>NC_090923.1:1463400366-1463703396 GCF_040938575.1 Ambystoma mexicanum | reverse complement strand
TTTCTACTTTTTTTGTTGTGTTGTACATCAGGCCCTACGAACAAGAGACTTTGAGGAAAAGAGAGACTTTAGCACGGAAGGTCCTGATTTTTGAACTGCCATAATATCCTTCTACCATAGATGCCAGAGTGTGTACCTTTGATCAGTGTGACCCGCCTGGCCCCGTGGGGAAGGGAGGCCATCGGCCCGAGTATCCTGAATATCATTTTGTGAACACTTCCTTCATTTCATGAATTACATCCCACACTATTTAGTAACTAGTAGTAAGGATTGGCAATCTTTTTTTTAGTATAGGCACTTTTATTTGACAAGCCTCCACTAGGACTGCCTTCTTTATTATTTGATGGCCATACCTTGCTCCCATCTTAGATTTAGGTTTAGATAGGCGTTTATCACCCCTCTTTGAGAGTTCAATAAACACTGTTGAACTGTGATTGCTTGTGTCTGTCTTACTTTGATACCATGCCTTCCTTACAGTAGGCAGAAGCTGAGGCGATTGGGTGTGGGAGGCCAGAGCCCCGAGGACACATAATGGCCCTGGTTACCAATCGTACCGACTGTGAGGTTAACAGAGAAGGTTAGAAGGGACAGCGGAAGTGAAAAGGAAAGTCTTGAGAAGCTTACGGAATTTGAAGAGGTCCGTTCAAGATGAAGAGAAAGGGGGAGGCTGTTCCAAAGGAGGGAGCCTGCTGAAGCAAGAGATTGTCCTCCGGGCCTCTGTTTAGCGAACCCTTCACACACAGAGAGTTGGTACCAGAGGAACGCAAAGGTCTAGAGGGAGAATATTTAGTGATAGCAAGTTGCAGATAGCGTGGTCCCCGGCCCCAGACAGCCTTGTGGATGATGCAGAGGGATGTGAATATAATCCGTGCAACAACCAGGAGCCAGTTAAGAGTTTTTAGGGCAGGAGAGATGCAGTCCCTGGGCTTGATGCCAAGGTTAAGTCTCGCTGACCTATTCTGGATTAGCTGGAGGGGTCGTAGTGAGGAAGAGGGTAGATTCAAGAGTAGGCTATTGCAGTAGTCAAGGCTAGAGAGAATCTGAGCTCTGGTAACATTGAGCTTCTGGGGGAAAGTGAGAAAAGGGAGAATTCCTTTGAGAAGGAAGACTTGAAAGTTGGACTTCTTGGCAATGTCCTGAATGTGAGGGAGGAAGAGAGAGAGGAGTCGAAGATGACGCCAAGGTTTTTGGCTTCGGCTGAAGGGAAAGGGGAAGAGCCCATAGAGGACGGCTAGAGTGAGGGGAACAAAGAGGGAGCAGGGGTCCCAATAGGAGTTACTCAGTCTTGCTGGCATTGTGCACCAGGACTGGATATCAGATAGGCAGTCCAAGATGATGGAAGAATCAAGAAGGTCAGCAGGAAGTTTAAAGAAGAGTTGAGTGTCATCTGCATAGCACTGCAAGTTGTGGGAGAAGGAAGAAATGATGTGTGCAAGCGGAGCAAGGTAAGTTTTAAAAAGCCAGGGGGAGAGGTTGGAGCCCTGGGGGACACCACATGTGGAGAAGGAGGTAGGCAAGGAGAAGGTGCCCAGAAGGTGCCCAGAATAACCTGGGCTGTACGGTCAGTTACGAAGGAGTTGAAGTCGTTGAGCGTGTCAAAGGCAGAGGAGAGATCAAGTAGAATGACGACAGCAGGAGAGTTAAGAGTCAAGAGATGCGAGCAGTTCTTCACAGGTGTTCAGAAGAACAGTTTCTGTGCCTCTGGATGTTTAGAATCCAGACTTATGGTCGTGGAGACCATTAACAAGTTCACTGTGTGAAGTAAGTTGGGGGGAAGCCAACTTCTCAAGGAGTTTCCCAAGGAAGGTGGTGATAGAAATAGGGCATTAGTTAGCTGGACAAGTCTGCTGAAGGCTTTTTTAGGAGGGGACGCACAAGGGAGTGCTTGAGAGAGGAGGGGAAAGATCCAGTAGCAAAAGAGTGGTTGCAGAAATCAACACGACCGGGGGCAAGAAAGCCAATGTTGTCCTTGATGGTTCTGGGGGAGCAAGAGAAAACCTGTTTGGAGGATACATGGGACACAATCCTGTACACTTGAAGGTGTGGGGCCTCAGACCATCCGGTCGTCCAAATATAAATAGATGTGTACTCCTTGTAGACATAGGTGCCACATGAACGTGTCCATCACCTTTGTCAAGATAATTCAGCCAAAAATGAAAACCCTTGTATTGATAGAACGTACCCTAGATAGAGAATCAAACAAATTTCTGATGCAGTGCCCAGATCAGTAAGTGCAGGCAAGCGTCTAGAAGGTTGAGTGCACATAACCAATCCCCCTCTAGTAGAGCCGAAAGGATCTGTCCCGGCTTGACCATTTTGAATCTCTCTATGGGGAGGTATTAGTTCAATCTCGATCGGTATGGTACTCCACCGCGCCTTTGTCCTTCTTTGGGAGCGCAAAAAAGTGTGAGAAGTATCGCTTGCATCGGATTCTCCAACTGGACCTGTTCAATGGCATTCAGTTTCTCAATTTCAGTAGTCGGTCCACAGGGTTTGATGAAAATTGTTTGGGAACAGGATATTGGGGGTGGCACGGCAAAGAGAAGATGGCAGTCATATTGTACCTCCAATAGTGTCCAAGGGTCTGAGGTTATTGCCCTCCAGGACGAACGATGGAGGCTTACTATTACGCCCACAGGCCTGCAAGTCCTGCTGGGACACTAAAGTGTCAAACTTTAGGTTTGTCCAGTCGTGGCGGTGCAGTGCTGAGGAAGCACGATCCTGTTCCCCATTTCTTTTTTGCAGGGGCTCCTGTCATCTGTCCCCTTCTGTTTCTGCTCTGGTTGTGTACCAGAAATCCCCTGAATCTGATGGTAGTTATGTTGCACCCTCTGCTGCTAACTGTAAGGGTCGACCTGATGAAGGGGCCCAAATAGCCGAAAGGCTCTATGCTGTTAGTGAGTGTGCTTTTTCCTATGCAGGTTTGTCATCTGCAGACCGATGGAACAGATTTATGCCAGCAAACGCAATGCTCTGACCTTCTCTTGCACATCCAGGAGTAGTTTTGTGCTTCTAAGCCATGTGCCTGTTTTAATGTCTGTGCCCAAACACATGTCCTGTCCAGCCGTGTCATCATAGCCCGCAGCTGAATCCAAATTGTTGTGGTTATCTATAAGGAAAATAAGAAGAAGAGGTGCACAACCTATAGTAATGGGAACGCTTGTGAGGGTTACTTTGCCACCCCTAGTGCAATGGTAGAGGTCCTATATCTTGACAGTAATTAGTCTGATAGTATGATAGTAAGGTATTACTTCAGGTCCGGGAAGGTAAGGTCTCTAGGCCACCAGAGACCCTCAATATCAACACAACATTCCAAAAGCCTGTTGTTGCCAACAGAGACTCCTTCCTGCACTACTATAGAGCACCAGCTCAAATATAAACAATATATATATATATATATATATATATATATATAATATATATATATATATATATATATATGTATGCATATATATATATACAGATATATATAAATATATACATTCAATGTTCTTTCAAACGATCAATCACAATCGACATTTAAAAATTTGAATCCAACATTCTAACTCAAAAACAGTTTTAATGAAATGGGTGTTACGGATACAACCTGGCCATCTCAAAAATATGACTTTTTAAGCAAAATAATATACACATTCGTACATTAGCAATAGCTTGGAGATAAAAGTGGAAATCCCCAATTCTATATTCAATGTGTTATTCAATTCAAACATCAATTACAAATTTCACAAGAAATCATACAACCGGACCATCTCAAAAATATGACTTTTTAAGCAAAATAATATATACATTCGTACATTAGCAATAGCTTGGAGATAAAAGTGGAAATCCCCAATTCTATTTTCACAATGTGTTATTCAATTCAAACATCAATTACAAATTTCACAAGAAATCAAAAAATTATGAAAAATGTTATAGATCTTGAAAATATCCAACATAGCATATTTAAATCATGTATAGAACTGTTTTGAAAAAATAATAAATTTGTTAAAAAAAAAAAAAACACTTCCAGGATCTATCCAAAAGTGGCCCTATCTCTGTGTTTCCCATTCTCTACTGTATAAGCTCCAAAAGTTGTCATCCAGTGAGCAACTTAAAGCCAACGCGTTTCGGAATTCTTTTCCTTCTTCAGGGCATTTGGAGCTAAAAGTTCTTTATGTTTCTAGTTGTTCTATACCTGTGAATATAACAGGTACCAATACTTAATCAGATATTCAAAATAAACCCAAGTGCCTTATAAGGCATTCACCACAGAGAATTACATTTCCTATTACTGACCTGTATGTCTTAATTTACTGTGTACCATCCTGTCTGTTCAGACTCTACAAACAAAAAGGGGGTAATGAGGTCCCATTATTGATATGTGAAACAGATATAAATAATATCCGTGTCCAAAGACAGTGTATCGGCCCCAAAAGGCATAAAATAAACCAAACCATACTCACCCAACTTGTGAGTCGCCCCAGAGAGGCGGGGAGTGTTGCTAAAATGGTATTGTCCAAAAGGTTACAGAAATACTAATACTAAAATAGATCAAAATTGATCAAAATGAATAGTCAGGTGACATCTAAAGCATACTGTCCACAAAGTTAACTATGTAAAATGTTGTCGGTAACTAAATGTCTGTTAAGCAAAATTCCCATGATGTATAATGGGATCTAACGCTCCCATTCCCTTCTCTCTGTTGGTTTAGATCTCTGCTACTACTATCCCACTTCGTGGGTACTCATTTCCTCTATCTGCGTAGAATGTAGGCCCCGTATTGAAAGGTAGATTTACATTCTAGATTAGTGTCCACTACCTGACACTTTCAAAAGTATCTCCCCTTGTGTCTAGCATACTGGCACTCATATGGGCATAGCTTACCTGTGAAAATCACAAGCAATCTCATCAGGGATAGCAGCGCGTATCAAGACTAACACCGCCAAAAACAGCGCAGCTCTTGCAGAGTGTATAAATCCGTTGGTATGGTAATGCTGCGCATGCTCATTGCGCTCTCTGTGTCGCCATCTTGGTGTGGGCAATGCTGACGCAATGTGCGCCAGGTTGCCTAGGCAACCGCCCACGCTTATTGTGCATTCGTTAAGGTCCGTATTTCTGTTGGTGTGACAACAAACTCTTTAATAGATATTTATGTACTGGTATTGGTCTGACCTATCACTGTGGCACATCCTGTGAGGGTCGCGTCACACACAAACCAGGACCTCAGAGTATAAGCACGTCTGGGGAAACGGGATAGGAGGACACCAAGGTCTCTCCTCTGCACCACAGAACGTGCCGTCATTCATGTGGAAATTCCCATAAGATCATTCAGGTAAACGTAACCCATCTGTGTCACCCGTACGTTATTGTCAATATCGGTGCATTTAAGTATGGTTCAGATAGTACACTCATACACTCATACATATGAGAATCTCTCATACCGATGTGTGTTTGTCTAATGTCACATGAAGTTCCACATGCATCAATCATATGCCTATATTCACCCGTAAGTTATTGTCAATATTGGTACACTTGAGTATGGTTCAGAGAATACACTCATACACATGATAATCTCTCATAGCAATGTGTGTATCTCTATTGTCACATGAAGTTCCATATGCTTCACTCATATGCCTATATACACAGTGTATATTACCTCTTACCTCACAGGCTCAAGGGTGAACCCATTTACAGTCTAAAGCAAGTTAATCCCGTTTGTGACTCACAATTGCAAAATGCACAGTCTGTACCTCCCCTAGGCACGCAGGCTTCGGGGTTGTGTCCATTCTTAAACTAAGACAGGATAGCGCAAAAGACTATAGTCACAGCTAGGCTGTTCCAGTTGGACACAAACAAGTATACAAACTATACTCAATCCAGAAAGGAACAAAGTCCCATACGATGCTCAAAACGCTGCTTCAAATGATTGAGGGATCAACAGCAGAACAAGGAAAACCTACTCCCACATGTCTTTTAAAATCGTTATGAGCATTCTATGGTCCTAAGATTGCTAAAATGTGGGCCATCATTTTAACATCTTTTAGCCCAGTCTGCAATTGTTCTTATCTATCCACTGTAAAATCATGTGCAAAATCCTCCATCTTGCGCTGGAGCTTATTGTTACAAACAGCAAGTATGCCGTCCGCATTTGCCTGGCGTAAATGAAAGGTGCTGTTAAGGTACACTTTATGGCCCATGGCATCCAATGGCCTTTCGTCTTTGCCTGATGTTGTCAATGTATTAGTCCATGAAGAGCTCACTGGTGCTTTCCCTTGGGCTAAAGCCACCAAGACAACTGCCGAATGTACTGGTGGATTTGTGGATAGGCAAAATGTCTCAGTGGGCTCCTGTTTGTAATGGGGATCTACTTTTTGTTAACCTGAGTTATGTTGTGGGGTCTATAGCATATGTTCTGGGCTTTAGCATAATATCCTGATGCAGAGAGGATGCTACTCAACTATGTCCCAAATCCTGTCTTGGAACATCTTAACTAATGATGTGCTTTCCCCTGCTCCTCCGTTTCCTCGTCCATGTCCTGATGTTGAGATGACCTGCTGCCTTGTGTCACAGTATCCGACTTGCAGGATGTTGATAAAGGGGAAGTAGCTTCTTGTTGCAACGTAGGAGTGGTCACTTGGCAGGGCAAAGGCTCTTTCAGGAGGTCTTTAAATAAATCTTGCATATCTGGTCCTTGTGAAAATTGTTTGAAACTGGTCATACGTGACTTGTCCCGCTTCCCCCGGGAGGGTTGTATTATTCTCCCCCATAGACAAAAGGGTTGGTGGGGCAAGGTCTGTGTTGTGTATCCCCCAAAGGAGTGTTGTGTTGTTTGCTAATAAAGTGAGCAAACAGAGCTGTCGACATTACACGTGGCTCAAAAGCCTGAGACTGTGTTACCTGCACAGAGTCAGCCTGTGTCTGTGTAGAGGTTCTTGAGGTTGCACTCTCTTTTGTTTCATTGTCTCTTCCTGTGGGAGTAAACCAAACGAGGCATAGGCATGCCTTTTGGGTAGATCCCCATTCTGGTAATCCTGGTGATCCAAACATGGAGGCCAAAGCTTACTGTTGGTATCAGGCATCGCTGTGGTGTGTGAGGGGTCAGAAATTAAAGCCGGACACAAAGTTGTCATGTTTTGGTTAAGTACTTTTATTTAAATGAAAATAGGGTAGGGAAAAGGCCTCTCTGACCCTATGCTAAAGAAGTTTCCCTACTTATAAACCAAAACTAAGGGTCTGTCTGAGTCAGGATGTCAATACCTGAAAAACCATCTTTGTGTCCAAAACATCCTACCCTAACCCTCACACTACAAACAAAACAATAAAGTGTGCAAGGAAATGTCTTCAACCTTTTATTGGCAAAAGAAAAGTATTTGCACCTGAAGATTAGAATAACTGCAACAAAAATGTTCTCAAAGGTGAAAGACCTTGGACCCAGAGATTGGTTCCCTTCCCCTGGATTCTGGAATGGATGGCGTTATTGGCAAAAAGATGTTCACAACTGAAGATTAGAATAACTTCAACAACAATGTTTTCCAAGGTGAAAGACCTTGGACACAGAGGGTAGTTCCCTTCCCCTAGATTCTGGAATGCATGGCATTGTTTATTTTACTAACAGTTCCTTTATGACTCTCTTCGATTCACAATGTTCCTGTTAGGTAACCAGTTCTGCAACAATCTTTCTTCAACACAAGTATTTCCTTTAACTAGCAAAACACTGATCTTTTTTAAGTTTAACTTAGTAATTCACACGGTATACTCCCCTGCCAGGACTCTTTATGCAATTCCAACTGCCTGGTCTACTCTCCTACCAAGACTTCTCTTGTGGCTTCACTTGCCTGGTATACTCCCCTGCCAGGGCTTCTTATGCATTTCAATTGCCTGGTATCTTTCTCTTGCCAGGACTTAATATGCGTTTCATAGTTCCTGTGTATCACAAAACTGTATATAGTGTGGTGTACTCGGTATATCTGTCTGCGGTAATATTGGTTCAAACTTCGCACCACACTTGCATCTCATGCACTTGTATCTCATTGGTGCTTCACTTTGTACTTTGCCTTTTCTGCAATCAAATAAACTTCTTATTGGGGTTTCATTTTGTACTTCGCCTTTTTTTCATCCAAACAAATTTCTTATTGGTGCTTGATTCTGTACTTTGCCTCTTCTGCATTCAAATAAACATCTTGTATTTTCTGCATGTAATCTCAAAACGTTCAAATCGTCGTTCGCAAGGTTGCCGCAATGCCCTGGGTTCCCAACTTGCTTCGGGCCAACTCACCGATTCTCTCCAGCGTCTCCAGTCCTGCTTGCACTTCTGTGACGTGGATCTCGAGCTTGCATCCCACTCCAGATGCTGAAGATGTCCTTTTGGCTTCCTTCGTGGCACTGCAGTCACATGCATTCTTCCCTTCAGGTCGTCCCGGTCTGGAGAACACTGCTTCTTTGAGCAGACGAGAGCCCAGGAACTCTCTCGCGGCTCCCGATGTCTCCATGGCACTTCCTGCTCTTGCTCTGCATTTTTCCTTCTGCTTCTGCAGATGTTTCTGCTCAGCCACACCAGTACATGTCTCCTGCACTCGAAAGCCTTCTCTTCGAAGCCTCTTCGAAGCCTGTCTGTAGTGCGGTTGCCATCTTTAAATGCCTCATGCACAGGCTTTTGTGTAAAACAACTAGTCTGCACATTCAACTTCAGGCTTCTGTTACCTTGTACCACCTCCTTCATCCTCCTTGTCACATTACTTTGGGGATTATGTGAGTTGGAGTCCATAGATCTCACTGGATATATACAGCATTTAGGTCAGTTTTTCCCAGTAGTTTTACATAAGTGGACATCTTCACACAAAGGTGTATTAGAAGCAAAAAGGGGTCTGTTGGAGCATTGTGTGTCTAGGTCAAAGATGGGCTGTTGACCTAAAGAATAATGAAAAGAGGTTTCTTTACTCCATCTATAAGGGGGGACCAACACCTGACAATATGCCATTAAAGCTTTGGGTATTAGAGGATCTTCCTCATGGGAAAGGGGGGACACTGTGTCTGGCCCAATGAAGTTATGACATCTCCAGAGTAGCTGTCTCCTCCCATGTGATCGTCCCTCATATAGCCGTCCCCAGAGTCATGATCAAGTAGTGGCTGCCGTCCCCTGGCCACATAGGAGGAGGTCCCCAATGGGGAATCCGTGATGACTCCACTGGATTCATCACAGGTGCCACTCGTTATGCTGCAACCTGTGCTTGCACGTGTGCCTTCGTGCTTCCTGTCCCTTTTCTGCTCCTTGTTAAAGGATATCGTCTGGTTTGGGATTGCCCCCGCATCTGGAAGGACCTTGTGTGAATATCTCACATGTGTTTGCTTTGATTAGTTACACGTTTTCAATTTTTATAACTCCTTCTCAAGTATATAGATTATGTAAAAAAAAACACTTTGACAGTCTTTGTTCATGCCTCCTGTATGCATGGAGTTCAACTTTTCTATCCAATAGGTTTCCCTCTGGTCAATTAGTTTGGAGATGCTGCATTCTCCTTCTCTTGTCTCAATGTTTCCAGTATTTGGAATTTTAATTGTGATATCTGATTTCTGGCTTCTTGTACATGTCGGATTACCGAGGATCTCATGTTCCCTGTCAGGATGTTGCACCGGTGCTCATTCCATCAGTGTTTTGCATTCCTTCTTGTCTGTCCTACATAGTACTTCCCGCAAGGGCATTTTTTACTGTAAATGTTACTGCTATCGCATGTAGCGTGACATTTCAGAAAAATTATCTTCCCTGTGTTGGGGTTGTAAGGAAGGTATGGTATCAACAGTAAAACAGACACAAGTGGCCACAGTTCAGGGGTGTTTATTGAACTTCAACAAGGGTATGATAAATGCCTATCTAATCCTAAATCTACAGATTGGAGCAAGATACGACCATCAAATAATAATAACGCAGTCCTAGTGGCGTCTTGTCACAATAAAAGGGCATATATTAAAAAAAACTATTGCCAATCCTTACCTCTAAATACATATAGCGTGGGGGTAGTGTTTATGAAAAAGAAAGAAGTGTTCGCAAAAATGATATGTCGGGATGTTCAGGCCGTTGGCCTCCCTTACCCACGTTTTCAGCAAGGGACAAGGCGGTTCACTCGAGCATAGCACAATCTATGGCTTCTTTGGCACAAAGATATAGTTCAATCACAAGGATCAGGGCCTTCTGTTCCCAAGTCTCTTCACTTATCAAAGTTTCTTGATTCAGAGGACCTGATGTACCAAAACAAACAAAAAGTTATTTTCTTCTTACAAGTACTCAATTCAAAGGATTCAATCTTCACCCTGGATTCCCCTCTGCCGGGCTCAGATCCCTTTTATAAAATTATTATTACTTTGGATCCCCCTCTTCTGGGCTCAGATCCCCTTTTACAATGTTCACAGAATTTTCTTTCTCGTGTGACTCACGGTTCACCCCGGTTCTCCAGAGGTCTGTCTCTCTCTAGGCTGCACTACTGCAACAGCCTCTTTCTAAATCTGCCTGCCTCTCTCTCCGTCTCATCAGAACAGGACTGTGAGACTTGTCCTTGGCCTCAAGCCCATGGATTGTATCTCTCCAGCCCTGGAATCTCTCCATTGGCTCGCAGATGCAGCAAGTATCAAGTTCAAGACCCTCTGCATTGTCCACAAGCCCTTCTGGGGCCTGGGACCACAATACTTCCAACTCTCTCTTCTGAAATATCTTCCAACTCGAGCTCTTTGCTCCTCCACCTCCAACTCCTTGAGGGTCAGGCGCTTCTCCAAGCAACGAGTTGAGGGCAGATCTCTTTCTTCGACTGGCACTTCCCTCCTAAACAGCCTCCCTGCCTCTCTGAAACTTGAGCAGAACCACCTCCGGTTCCGGAAGAACCTCAGGACCTTCCTCTTTGCTTCTCTCTTCCTCTCCCCTGCTGATCTCTGGTCTGATACTGCACTGGTCACCTGGCTACCCTCTGAACTCAGGCCCAGGTCCCTGCCACCCAGTTGCACTCCTGCACTGCCTCCTGGCATCCCCTGCACTTGTGGTCTGTATCTGCACCCCCAGAACCCCCTTACCTGCACTTATTGACACCTTTGTTAGCAACTTAACACTCACACTTGCCACCTGTTGGCTGCACTACTTGTTTGTGATCCTGTGTCTGGCACTAGCCCAGCCCCCGGCACTTCTCCCGTCCCCTCTCCTCTGCACTTGCGCAATCTCAATGTAACTAGGCCTAGTAAGATTGTTGTTTCTGTCCTCCCTCTGTTTCCCCTCCCTTGCCTCATTGCGCCTTGAAACTCTTGTGTATAGGTGCTCTATAGATGCCATATCATATCATATCATATCCCCCTCAGCCGGGCTGAGATTCTTTTTTAACACAATTAGTCTCCCTCAGCCGTGCTCGGACAAATTTCAGTTAGTATCAACTATCAAAGACTTTCAAATGTGCAGAGAGTTTAGCTTGACCCGTTGCAGGACCTCTTCGATTTCACAATAACTTTTTACATTTGCCACCTCTCAATTAGATACCTAACAGAGACCTTCGAATGAGCACCCACTTGGCGCTGGATCACTCTGTCTTGGCTTCAAAAGTTCAGCCACTCATCTGCTGTTCAATTATTCATGTCGCTCGTCACATACGCTTCACACACTGTTCTCTTCAGATTTCTCTTTACAATGTTGCCACTTGCCGGTCTGGTATCCATCTCCGCGACTCACCGGCTGTGCTGACTTTACTAGCGCTGCTTTGTTGTAGGAGCCAAGGACAGTATCACAGGGACAAACGCGCCTCCCTGCCTTGGTTATCGATGCAGGAGAGCCCGGGTACCTCTGACACACAATGCAGGTTTCTTCAGCTTTAATTCCAGGTCTTATGTTTCTTATTCTCAAAGGCGCATGAAAATAACTGTCTTTCTCTGAAAAGGTCAAGGGCACTACCCTCCTTACAACCCTCTCCGGTCTTGCCGTCTTTCTCCTCGTATTAAACTGCCATCTTGGAACTGCTGCTTCCTCGTGTGCTTTGCCTTGCCCAGAGTATGCTTTCACGCTCTACCTTTTATCGGTGTGGGGAAGTGTGATGGAAGTCAGGTGTGGGTAATGATCAGTAATTGCCTGACTCTGCCTGACCATTGTGTTGGGACATGTCAGGTATACGGCTCTGGTGCTAGTCCGTTTTCTCTCACAGTGAACTATCCGTGAGAAAGTGTGTCAGGAAATGTGGGGGTAGGGGTTGAATTCCCAAGTATCCTACCTGGTAGGATGGGGAAAAGGTGTTACAGGGAAGGGGATACTGCGTCTCGCAGTCCGGTGTCCCACTTCCACCCCCTGAAGACCCAACATCCAGGTGATCCTCCGGCACTGGTCACCCCCCAGGAACTGGATCCAAAAACCGTGTCCTGGCCACCTGGATAACAGATGCCCGGGGACTAGCGGGTGAGACACCTTCAGGTTCCTCACAGGGTGGAATACAATGGGCCTCATTACGAGTGTTCATGTCCGGCGACAAGGGTGCCAGTAAGCTTACCGGCACCCTTGTTTCTGGACCGCCAGACTACAAGTCTGGCTGTCGGGGCCATCGCACCCGGCAGGTCTGACCCTGTTGGGCACAATGGCCCTGGTAGGCAGAGTTGTCATGGAAGCACCAGCACCGTTAGCAACGGTGCCGTTGCTTCCGAGTCCCCATTCCAATGGAGTCCTATGGGACGTACCTGAATTGGGACTTACCGGATTTCCCACTCCGCCGGGACTTGTAATGTCCCGGTGGCACCAGGAAGTCAGGCGACGGATTCAGTGCTTCAAGGTTGACAGCAACACGCCGGTAGCACCACCGGGTTAGCACCAACCTCATAATGAGGCCCAATGTCTCCTTTCTGTACAAGGCTGCAGTTTGTACATTGGAGGCACGGGAAAGTTCTGTGTTTTTCGGGGTTCTTTAGGTGACCTGTTGCTGTTGTTCCTGACTAGCACTCTTTTATGTCTCTCACAGTCAGTTTCGTCCTGGATACCTGAGAGACATGGCCAACAGACTTAAAGCAAGGGGCTACCCAGACGGGGAAATCACAAGCTCCCTAGACAAGATAGAAAATATTACAAGAGAGACAATATTGACGAACGGTAACACTAAGTCCCAACCACCACTCATCTATGTTACTATGTACTCACTACAAAGCAATAGAATTAAGAAAATTGTTAACAAACACTGGCATTACCTCACTCAAGACAAGACACTTGGTAAACTATATGAATCACCACCTGTGTTTGCCTACACCAAAAGTAGGAACATAAAAGACATGCTAGTCAAGATCGACAGCAACAGACCACCTAAAAAGTATGTACCTTTGCTTATTTTCTTTGAAAACACAAATAGCTAACCTAATAAGCTTTCTATTCCGAGAAACCCCACAAAATGTATGTAACCAAATGCTCTACAATAGAGTATTGTACGAGTTGAGAAGGAGTAGTTACCTCGCTGCGCGATACCTTCTAATGCACATATTAGAATCCCACCACTAACAACACCAAAAAGACAACACAGTGTTGTACCCATCAACTGGATTGCAATTGCTATTACAACACTTCAGAGAGACAACTAGGCGCTCTTTAGCCCAACAGTCTTTTAACTGACTAACATTGACCTTAGAAAATACTATCATGTGCAAAATTACAGTGAAATTAAACTTATATGAACTAACCCCGAAATCGCAAGTTAATGCGAACCACCATGCAATCTTTACCAAGAATGTTTACGTAGTATATGTAGGATAGAAACTACTATATGTCATCACAATGTTCTAACAGCATGTCTAGAATGATTAAGAAATGTTGTATATGCTCATCTTACCACGGGTATGTACTACTGTGATAACTATCAGAAATATAGAATTACTAATATCTATTATTGGTTATACCCACCATGCAAATATATGTATGAGAACATTGAGAAAATTTATAACCACCATTGTATGTAACAAAATACGTTTGTATCACTAATTGCTTCAACACACTGTGGAATCATATATGGAATTGTATTTATTCAGAGATTTAGACAACCAACCTTCTTAATCAAATTGTATAAAATGAGAATATTTCTTGCCAGAAAAAAACGCTACCAAAATGCATTTCCTCTGTACTATATTCGCAGTTACCATCAAGGAGGACATCCAGGGATATAAAAAAACAAAATGGCGGCCAGCGCACAATGACGTCACCAGCATGGTGACGTCATCGTGCATGCTATTGCCGGCGCCATTTTCGCATTTAAGCCCATTCTCTGGACAGAGATCCACTGCAGACGGATCCTGTTGGCCAGAGGAGAAAGCACTAAAAGAACTAAGGTGAGCATCAATGAGCAATCTATGGGGACCCCTACTAATGCCTATTCATTATCTAGTAGAAACTAGATGTAAACCAGTGTAATATTTGGCCAACACACTTACTGGTCATTCTTTACCAGGTCCATCCACAGGACAACAGGAAGAGGCAACTGAGGTGGGAGCGCACCATGTAAACACAAGGTTTGTCAAACTAATGAATCACTCTGCCATCAGAGTAGGTGAGATCTAAGCCCATTACAGTAAACGGGCGTATCTGACGTTCCACGAATCGAGGGTGGTGCTACAGGTACACCCCTCTTTCATGCGGAAGGTTCAGTCGGAATTCCACCTCAACAAGCCTTTGGTGTTTCAAGTTACTCCTACGTCCCGTCCGCTTTACTCCATACTGTTCTTCCCCACGTCCGACCCCCACGTTCTCTGCCACTACTGCATTGGCCCGACGATGGCTGGTAAGGGTGCACCGCGTGCAATGCGCTTACACCGCGCACTCTGAAGAACAGGTTAGCTTGGTGGAGGGAGCTCTTCGAGAAGTCGCCTCCAGAGGCCAAGGTAGGGCCGTTTTTTTTTCCCATAGCACCCCGCAAGCGAGACTCCTTTCCGAGGAAATGTCCCAGCGGGAAACACCGGTCAGGTTCCCACACCAGCACGGATACCGAGGCTAATTCAGCTACCGGCTGCCAGGCCGAGGGTCACTAGATCCTTCCGGAGAGAGTGCTGACAGACTGCAAGGTTCTTTTACCAGGTGTCGACCTGAGGGGCAACACCCTATTACCGGACACAAGTCTGAGGGGGTGCCTGTACGCTGCACTACCAGTGACTCAGCCGAGGGCGCCATGCCTACCAGGCCTCAACTTGAGGTGCAGGCTAGGCTTCATGCTCCACCGCCAAGTGTTCAGGAAGAGGCCGGTACCAGTGAGCCAGGCACCACAATGCAGGCATGTGACACGCAGCTCGACAAAATGCCTGCTGCGCCAGACAAGATGGCTGCTTTTCCGACACCATCCCCGTTCGGGGAGCAAGTAGGAGATGGTGTCCAGGTGGGACTAGTCTTCACCAGGTACGTGGCCTACGGCTTATCCTTCAGCGTTGCAGTGCAGATATCCCCCCCAACCAGCAAGACTGAGTGCACACAGGCCCCAGCAGCCACCCGCTACCACCTCAATACCACCTGCCACCCCACCAGCCTGTGAGGGCAGGTTTTTTAGGTTTTTAGGTTTTTCTTATGAGGTCCCCTCAGATGACCTCCAACCTTAGGGATGTTATCAGGGACATGCTTCCTCCAGTCCCTCCGCCAGCACCCATAGTATGGCCAAACATCAATGAGCATCCTCCAAGGTTTCACTCTGTTGCATTCCGCATCTAGATATTATGGTCATGCGCTATTGATTGTGCCCGAAAAGTTTCACTGTGTTGAATTCTGCATCTAGATATTATGGTCAACCACTATTCGAGTGTGCCCTAAAGGTTTACTGTGTAGATCTCCACTTCTAGACAGTGTGGCAAAACAACATTGAGCATCCCCCAAAGTTTCACTGTGTTGAATTCTGCATCTAGATAGTATGGTCAAGCGCTATTGATTGTGCCCTAAAAGTTTCACTTTGTAGATCTCCGCTTCTAGAAAGTGTGTCAAAACACCATTGAGCATCCCCAAACTTTCACTGTGTTGAAATCTGCATCTAGATAGTATGGTCAAGCGATATTGAGTGTGCCCTAAAAGTTTCACTGTGTTGATTTCTACATCTAGATAATATGGTCAAATGATATTGAGTGTGCCCTAAAAGTTTCACTGTGTTGAATTCTGTATCTAGATATTATGGTCAAGCGATATTGAGTGTGCCCTAAAAGTTTCACTGTGTTGAATTCTGCATCTAGATATTATGGTCAAGCGAAATTGAGTGTGCTCTAAAAGTTTCACTGCATTGAATTCTGCATCTAGATAGTATGATCAAGCGATATTGAATATGCCTTAAAGGTTTACTGTGCAGATCTCCGCCTCTAGACAGTGTGGCCAAACAACGAGCATCCTCCAAGGTTTCACTCTGTTGCATTCTACATCTAGATATTATGGTCATGCGCTATTGATTGTGCCCTAAAAGTTTCACTCTGTTGAACTCTGCAGCTAGATATTATGGTCAACCTCTATTGAGTGTGCCCTTAAAGTTTACTGTGTAGATCTCCATTTCTAGGCAGTGTGGCAAAACAACATTGAGCATCCCCCAAAGTTTCACTGTGTTGAATTCTGCATCTAGATATTATGGTCAAGTGATATTGATTATGCCTTAAAAGTTTACTGTGTAGCTCTCCACCTCTAGACAGTGTGGCCAAACAACATTAAGCATCATCCAAAGTTTCACTGTGTTGCATTCTGCATCTAGATATTATGGTCAAGTGCTATTTAGTGTGCCCTAAAAGCTTCACTGTGTTGAATTATGCATCTATATACTATGGTCAAGCGCTACTGAGTGTGCCCCAAAAGCTTCACTGTGTTGCATTCTGCATCTTAAAACTGTATCACCCCAAGATAGTATGGCAAAGCGACTATGAATTTGCACTAAAAGTCTGTACCACTATGCACCTGTTCCTCATGTTGTTGTCATATATCTGTATCTCCCTTTATATGCTATACATCTGTATATCTGTATCCCCATATATATCTGTATCGACCCCTGTCGCTATATATCCGTATGTCGCTATGTACGTCCCCACCGTCCTGTTCACGTGCCTGGTCTCAGGCACTTTAACAATAACCACCATATCACACCACTACGCTTACTCTAAACTATACATCATCATTCAACTAGAACACTAGAACACAGCTATACCCCTGATAATTCGGCCTAGCTGTTCACAAATACGAATACGACCCCATGAACACTTCATCACCCTAATAAAATGCAGCTACCTGAGCACTTTCCGGCCTAGCTGCTGACATAGGCGTTCCTCAGGCCTAACACAGCCAGAATCCATTCTGGCTGTCCACCCAGCAGACTGCACACATCCAACAGATATCCTCAGCACCACACCTATCGCTAGGAAGCAGCTATCATCCGACAACTACTTTTTTTTTTCCAATGTTTGGTTTGCATTTAAACCTTTCATCTTGCTTTCCTTGTTGTGTATTGTGTATTATTCTGTTTGTCTATTGTTCATGATGTTATTCCAAAATGATATTAGGGCAAAGACCAATTTTTTTTCATTCCCAGAGATCATCCTCGCCCTGCGGTCTTCTGGTGTTAGGACAGTTTGGGTGTTCATAAACCATTCTCTTGATTGTTGTCTTTTTTCATTCAGTGCCGGGCATATCATGATTATATGATGTAGACTCTCGGTCATCTGGGGGTTCTTGCAGAATCGGCAGTATTTTTTGCTTTTGGGGATTTGTTTTCTAGCTGCCATTATTTCTCGGGTCGGGAGAATGGTTAGCCGTAGTCTCATAAATGTATCTCTTATTTTTGACGATGGAAATATTTGTAAGTATGAAGGTAGTTGGTTAAGTCTTCTATTGTCAGATGGGTTGAGTATATTTTGCCGGTATCTATTTTTCTTTTGGTTGGTTATCAGCCAGTCATTCTCTTTTAGTTTTGTTTTTGCTTTTTGTGGTCTCTCTAATAGCATTTCCATCGATATATCTTGCTCTTCTCTTTTCACTTCTGTCGCTGTTTTTCATTTTTCTAAGGCGTGATCTCTGGTGCAGTTTTCCTCTGTTCTAAATTTTTCCAGAGGTGGGGCATTGGTTTTAGTCATGATTTTCCTGTATAAGTCCAGTTGTTTCCATAAGATTTCCATGGATTCAAGCGATTGAAGTGCAAGTTCGGCTCAGATTCGTGAGGTGGGTAGTGAGACTGGCAGGTTTAGTACTTTTTTCCAAAAACACCCTTCAAGTTTGTCCCAGATGTTGTTGTTGATGTTTATCATGGATTCCGCTCCGTATGTTAAGGTGGCCGTGACTTTTTGTTTGTAGAATGTGATTACTGGGGTCAACGAGAATTTGCCGTATTTTCGGTGGATTATTTTTGCTTGCCGGACTAGGGACAAGGTTTTTTCTTTAAGATGTTCAACCCATTCTTCTTCTGTTGACGATTGAGAGATCCATATTCCAAGATATTTTATGGTTTTTACAGTGTCCATTTTTTCCTTTCCTATAAAGAAGGAAGAGATCTGGCGATTGCTTGTGTTTTCTTTTTTTAGAGTCATGATTTTTGTTTTTTTCGTATTTATATTCAGTTTGTTCTTTGTCATGTATGTTTCCAGTTTTCCAAGTGCGATCTGTAATCCTCTCAGAGTTTTTGCCAGAAGCACTATGTCGTCAGCGTACATAATGCAAGGTATCGCTGTGTTGTTAATTTTTGGAGGATTTGTTTGCGGTATATAGATGTTTGTTTCGAGGTCTGCCATCTAGAGGTGAAATACAGTGGCTGCTAATGGGCATCCTTGTTTTAGTTCATTGCATGTTCTTATTTGTTCCGTGAGTAAGCCATCTTTTGATAGTCTAACTCTAACACTGGTATCCTCATATAAAAGTTTAATCGGTTCGATGATGTCAGTTGGACACTTCCATGCGATCAGGTTTTCCCATAGAATGTCTCTATTCACAGAGTCGAAAGCTAACCGTAAGTCTACGAAGGCGGCGTAGATTTGTATTTTGCTTCTTATGGCTTCAGGTTTCAGTATGTTTAGTAGAAATAGGTTGATGTTGGTACCCAGTGTTTTGATGAATCCAGTTTGACTTGTTGCGTATTTCTTTTCTTTGTTTGCCCATCTGTCTAGTTTTCCTAGTAAGATTTTACCCAAAGCGTCTAGGAGCGCCAGAGGTCGATAGTTTTGTGGTTCTTTTGTTTCTCCCTGCGTGAATATGGGTATTATAGTAGCTTGTTTCCATGTTTTTGGGATTTTTTGTGTGTTTTGTATCATCTTGAAAATGCTCTCGCATATCGCTATCCACACTGCTGTATTCTGCTTGATTATCATGTTGGAAAGCCCATCTGGGCCTGGGGCTCTGGAGGTGTTTAGGGTATTAATCGCCTTTTTTAGATCTTCATGGTCCCATTCCGATTGCCATATGTTTTGTTGTGTGTTGTTTTCTTCTTTCGTTATGTTGTTACTCCCGTAGATCTCTGTGAAATATTCCGTCCATCTTGCTTCTGGTACGTCAGAGACCATACTGTTTTGTGTTTGGGTTTGATCGTGAGTAGTGTCCATAGTTGTTTCGTATTTCTGTTCTTTAATGTCTGAAGCATCTTCTCTGTGTCTTCTTGTAATATCATGGCTTTGTTGTTCTTTATCCAATTTCTGTAGTGTTGTTTTTCTGTTTTGATTTCCTTATATTTGCCAGGATGGTGTTGTTTCATTAGTAGTTTTATTTTTGTTCTCATTTCTCTTTTCTTGGTTGTTATTTTATTGTTGTATGCATGAGTGTGTTTCTTTGTTGTCAACGTTCCATTTTGTATTTTCTTGCATCTGTATGGTAAGAGTAGCCATCCATAGTTGATTTTTTCTAGTTCATCTAGTGTTGAGTTGTTCATTATTTTTGGCAGTTCTTCCATTCTTTTTTTCCCAATTCTTAATCTGTTTTTTCCATTGTTTATTTCAATTTTGGTTGAATCAACTTTGTTGTTCGCCGTTTTTCCAAAGTTCAACGTTCTTTTCAGTATATAATGGTCGCTTACTTCTGTTTTGATGTTTCTGGATTCCCTTAGATCTTCATGTGTGTTTTCGCTCATGTATATGTAATCAATTATGGCAGTGGACTTGCTTCTTGCCCAAGTTTCCTTTTGCCTTCCAGTCGTTGTGTCAATGCTATCTGATCTCCTCATATTCCTGCATTGTAATTCTTTGGTCCAGCATTTAGCTCGGGGTGACAGATGAGATTTTTCTAGTTCTTCTCCTTTTTCATTAAATATGTGGATGTTTAAATCGCTGCATATTATAAATTCTATCTCATTGTATTTTCCTTTGGTGTAGTCTATTGTTGATGTTACTGTGTCTATACATTTCTCATCCGTTATTCCTGCTGGGTTCCAGTATAGGTTCATTAATGCCCATAAGCGATCCTTCTTGTGGTTCTCGGCTGTGGATTCTTTCTCTTTGTTCTCCGATTTATACTTAAGTATTGTAATTTGCATCCATGGGTTTAGGTTTTCGTATTCTAGTATGTCGATGTTTTGTCCATTCTTGATTATAGTTAGGAGGCCAGTGGACGGTCTGCCTTTTTGCTGTTGAATTGCGGGATTCATTATTATGGTGTATCCATCTGCTATCGGTTGTTGCGTTATCCATGGTTCTTGGATGCAGATTATGTCAGCCTCTATGAGAGTTGAATTTGATGTGTTAAATAAATGGCTGTGTCCCCGGGTATTCCAGGAGCATAGCGTGGTGGTATGCAGATATTCTTCCTTTAGTTGTTATCTTCCTTGGTTATTTCTTTCGTCTGTGTTTACGGGTGAGTTCTTTTGTTGCCTCCATATTCCATATTTTATGTAAAGGTTGTGGCGGTTTTGGTAATCTTTGTTGTCATTTTCTTTGTTCTCATACATGTCGTCTTCGCTCTTGTGTTCTGGTGATGTGTTGTCATAGACGTCATCTAATTCGCACACACTTTGATTTGGCTCCGACTGACGCCAGCTTACTGTTTTTTGTTTTTTTCTCCTCTCTGTCAATTGCATTTCATCGATAAGTGTCGCTTCGAAGCCTAGCTGCTTGCAGATTATTTTATTGTCTATCATTCTGTACAGTGTTTTTTCAGAATCAAAGGAAATCTTCACTTGGTCCGTTGTTATTTCATTGCAGAATTCTACTGTTCTTATATCTTTTATTGTGATTTCTTTCATGTTGGGGATGGCTTGTATCAATCTTAGCACATTGGTGCGGTTCATGATAAGATTGTCATTTTTTGTTGTTATTCTTGTTAGTTTTATTTTCCTGTCTATTTTTTCCGTCTGCTTTTTTTGTTGGAGGACACAAATTGTTAGTTTTATTACTTTTTCTGTTTGTCCATCGGTTGTTTTATCATCGTCGTTGTTCTTTTGGGCTTCCCTTGTCGGTGTAAGATGATTATTCACATCCAATGTTGTTTCGTTGTCTTCTTCCCATTCAATTTTAGATATTTCGTCAAGTGTCATATCGTATCCTAATTCTTTGTCAATTTTATCTTCTTCTAGTTGATGTTCTTCGTATTCATCTACAGTAATCAACGATGCCTCTGCAATTTCGATTTGGGCTTCTTCAGATTGATCGATTTCATCTTCCGTATAAGTTGATAGGTTGATTAACTCCTCTGTTTCTGTGTCTAGTTCATTGTGGTCTGGGCATTTTCTTTTCTCTTTGGGTTCAAGGTTTTTTGGTTTGTTCTGTTGTGTTATTTTGTTCATTTTTTAATGTGATTCTTTCGGAGGATTGGTTAGGTTTCTTAAGAATGCTCGTGAACCTCTTTGCTTTCTTTTTTTGTTGGGTGTAATTCCTTTTTTGTCCTGCTCTCTGTTAGGTTGTGTCTTAGTTCCTTTCGAAAAGATTTCATACGTTTCTTTCCCTTTCGAATAGGGTATAAGTCTCTTGTCATTGGTTGGTTTATTGCTCTTTTTCTTTGTCTGTGTCTGTGTGATTGTTTGTCTTCAGTTCCTTGAGGGGTCCCTCGGTAAGATCGATTAAATTTATATTTATGCGGGAGGGGGAATCCTTTTTGCTTCATGACATACCTTTTGCTTTGTAGGTTTGCTGTTCTCTATCTCTTCTTGCTGTACTGTTACGTAGACTTTGGTCATTTAAGGAATATTTCTGTGTTGGTTTCTCTTGGTTTGCTGCTGTCATCATTTTAATTAGCGCATGAGTCAGGTCTGTTTTCTCAGCTCTGTCGCTTCGGGCAATATCAGATAGCCTGCTTTGCCATAGGTGGCTATTTTGTGCTTCGATGTCTAGTCGCTCCAATATTTTGTTCATGCGTTGTTCTAAATAACTTTGTTTTGAATGTATCAATGCCATGAGTGTTGTTTGGTCTTTTATTGAGTCTACTAATGCCTCTTGTAGCTTCATATATGGCAATAATGATTGTGTTGTAGTTGTTATCAACATATTTTGTAAATCTAGCATTGAAGTTGATATAGATGCTAACTCGTGTTCCGTACGTTGGTCCCAGCTGCATTTGTCTGGTATTTCTAGATTTGAGTTTTGTATTTCTTCCCATTCGTCTTTCGTATTGTTTCTGTTTTGTAATCTTCTGTCTCTGTTGTAGAATTCTTGCTCTTTTGATATTAGTTCTTTTCCTTTTTGTTGCTTTTGTGCCCAAAGACCTGTGTCTATTTTCTTTGTATTTGATGGTGGGCTACCGAAGACCTCTTTTCTTCTTTCATGATTCTTCATTGGGTTTTCGATTTCTGTTATGTCAAGTGATAATCTAGCGGTTTTGTGCTTTATCTGCTTGTTTTTCTTTGGGGCGAGTTGTTGCGAGTGTCTGCGACTTTCGTATAGGGCCTGCCATTTTTTTTTAGCTTTGGCTGCTTTTTCCTGCTGGGTTATGGGTTTTCTTTCTTTTCCATCCTTTCCTTCTTGTAGGGCAGGTGGAATAGGCGTCTTCTCGCTTTCCTTTATCTCTTCCTCCATGTTTGTTTTTGTCTTGCCCATTGGAACGAGGGTAGTTCTATTGCTTAGTTCCGGCTTTGTGATCTCTCTTTTTTCGGATGTCGCATCACCTGTAGCAGGCTTCTCACTTTCGCATTTGTTGTAAACTCCTCTTTTGTTTCTGGTGTGTTTTGTGACTCTTTGTTTGAGGAGTAATCTTTTATGTCTTCTTTCATGAGTGGGGATGGAGGTTCACTGGTGTTTCTCTCGCTTTCATTTGCTGTATCAGCTGTGTGCTTTCTTTCTGTTTGCCCACTATTTTTGGTGTCGCTTTCAGTAGGTCTTTGTTGTTGCATTCTTGTTGTTTTTTTGTTGCTGCCTCCTGGATTGGTCATTGCGCGTTTTAATTCAGGTGTCTCCATTGTCTTTCCTCTAAGGTTCATGTGTGGAGGGGTTAATTCGGCGGGTTTCCCGCGTTTTGTTGTACGTGCCATTCGAGGAGTGGGGATTGTTGGAGCGTACTTTCTTGTCCGTTCCTGCACTATAGGGGATGTTATCTCTCGTGTGTGGTTTTTGGTTTTTACTTTGTGGATTATGTTTGCTTGTTTACTTATCTTCAATGTTGGTTATTTCTGTTGTAGAATTTGCTATAGAATTTTTATGTTATTTTTTTTTTTTTTTTGGATGGTTGTATTCTTGAGTTCCGATGTCAGGGTCTTTTTACAGGGTGTGCCTCTCAGACCGTTGTTTCTTTCAGTGGATCAAAGGCTATTTGCCCGCAGTCTCCACTGACAGTATTATCTAATTCCTCTTGGTGTTGTATTCAGCGTCTTCGCACCATCGCCGCCAAACAGCCGCACAACAGCCAACGCCCTCCACCCCTGCCGGGCACAACGCCGCAAGGGTGAACACGGGTACGTTTTGAGGAGAATTCCGATCACGTGATGGATCACGTGGGCTCCAGCAGGCTCCGCCCCCTCCAGGGAACGAAGGGACGACCAGCAAGAGTCGTAGGTGACTCGCAGTGCTGTGGGTCACTCTGCAGCTCCAAAGTGTTTGGTAAGTTAAATAAAAGTCTCCTTCAGGTTGAAACGCACTGCTCGACTGAACGCAGGTGCGTTTTGAGGAGAATTCTGATCACGTAATGGATCACGTGGGCTCCAGCAGGCTCCGCCCCCTCCAGGGAACGAAGCGACGACCAGCAAGAGTCGTAGGTGACTTAGCAGTGCTGTGGGTCGCTCTGCAGCTCTGCAGCTCTGCAGCTCCAAAGGATTTGGTAAATTAATTAAAAGTCTCCTTCAGGTTGAAACGCACCGCTCGAGTGAACACGGGTGCTTTTTGAGGAGAATTCCGATCACGTTATGGATCACGTGGGCTCCAGCAGGCTCCGCCCCCTCCAGGGAACAAAGCGACGATCAGCAAGAGTCGTAGGTGACTCGCAGTGCTGTGGGTCGCTCTGCAGCTCCAAAGGGTTTGGTAAGTTAAATAAAAGTCTCCTTCAGGTTGAAACGCACCGCTCGACTGAACGCGGGTGCATTTTGAGGAGAATTCAGATCACGTGATGGATCACGTGGGCTCCAGCAGGCTCCGCCCCCTCCAGGGAACGAAGCGACGACCAGCAAGAGTCGTAGGTGACTCGCAGTGCTGTGGGTCGCTCTGCAGCTCTGCAGCTCCAAAGGGTTTGGTAAGTTAAATAAAAGTTTCCTTCAGGTTGAAACGCACCGCTCGACTGAACGCGGGTGCGTTTTGAAGAGAATTCCAATCACGTGATGGATCACGTGGGCT
The DNA here is from genome assembly GCF_040938575.1 of Ambystoma mexicanum. NCBI lineage: Eukaryota > Metazoa > Chordata > Amphibia > Caudata > Ambystomatidae > Ambystoma > Ambystoma mexicanum. The sequence continues at coordinate 1,463,678,769 of NC_090923.1, read as the reverse complement.
CCAGCAGGCTGCGCCCCCTCCAGGGAACAAAGCGACGACCAGCAAGAGTCGTAGGTGACTCGCAGTGCTGTGGGTCGCTCTGCAGCTCTGCAGCTCCAAAGGGGTTGGTAAGTTAAATAAAAGTCTCCTTCAGGTTGAAACGCACCGCTCGACTGAACGCGGGTGCGTTTTGAGGAGAATTCCGATCACGTGATGGATCACGTGGGCTCCAGCAGGCTCCGCCCCCTCCAGGGAACGAAGCGACGACCAGCAAGAGTCGTAGGTGACTCGCAGTGCTGTGGGTCGCTCTGCAGCTCTGCAGCTCCAAAGGGTTTGGTAAATTAAATAAAAATCTCCTTCAGATTGAAACACCAGCTGCACTCATATCCGGTCCACCCACGCACCATACGACACTACCTCTCTCTACTGACCTGAACTACGGTTCCCGAGGGCGTTCAACCTACCAGCGCTTTGAGGTCATACCAATGATATATAAAGCGCTATATAAATTCCAAGTAACATAACATTACATAACATAACAAGTAACATAACTCTATCTTTTTGAGCTTAGTAATACAAGAACAAGTAGCAAAATGTATGTTTTGCATTTTAGGTCACCAAAGATTAACACAGGACTAGACCATAGACCTGAGAATAGCCCAGCAGCACCAGAGATAACATAAGAATATGAAGCATATATAGGAGAGATTAGAGCCATAGGCAGGTAACCACACCATATGCATAATATACCCTATTGTGATATGAAATTAATGTCCTCAACAACGTACAAAATGCGTTTAATTATTTTTCATAGAAACTGGTCCCTGAAGATGGTCTACATGACGGAAATGCATTGGACACCGTAAGAATGCCTGTGGCTAAGGAATAAAATGCTTTTATGAAAATCCAACTGAAGACGGTCCATTTTTTTTTCTATTATCTATTTACTTGAGAATGAGTTATAAAAATTGAAAACATGTAACTAATTAAAGCAAACACATGTGAGATATTCACACAAGGTCCCTCCAGACGCCTGGGTAATCGTAACCCAGACAGCATCCTTTAGCTCATTACTCACCCCACAGTGCAAGTGGGGCCATTCTGGCAACAGGACTAGAAAATCCTTCACTATAGTAGTATAATCTGAATCATATTTGAAAAGACCATAGAATCACTGTGCCCACTCAACTAGAATCATACTCTCCTGCTCCTTGTGCCACTGCGCCACCAGGGTGTCTAGAGTGTACTGGTTTAACACTGTAGCAGTGTGGGCCTCTGTTGGTTTCGCCAGGCACGTGCAGTGATGTTGATTGTGCTGTGTCTGTTGGTTAGAAACATCGGCCCTGCGTGTTCACTGAATGCACAGGGCCGGCCAAAATATTTGGCTGGTAGGAGTGTGATCTCTCTTGTGCTCGGACCATTTGGGACGGATAAGAGGTGCTGGTTGTTTCTCCACGCTACTAGGGGCCTCCCTGTCCAGTGGGCCATTGGCGCTCTGGGCTGTGGTGTTGCACCAGTCTCTGTCGGGGCTGAGCCCAGTGTGCCCAGCAGATGTGGGTGGGAGAGGGTCTCCTCGAAGCTCCATGCTGAGGGAAACCACACAGACTAACCCTACATGTGGTGCTCTTGAGAAGGTAAAATCACTTGCCTTTAGTCTTGACTCAACAAAGTCTTCGACCTCTACTGTGAAGCACTCGCCGAATGCTGTCTCCCATCACGCTCGTTTGCGTCGAAGCGTGAGACGCAAGAGAGAGACACGCATTGCATATGTGCCATGGGGCTCCTCTTTCCCAAAAAATGTAAACAAAATATTTGCGTGTTCATGGAGGAAAAACTCTGTGGGCACCCAGCACACTGACGGAACCCGTTGAACATGCGCTTTGGAGGTTTTTCAAATGTTGTGCATAACAGGACGCAGCTGCTGGAGTGACGTTCTACTCAGTCCGACACAGGGAATGGGACTGACGGTTCCTGCGCAGGAAAACATTTGGATAATTCTATAATTCTGCCTTGCACACCTCTCCGGTTCCGTCCTCGTTCTGTTGGAAATTCCAAGAGTAAGGAGGAAATGGGGTAGGATGTAAAAGTACAAATAACTGACCTTGACCTCTAAGCAGGATTCGACATAGTAGACCACCAGACACTCATCAACATTGTAAATCACTGCATGGGAGTCAGTGAGATTGTCCTCAGTTGGTTCAAATCATACCCTGCTAATCGCCACCAATTTGTGCAAATAGATTCCTCCAGATCACCAACTCTACTCATGACATGTCGAGTCCTGCAAGGATCCATTCTCTCCCCTGTGATCTTCAATCTTTACATGAAACCGCTCAAAACTCTCTTGGCTACACGCAACATCCACATCCACCAAAACACAGATGACATGCAGCTCTACCTCAAGATATCCTCCAAGGACAACATTCAGAGGGTCAAGACCAGTGTCACATTGATCCAGTAGTTGATGTCCAGTGTTTACCTGAAGTTCTCCAAGTCTGAATTCCTACTGCTGACCAACAACACCGGCCACCCCGACATCCAGACCTGGCTCTCTGCTATGAACCTTCAGGGCTTCACACCTCAGCTGGCCATCTGAGCTAAGTATCTTGGGTTCAACATGGACAGACACTGCTCCTTCATGCAGCTCTTAGTAAGAAAGTCACAAACCGCTTGGTACCAACCTTCTCTTACGCAGAAAAACAAGCCCTTCATCCCAGAAAACCAATTCAGATCTGCTGTTCAAGCCTTGCTCCCCTCCCACCTGGATTGTGCAAATGCCCTTTTGGAAGGCCTTCCAGCAACTACCATGGCACCCCTGAGATTTTTCCTACATGCTTCAGCACGACTCATCAAAGGACTCTGTATATTCAACCAATATATACGCGCGTGTTCCCCAAGACCCTCGGTCCACAATGCATCCGGCTGCACCACGACAGATGACTATACCTTCCTCCTTGGGAACCGGACCTGACTACCCACACGAGGTAACATTCAACATCAAGCCCCCTGCCACCCACATCTTTGCCAGCCACGCTCGCATACCCACCTAGCAACCTGCCCCAATAACATTCGCAGAACTTCATCTTCTAACTCCCACGCACGTGGCATGTGATCTTATCCCACCTAATGCATCGTATGGCCAGCGCACTTGCACTGCCCCAACCACCAGTAGTCCATGTCCTGTCTATCCTGAAGTAGGCAGCATCCTGCACCTAGTCTGCGCACTGCCCTAGATGCTGCTTAGCTCACAAGCAACATACCTATTGTTGATTTTGCACTGCCTTAGCTAAAATCGAACCTGCCTATTGTTGATTTTGCACTGCCTTAGCTAAAATCGAACCTGCCTATTGTTGATTTTGCACTGCCTTAGCTAAAATCGAACCTGCCTACTGCTGATTTTGCACTGCCTTAGCTAAAATCGAACCTGCCTAGTGTCGATTTATTGTTGATGTATTGCCCTAGCTAAACACTGAACTGCATCTACCATGCTCCTTAGGGCGCTCCTCCTCTTATTGCTCCACTCTGTGTCATCTGAAATAACAATCCTCACTCGCACACATCCGATACGGCCCACTCACCCTCAGCCACCCGACATTATGTCTCGCCTCAGCCCTGTCTCACAAACATTGCGCATGACGAATTCTGCACTGACACCCACCTCAGGCACCCAACACCTCACCACCGACCTCAACCCCTACCTCAATGACCCGGCCCTTTGGCTTGAACACTTTGCCAGCAAGCTCACGCCGAACCAACCATGCCCCTCTTCTCTCAGAAATAAAAGATTAGGCACCAGATTTCGCATACGCCCTATGCGCTGCAACCTTCCAAAGCAATCACGACACACACTCCTGTGCCTACCATTAGCACCCAACATCAACAAAACCCCCTCTCCAGAGGTGAAACTGCCTGTCATCAAAGGCGCTCTTATCAACGCCAGATCCCTCCCTGCCCACGCCTTAGACATAGCAGACCTTATAACATCGTCAGATCTTGACTTCATTGCCATAACCGAAACTTGGCTACATGCCGCTTCTGGTCCGTCACTATCCCTTGCCATACCACCCGACTTCAGCATAATGCGATGCAACCGTACCTCTGCTTCCCTCTCGAGAGGGGGTGGCCTTGCCATTATCCATAAAATCACTCTGGACCTAAGAGTAATGACCAATACCAAACTTGAGTCAGCTGAACTACTATCAGTCAAACTCATACTAACACCCAACCAAACAGCCACCATCCACTTAATCTACCGGCCCCCAAGCCCCGCACCGACCTTTGTTGGTGACATATCCACCCTCCGCCTTGATAACGCCAAAACTAATTCACAAATCATCATCCTTGGCGACCTCAACTTGGGACTTGGTGACCCTAATGATCCCGCTGCACTCGATTTGGAAAACACTCTCGCCAATTCCGACTTCACCCTGCACATTCTAGGGCCCACGCACTCCAAAGGCAGGACCCTTGACTGGTTAGCCAGTTCTAATTGCAACATCAACGTCCTAGCCACTACCCCTTGCCTTTGGTCAGACCACCACATTATCACCTTTAATATTAAAGCCACCCCACGCATCCCGACCGTGATAGCACCTGCGCTCCCAACCAGAAACAAAAAGGACAACCTCAAGGATGCTTGGGTGATCCCCCTGCTTAAAAACCCTCCCTCGACCCCAGCATACCTACCAACTACCGACCCATCACCACTGTCCCGTTCCTGCTAAAAAACCGTGCAGCATACCTGCAAATCCAAGAGCACTTGGAAGCCAACAATCTCGTAGGCCTCAGACAATCCGGCTTCCGTCACAGACACGGAACTGTGACAGCTCTACTAGACTTAAAAACCCAGATCGAAGTGTTAAAGGACAACGGCAAACTTGCCATGTTACTTCTATTTGACCTCTCTGCGGCCTTCGATCTGGTCAATCACCAAATCCTATGCAAGCTTCTTCACTCAGCCGCCCACTTCTCACCATCAGCTACGGCCTGGATCAAATCCTTCTTGAGCAATAGATATATGCAGGTCTTTTCTCAATCTGCAGCTGCAGATCCTTCCCCGATTCACTGCCGCGTCCCCCAGGGTTCTTGTGTGTCGCCAACGCTCTATAACGTATTTACAAAACCACTCTTTGATGTACTTGACCAACTGGGTGTCTCCTATACTAACTACGCGGACGACACCCAGATACTCATGCCTATCACTGGTGACTACGTGGCGGACACCAAGGCCCTGAATGTGGTCTACCTGGTCATCCAAGCCTGGATGGCGCAACACCAGTTATGCCTCAACAATGACAAGACTGAGCTCCTCATCTTGGGCACCACGCAACGTCTCAGTAAACTTGAGCCATCCTACCGATCATTTATCATCGATGGCAACACCATCCATGTTTCGAAGGACACCAAAACTCTTGGCGTCTATCTTGACGCCACTCTATCACTAACGCGACAAACAAACGCAGTCAGATCCTCTTCAGCCTACACCTGCAAACTCATTACAGCCTGCAGGCCATTTCTGACTACACCCAACACTGTCACCCTAGCCAGAATGCTCATCATGGCCAAAATTGACTATGGGAGCACCCTCTACCTTGGAACGAGCCAAGAGAACTTGAACAAACTGCAAATTACCCAAAATAACGCTATTAGAGCAGCCCTAAACATCCCTAGAAACCATCACATCTCGGAATCCAGATCCAACCTACACAGGCTATCGGTCAAACAGAGAATTTCACTGAAAGTCTTAGGCCTCACCCACAAATGCCTAGCTAACGAAGCCCCACCATATCTTTGCAGCCGGCTTTCCAGAAACGCGCCTACCCGCCCGCAAAGAACGGCTCAGACCCACTGCCTAACCATTCCCATGTTCAAACTCCAAAAGGCGGGTGGATCTAGCTTCCCCGTCCTAGCCTCTAAGCTTTGGAATGCTCTCCCTCTCACCATCCGTGCTGAAGAAAGCTTTCAAATCTAAAACCAAATCCTGGCTCTTTAACCAGCCTTGATGCCCAGACCCACTTCGGCAAACGCTTGCCACAAGCTACGTCTGTATATATGTATATATTGCCTGTATGCCCTGATCACAATGTACTGTACATTTGTTGATTTTATGTAACTGTTCGATCATGTAACCATGTCTAAGTTGCGCCCTGATGCCTCCGGGCCTGATGGTGTGCGTTACAAATAAAACAAATACAAATACAAAAACCACATCACCCTGACACTCCTAAAACTGCACTGGCTGCGACTGCAAGCATGTATCATCTCCAAATCCTGCTGCATAAAATCTACAAGGCTTTCAACCTGAAGCCCCCATTCTACCTCACTCAAACTCAGAATTTCTGGAGGCTTATGATCTACCAGAAGTAACACACATGCAGACCTGAACTCTGTGCAGCAAGGGAAAAAAACAGAAGACTTTCCCCCTCCCTGTCTACGTCCCAAGACTCTGTAACCTCCTCCCCATCAACACCAGACTTGCCCCATCACTTCTACATTTTAGAAAGTAGCTCAGGACCCTCTTCTTAAAGGAATGGCTCCTTCCTAACTAGGTCCACACACCCTCCGCTCCTTACCAAACCCGCGACTGGGTGATATGCTCCCCCATTTTTTCTCCTAGTTGCTTGTAGTTCCCTTGCTGCCGAATTGTCCGCCCTGGCCCTACCTCATTCCTTGCTCCCTGGTATCCCTGCTTCCCTCACTGGGTCCTCCTCCTTATGATTTGTAAAGAGCTCTGTTGCTTCCCGAAGCTAGTTCTGCAAGCAATAAATACCCCAATAATAATAATGATAATAAACATACCTGGTGTCGAGTAGAGGTTAGAGGTATTGTAGATTAGCCATCTTCTTTCACAACAATTTAACACTCTGAGGGGGGTGAAGGGGCGCGCTGTAGAGCGGCTATAAAATGGCCGCTGCCTGAGACAGCTCAGTCTCAGCAACACATAAAATCCTTCATCATCCTTCTTTTTGAGGCTAGATCCGTATGCAGACATTGGGAAACTGTAGGCATTGTGATACTGCTGTCTCCTAGCCCCTTTTCCGGCGTCCTGAATCATCCGCAGGGAGCGCCTGTGGCATCAAAGCTTTGACCGGGACTGGCTTGCCCCCCGATGCCGAACACACCAATCTCCGACTGGGAGATGTGGAGCGGACGTGCACTACCATGCTGTATCCGGAGCTCCAATACATCTACACGTGGGGCCTGTGCCGACCCTCGATCCTCAAGGCATGTGAGTACACACCCGTGGAGCAGGCCCTGCACCAGACTTGTTCCTCCTGGGAGCCCTCTTGGGCGGAGACCCCGCCCGAACGGGAACGGCCAGGTCTCGGTCCATTATTTACACAGTGGCAATGAGTGAGTCCCTAACTATAATGTCCTGGAATATCAGGGGAGTTACCAATAATAACAAATTTCGTTTGGTGGTTAACCATGCTAAACTGCACAAAGGAAATGTTCTGTGCCTACAGGAGACACAGCTTACGCGGGATGCTCTGCTCCCATTAGCTAGGGGCCGGGGGCTACACAGATATAGGTCCTCCGATTCGTCCCAGTCCAGGGGAGTAGCGATCTATATAGACCAGTTTCTGAAATAATTTTTGGTTGATGTGAAATGTTTTGGAACAAGAATGCTGTTAATAAATGTTTATGCTCCAAATGTGGACTCACCAGAGTTCTTTCAAAACTGTGCTGCCATGCTTCATAAATTTGCCAAGTATGAGATTGTGGGGGCGGGGGACTTTAATCTGGCAATGTCCCTGGACATGGACCGGTCCACAACTACACAAAATACACTGCCGAGGGCGGCCACTGCTTGGGCCGATATCACTGATTCTATGGCCCTGGTTGACATATGGCGATTTATGCATCCGAAAGACATTTACCCGGGACGTACAGTAGTGCCTCCAGAATAGACTATGTCATGTTGTCAATCCCACTGGCTAGTAATGCGCTACACTCGAAAATGCTGCCTAGAACTCTGTCGGACCATTCCCCGATATTGGTTACAGTCTCTGCCCCCAATGTGACACATCACGCCCCCGTTGTTGGTTTCGCTCACGGGTACTGGAGGATATGTTTTTTCTGGAAGGTATCTGGGGGGGATATCAAGGAATGCTTTGAGGTCAACACTGAATCAGTCCCCGACTTTAGGATGGTGTGGGAGGCCTTCAAGGTGTTCATAAGGGGGTGTTGTATTTCCTGGAGGGTGGGGTACTTAAATCCCTGAGATTGACCTTATGTCATCTGGAAAATGAAATAAAAGACTTGGAATATAAACAGACACAGGGGGGAGATGCGCAGGTTGGGAAAACTTTAGGGGATAAACGTTGTGCGTATTCTGAAACTGTGGAAAGGGAGGACAGGTATCTGGGAGATCCGGTGCTGGCGACTAAATATGCCGAAGACGGCAGACCCAGCCGAACCCTTGAATGGGCAATCTGTAAGGATAGGAGCCAGGGTGGGATATTGGAGATTACCAACCCGAACAGAATCCCTGTACGGAATTCCAGCAAAATAAATAAAATCTTCTGGGAGTACTATAACCTGCTATTCCTCCCAATTATTGGACTCTCCCGAGGAAATCAGGGCATATCTGGACCGCGTGGCACTGGGATAGCTAGACCCAGCCATAGCGGATTTGAATACTCCCCCCTCCACAGGAGAAATCCGTAAGGTTATCGATAATCTTCCAAGTGGCAGGCTTCGGGGGAAGATGGTATCTCAGCCGAATTCTACAAAGAATACACAAACATCCTTGCCCCGCACTTATGCCGTATGTATGAATTCTCGCTGTCGGAGGGCCTGTCCCTCATCAACACAGACAATAAAATCCTAGCCAAACTGTTGGCTGATAGACTCCTACCTCATATGGGCGCGCTGGTCCTACCGGACCACGCGGGTTTTATCCCGGGAAGATCCACGCAAAATAATCTGCAACGACTTGATGGTGATGCACAATGTACAGGAAGAAACCCCCATAGTGGTGGCAGCCTTGGACACTGAAAAGGACTTTGACTCCGTCGAATGGCCCTTCCTATTTGAAATATTGCGCCGATCGGATCTGGGCCACTGGTATATCCAATGGGTTTGTTTGTTGTACACCTCGCCTCAGACCTTGATTCTATCGAACCAATTACAGTTGCTCAGCATATTCACTACCAGAGGAACGAGGCAAGGGTGACCCTTCTCTCCAATTCTTTTTGCCTTTGCGGTTGAACCCTTGACATGCGCCATAAGCGAATTCCACTCACACATAGGGGTAAAAATATACTCGTGCATTTCAATAATCTCACTTTATGCAGATGATAGACTGTTGTACATTAAAGATCCCAAACTAAATTTACAACCACTGGTACAAGAAATATCTAATTTCGGGGAGTTCTCAGGACTACGCATTAACTGGTCGATGTTGGTGTTGAGAGGATATGAGGTATCTGGGTATAGTGGTTTCCACCGCCCGACCAAGCTCTTTGAGGCAAACTATCTGACGACTCTTGAATATTTGGATTGAAAGGTTGACATGTGGATCAGGCTTCCGCTGTCTCAAGCGGCACGCCTTGCTCTGGCTAAAATGGTGGTTGTTCCTAAGATGAAAAGTCCTGCAACGAAAAATCCTGCGGCAAAAGAACGGTATACCCATTTATCATGTGCAATAGCCAAAATTGAAATGCATATTGATAAATTCAAGTGCCTCAATGGTTCAGAAGAAAAATCAATGTGTTAAGCACTGCTTGCAGTAATCTGTGTTCATATCCAAAATTACAAAACCAATTTCCAGCAAAGCCGACTCAGCCTTTCCTATGTCTAAAGATGATAAACCTGCATGGATACGTGCATTATTTTGTAGCACAACAGGTGATATTATCAGCAATGTACCTGCATCAGAAAGCGGTTGCTATATAAACAAACATAGCATCTGTATGCTGAGGGTCTAGAAATTGGTTTCTTCAGACATGTGGTTGTAAAAAAAAACATGTTACTCATCGCAGTGACTTCTGCACTCCTAGTCCGTAGTCCCCTTTCCTCCATACTGATGGGTGTCCATCCTACGGGACGGGACTGGTAAACCTTTGGCATAGCACACAATGAATTTCCCTTTTAAAAACGTGTATGTTGCTCGGGAGGGACAGAGGCGGGGGCGTGGCCTGCCCCGCATACTCCACCTACTGGCAACACCCATCAGTCCTTGGATCAGCTAGATGAGAAACCTGACAAATTATTTTTTTTCATTTCTTTTTATTGCATTTTCATCAAACACAACTGTTTTTGTACATCAACTCTCCCATAACCTCACCACCTCCCCCAGCCACCCCCCAACAACAGGTGCAATAAAACCCTCAATCCCAACCATTTGTAAGTCAGCTCATGACCACTATTATCCCTCCCAGCATTCGGATCACTCCACTCTGCATATCCATCCCTGGGCCAATGCTCCTCCACCATAGGGGCCCTAGTCCTGTGGCCGGTCCGTTTGTAGTAACCGCGTACACTCCACTTCCCAAGAGTTTTTGGAGCCGTGTATCATGGGCGTGATGTTCTCCATGTCGAAAAGTCTCCCATTTTAAACACCCATTCTCATTCAACCGGCAGGTAACCACATTTCCATTTCATTGTCAAGCAAGCATACTTTGGCAGCTGTGAGAAACCTGAGGTGTTTCTCCCATGCTATTCCCGGGGATCCCTGACTCAGGTGGCCAGGGAAGGGCCATTGCTCTTGGATCCCAATCCTGGGGGCAGACAAGCGAGGGAGGATCACCTGAGAAAGGGACCCTTGGGCGAGATATTGTATCCCCCTCATTCCAATACATCCCTACCCAACATCCCCTCAGTCATCATGGGATGTTATCGCCCAAAATCCATTCACCCACAACAATACATCTGCCCTTTTCACCCTGTCAAAAACCAACATGGTTTTTCCATGAACCCTGAGAAAAACTACAACTCCGAGATTAGGAAGATTGCCTATAATGATATGCAACGGCTCTGTTCCACTTATAAAACCAAGCAGGGTCAGGAGCTCTGTCACCCCCACGCCCACTCTGGCTTTAGGAATATGTGCAGTGCCATTACATGTCCCTCCACATTTTTGAACAATACTAAGGAGAAGAGGAAAAAGGGAGCCATGAAGATTACCCATAGGAGCCAATGCACCAGGGATTCCTATGGGCTGTCGCCATTTTGTCCCGTTAGTGAGGCCAGGCAAGGTCAGGCCTCCCTTTACAATTATTCCCACCTGAAATCTGTTAAACCTCCCAGTCAGTATAAAAGGCAGAGCACACAGGCACACTCTGAGCGAGCTGGGGAGGTTGAGAGGATCGTGCTGTCCAGAGGAGCCAAGGAGAAGCAGTGAAGGAACCGTGAGAAGGCGGACAGGCTGCCAAGTCACTGGGCCTGTGGTTCAGGAGAGGCTCTAGTGTGGCAAGAGAGTTGGGCTTCCAGGCAGCCAGACCAGGGGCAGCTGGAGCTATCTGACAGGACCCAAGCCAAGGCTTGTCACCCGGGTGTAACATTAAAACCCAGGCGTCTGAAGGGTAGGTGGGACGACCCTGACCCCAGAAAAGCCCCATTGGAAACCCCACAACTCTCAGAACCTGCAGAATGCCATTTTGGGGAGCTAGCGAACTGGGACCGAAATAGAGACAGATGCATTGTGGAACTTGAAGTCCCAACGTTTGTGCAAAGCGAGAGGGTCCGAGCCCTACTGAGAGAGACCCCTGTGTGAACCAAAGGAGGGGTCAGAGCCCGACTTAGGGAGACCCGTGTGAGAAGCTAAAGAAGGGGTCCGAGCCCGAATGAGGGAGACCCATGAAAATTGGAGCAGGTTGGACCATGAGAAGGAGCAGAACTTCTGGGGCAAAGGCGAACTCACTGTAGCAGAATGACCGATCAAGGGACCAGAGCAAAGGGTTGGGGAAACCTGGAAGTCCCCTGCAGGCGGTTGTTGTCTCCGGAAAACCGGGAGAGAGACAAATCCCAGACACGAAGACTGCATTGTGTTTCAAGGACGCCAGCAACCCTCCCGGGTAAACGCCACAGAGTTGGGGAGGCAAGGCCAAGCCTGTGGTATTAACTTTGACTCCTGAATTGAAGAGGCAAAATTAATGAACTCTGAAATGCATAATGGTCAAGATTAACCCCGGCAAAAGGGGAAGTTAAAAGGTGAAGGCTTGAAGAGAAAGATTTCCTTGAACTGTTTGCTTATGGTACAGAACTACCAAGACCAAGAGACAATGGGGCAAATAACACAAAAGGAGAGTGGAAGTGAAAGTCGCAGTGGTCCTGCGGATGTCCATAGTAAAAGCCTCACACATTCGAAAGTCTTCGACATCGGTGAAAGGTCCGAGCTGACTGAGGGAGACCCAGAATGTGAAATAAGCCACGGGGAGGGAACCCCTAATGAATGTGAATAAAACTTGGGGAAGGGAACCCCTGCAAGTGCTGTAATTGCGAGCCCGGCTGAGGGAGATCTACATTGAATCATGTACTTTTTGCTTTGAGAGGTCCGAGCCTGACAGAGGGAGACCTACGTGGACTTTTTATTGTACTATGATTTATTGAGAGGTCTGAGCCCAGCAGAGGGAGACCTATGTGAACTTTATGCTTTGAGAGGCCCAAGCCCAACAGAGGGAGAACTATGTGAACTTTTTATTGAACTGTGAAAGAACTTGGGTGAACTAGAAAACCAGTGACTTTAACGTGGCAGGCCAAGCGAGCCTCGACCCACGTTTTGAACTGCTTCTTGATAACCTGAGCCAGAGTGTGTCATCCTGCCTAGGGGAGACCTCCATATTCCGTGCTGCCAATCGTGGGAAGGAAAGCTGACTCAGCCATTTCATTCTTTATGTTATAACACTGACTTTTCTCTGCATACATATTTCCCTTTACACACTTTTTGTATAAGAGATAGGGCAGGTATTAGTTTTTGTTAGTATAGGCCATTTTGATTTGACGGAGGTTGACTACGACTGTTTTCTTTATTATTTGATGGTATAGACTACTCCCATCATAGCTATAGGGCAAAGTAGGAGTTATTCCAACCCTGCCGAATCTAATAAACGTTTTGAAATGGTATCTCTTGATGGAGTGTCATACTTGGGATACCCTGTCTTCCTTACATAGCCAACAACGAGAAGTGAGTCATGCGGAAGGGTGACCCAACTGTCTTGACTCCTTTCCAGTCCAAACAGAACCATCATCAGGTGTAATTCTCTAGGGGTCCCTTCTAGCTCCCTAATCCACCCCAGCATCTCCCTCCAATATCTTTGAACTCTGGAGTGTGACCACCACATATGCCAGTAATTAGCCCTTTCCTCACATTCTCACCAGCCAAGCATACTCATCGTTGGGAACATTTTTGAGAGTTTTACTGGGTCATTATGCCAACTGTGCAACAATTTAATGCTGTGTAATTTGTACTGACACGTAATCAGTTTCTTATGGACGCTCCTATACATCTTCCCCCACAACCAGTCATCCATATCCATACCCATATATTTTTCCCATCTCTCTTTCAGCCTCTCTGACCCCTACACTCTTGCACTAATCAATGTGGCATATATACTTGACATCAGGCCCCTTGAATTAATGTGTGTATTGAGGATTTTTTCTGTAGGTGTTAACTCTCTCTGTATTCCTGCCTTCCATTTGCCCACAGAAATGCCCCACTTGAGTCGTAGATAAGTAAACACTGACAATTTCCCAATATTCAGTGCCTCCTCCAGGGCCTGAATCGAGATGAATGCTTTACCCTTCCATAGTTGGCCTTGTTTCTCTAGCCCAGATTCATACCAAGTCTGGAATCTCTGTGGATCATAGAATCCATCCCTAATAGGGAGAGGCCATATATGGTTGAGTGCCGCAAGGCCATGTCGTCACTCCTTTCATGTTTGCCTGCTTTCTATATTTCCCATTTTATGCTTAATATAGCATGGCTCCTGATCCCTTTCGGAAATATCCTTCACCAGAGCCACTCTGCCACCATGACTGGCCTCATCTAAAGATTCTCCAGAGATACCCACTGCTTTGACTTATCAACACGAAGATGGAAAACCAGGGCTCTCATTTGTGAGGCACTATAGTAGCAGTCCAGTAACCCTACGCCACCCAAATATTTTGGTAGAATCAGTATGTTGCATGAGATCCTGTTTCTTCCCCTGCCATAAGAAGCAAGTTCTCTTTTCTTTTGCATCCCCCGAAACATGTGCTCTGGGACCTTAAACATGTGTGCAGGCAGTCTCTCTGTATCTCCAATTGCAGTACAGGGATACTAAATGGGTCTGTCCCTTTAAACCCCTTCATTATCCTGTACATCAGCGTTCAGCTCACTACTAAAAGGGAAAAGGAACAAGTTACTTACCTGTAACTGTTGTTCTCCAGCATGGGTCTGGCATGGATTCACATGCTCATGAATATTCCCCGTCGTCAGGCTGGGAATCCTTGGTAAAGAAAAAATCAGTATCAGTTTTGTTTCTGGTCTGTCTTTCTCAGTAGTAACCAAGCACTGGTCTCTGGGTCATACTGCCCCCAGCCAATGACTGCCCTCTCCCTAAGCCCCGCCTCTGGCAGCCATGTTCAGATTTGGTAGCACGCAAAGTGGCAGTATGACCAAGTTAAGAGCCGCAGAGGGGCAGGAGGGAGGGTTCGCATGTGAATTCATGCCAGACCCATGCTGGAGAACAACAGTTACAGGTAACTAACTTGTTCCTTCTCCAGCATGGGGTCTGGCATGGATTCACATGCTCATGAATATAAGAATACATAGCAGTACACACATGCACAACCAACGGGAGGTGGAGAAAAGGGCCCAACATTAAGCATTACATCAAAACTCAACATTAAGCAGTTCTTACCTCCTCACCAGGCTCACCTTAGCCGAACAGGTTGCGCAGCACCGCTTGGCCGACCCTGGACTTCTCCCTGGAATCCCGGTCGACGCAGTAGAATCTCGTGAAGGTGTGCGTCGACCTCCACGTAGCAGCCCTGTAGATGTCCAGCAAGGGCACACCAGACAAGAACGTCGTGGTAGCAGTGATAGCTCTGGTCGAGTGGGCTCTCGGATGGCCAGGCAACGGTCGGTATGCCAACCGATGACAGTGCGTGATGCAGCCGGAGAGCCATCTGGCAATGGAAGCCTTCGAGAGAGCCTTTCCTTGGTTCACAGGTCCAAAGTTCACAAAAAGATGTGATGTCTTCCGAAAACTCTTTGTGCGGTCCACGTAGAACTTCAGCGCTCTAGCCACATCCAGCGAGTGCAAAGTCCTCTCGGCCGGAGATGAAGGCGACGGGAAGAGAACAGGTAACACCAAGGGCTCGATGAGGTGGAAGTCCGACAGCACTTTGGGCATAAACGAGGGGTGCGTACTCAGCACCACCCTTGTGTCGTGAAAAGTCAAGTATGGAGGCTTGCAGGATAGGGCCTGGATCTCTCCCACTCGCCGTGTGGAGGTGATGGCCACCTGAAACGCAGTCTTCCATGACAGGAATTTCAGCGGTGCCGAATGCAGGGGCTTAAATGGCACCCCCATGCACCTGGTCAGCACCACGTTGAGTTCCCACGCCGGGGCAGGGGCCTTCACCAGCGGGAACGATCGGAACAGTCCCTTCATAAATTCCTTCACCAGGCGATGGGACCACAAGGACGCCCGTCCTGTGGTTCTGGTGTATCGGGAGATTGCAGCCAGATGTATCTTGATGGAGGCATGAGCCAGTCCAGCCTTGGCCAGTGACAGTAGGTACGGCAGCACTTGAGGGGCTGTAATCCGTAGAGGGTAAAACCTCTGTGCACGGCACCAGATAGAGAACCTCTTCCACTTATGTCCGTAGCACTTGAGAGTTGAGGACGCCCTGGCTTTTGCAAGGACCTCTCTGTAGTCAGCCGGGATATCGTACCCTCCAAACTCTAGCGCTGCAGGAGCCAGTTGTTGAGTGAGTCGGCGATGGTGTTTGTTATCCCTGCCAGATGAAAGGGCACCAGAAACATCCTTTGGGCAACGGCCCAATGCCACAGATTCCGAGCTTCCTTGGAGAGGGCGGGGGATCTGGTTCCTCCCTGCTTCCGGATGTAGAACATTGTGGTGGTGTTGTCGATGAAAATTCTCACCACCTTGCCCTTGAGGGACGGGAGAAAGGACCTGAGGGCCCAGAATACTGCACGGAGCTCCAGTATGTTGATGTGGAGCATCTTCTCCTCTGGGAGCCAAAGGCCTCTTGCGTGAAGATCTCCGGTGTGTCCTCCCCACCCTTCCAGGGAGGCATCCGTCGTCACCGTTATCTGGTGGGATGGGGTCTGAAAGTCTGTGCCCGCCGTCCGATGAGCGCGGTTGCCCCACCACCGGATCGCTCGTCGGAAGGTCTCATTGAGCGGAATCCCGTCCTCGAAGCTGTCCGTCGCTTGGATCCAGCGGAAGTCGAGGAACTCTTGCAGAGGGCGCATACGAAGCCTGCACAGGCGCACGAGATATATGCAGGAGGACATCATCCCGAGGAGGGACTTGATGAACCTCACCCTGGCCACGTGCGTGGCCAGCAAACGCTGCACCTTGTCCAGGATGGCCTTCGTCCTTTGTTCCAACGGTGAGGCCAGGCGCGCCACTGTGTCGAGCTTTGCTCCCAGAAACAGTGCGACTTGCGTCGGGACCAGGTGGGATTTGGGAAAGTTGATGGAGAATCCCAGGTCCGAGAGCAGCTAGACGGTCTTTGCTGTATGATCCACGGCAAGCTCCTTGTCCCTGCTCGGATGAGCCAGTCGTCCAGGTAGGGGTAGATGTGGATCCCCTGCAGGCGCAGGCGCAGCCGCGCCGCCACCGGTGCGAGGCACTTGGTGAACACCCTGGGTGCAGACTTCAATCCGAACGGAAGTGCCTTGAACTGGTAGTGCTGTCCTTGGACCACGAACCTGAGGAACTTTCGGTGACCTTTCAGAATGGGGATGTGGAAGTACGCATCCTCCAAATCCAACGACGACAGGAAATCGCCCTCCTCCAGTTATCCCAGCACGTGCTGGAGGGTGACCATCCAGAACTTCTGTGCCTTGATGTACTTGTTCAGCCGTCGCAGGTCCAGGATGGGGCGCCATCCTCCTGTCTTCTTTTTAACTAAGAAGTACCTTGAGTATACTCGGGAGCCCCGGAGCCTCTTCGGGATGAGCTCGATGGCACCTTTTCTGAGCAACGCCCTCACCTCCAAAAGTAGTTGAGGGACGTAATTTTCCTTCCTGACCATGGGTGGAATGCGGGGGCACTTTTTTAGAAATTCGAGGGCGTGCCCCTGGGCCAGGGCATCCAGCACCCAACGGTCAGTGGAGATGGACTCCCACACGCTGACGAACTTCGCCAGTCGGCCTCACACCGGGGTGCTTCGGTGGGGGCCCGACCCCACTGTCAGTTCAATCTTGCTTGGAGGACGCCTTGCCGCCTTGGCCTCCCTGGCAACGATGGCGTGGTCCCCCCGACTTGCCTCGTCCTCTCTAGGCTTCCTGCGACGAGGAGCGGGCCGCTTGGCGGTACATAGAGGAGCCACCGCCGAATCCCTTGGAGGCACCCTGCTTGCCTCCGGTGCTCCGAAAGGACGACCTCCGTTGCCGGAGAACGCCTAGGGCCCTAGCAGTCTCTGTGTCCGCCTTGATGGCTTGGAGGGACTCATCCACCGTTTTCCCAAACAGGTTGTTCCCATCGAACGGCATGTCCAGCACCTTGGCTTGTACATCCTGGCGGAAATCCATTGCCTTGAGCCAACCTCGTCGTCTAAGGCAAATGCTGTTGCCTAGCTGGCGGAAACCGGTGTCGGCAATGTCTGTTGCCACCGTAATGGCGTGGTCCGACGCCACTTCGCCTTCTTGCAAGATCTCCAGGGCCTCGGCCCTCTTGTCATCCGGTAGGAAGTCCAACAGGGGGGCGATCTTGTACCATAACTCCCTGTCCTAGCGGGCCACAATCGCGAGGGTGTTGGCCGCCTTAATCGTTGTTGCCGCCGACGAGATAACTCGTCGTCCCATTGCGTCCAGCTTCTTCCCTTCGCCGTCCGGCGGGGAAGTTGATGTTGAGACCGATGCCCCCGCCCGCTTTCTTATTGGCCACCGCTGAGACGACCGAGTCCGGGGTAGGTTGTGCCCTAAGGCACAAAGGGGCCGTGTCGGGGACCCGGTACTTCTTCTCGTACCGATCCTTCTTGGCAGGCGTCGTAGACGGGTTCTTGAGAAGGGTGAGACCCTCTTCACAGATGTCATCCAGCAGAGGCACAGCTAGGACTGACTTCCTCCTGGTCTCGCGCCATTGGTAAAGGAAACCTTCCTTCTTCTTCTCTTCGGGGCAGAGCTGAAAAAGCTTGGATGCCCTGGCGATCATTGCATGGAAAGATCCGATCTCATCGGACGGGGAGGCCCGGGCTGGTGATGGGAACTCCGTCCAGTCGTCACCGCCGTCGTCGTCGGTACCCGTCGTGGCTGTGTCTGTTCCTGTGTCATCCCCAGGGACGGGGGACGTGGGTAAAGGCCGAGCAGGCCGCAAGGGCTGAGAAGGTGGGGTTGGATGGATCAGTCTTCTCTTGTTGGGGGGCTTCCCGCCGGGACCGGCTCTGGTTCCTCTGTCGGACCTGGTACTGGGTCCTCTGTCGGTGGTAAGGGCAATCTCGTCCTTATCTACGAACATAAGGATTGTATTGCCAACAAAATGGCCGCCGAGTTATCCTGCGGCTCCGGAAGCGACGGGAGCGAAGGCTGACTAGGACCCTCGCCGGTGCCGCCGTCACTCTCGTCGTCACCCTCCTCGGGATCCCTCCCATGGGGAAGGGCCTCTTCGACACCCTCGTCGAGGCCCTGTAGGACTTCTGCCAGCTCCTCCTCGGATGTTGTGTCTGTGTCCTCAATGGCCACCGCCCCCTCCCCTCTTTTTCCGCCGGGATCATCACGGGGGTCTTTTCGATGGGTCTGAAAGAGGCTTCCCTCCGCGGAGGCAGGGAGACTCTGGGCCCCGAGGTCGCCTCCACTGGTGTAGCCTCCACAGGCTGCGCCAGGGCCGCCGCGACTCCCTCCATAGAGGCCTTGGCCGGTTGAATCAAGGCCTTCACCGCCTTAGGCGCGCTTGAGGCCTTCACCTTGGGGGGAGGGTCACCGTCACGCTCCCCCTCGGCCGAATCCTTCGAGATCGACCGGGGCCTCTCCAGAGGCTTACCCAGGTTCTTGGATTTCCTCTTCCCCGAACCAGAGCGTTGGCTTGTGGTTGATGGTGCCGGGAGAGGCGCGCCCTGCCTGGCAGCCGAAGAGCCCGACCGTTCGGCGCTCCCGGTGCCCGCAGACTTGCGATGCTTTGCCTTCTGTTGGGCCCCCATCGCCGGGGCGCCCTCACAGGACTTAGAAGACCGCTCGGACTTCTTCTTCTTCTTCTTCTCACCTGACGTACTCCTTCCTTCCAGCCAGTTGGAGAGACGAAGGTGTCGGTCCCTGATGGTCCGTTCCGACATGTTCCTGCAAAACGCACAGTCCTTCTCCACGTGCGTTTTGTCCTCATGAAGGCAGTAGAGACATTTCAAATGCTCGTCCTCCTTGAACACATTCTGTAGCTGGCATCCAGGGCAAACCCTGAACAGCTTTCCGGGCGTCGAGCTTCCTTTCTCCTGGGCCATGTCCGGGTAGGCCGCAGAAACTTCTGGAATCCCTCAAGAAGCGTAACTCAACGAAATCTTCACCCTTGAGGGGTGTAGAAAAAAATCTGACACGGATACCCGTTAATCGGATGTAGAGACGGTGGAGCTTGAGGCTCTATTTGACCGAAAAATGAGAAATTCTCTTTGAAAAAACGCAGCAAAAGCTTGAGAGTTAAACACGAGGACTCCCAACACTTGAGCGTGCGGTAAAAATCTGTAGATGGCTGCCAGAGGCGGGGCTTAGGGAGAGGGAAGTCATTGGCTGGGGGCAGTATGACCCAGAGACCAGTGATTGGTTACTACTGAGAAAGACAGATCAGAAACGAAACTGACACTGATTTTTTCTTTACCGAGGATTCCCAGCCTGACGACGGGGAATATTCATGAGCATGTGAATCCATGCCAGACCCCATGCTGGAGAAGTATCAATTTCTGTACATTGACTCTAACACCTGAGAGGACACTGTATTTCTCTATCATCCAAAGTGCTTCAGGGATAGAGGTAAGAGGATGCACCAAGAGAATCATGATGTAATCTGCATACATTCCCAATTCTCTCTTCCCCGCCTTTATCCTCTTTATGTTTGGATTACTTCTACTGTTTACAGCCAGTGGTTCGAGTGACAGAACAAAATGTAAGGGAGAGAGGGGGAATCCTTGCCTTGTTTCCCTCTGTAGGCTAAATTGAGTTGACTTCTTCTCACCAGGCCCCTCTATCCGAGTATAAAGCCCTTAGAGCATTTAGGATCCTCCTTCCAAATCCATAGTTTCCCATTACTTCATACAAAAATTCCCAGTCCACCCAGTGCACCAGGTGAAAAGATTTCTCAGCATCCCAGGCCAGCAGCGCTGGGTCTCCACTCTTCCCTCTGGACAACTCCATTAGATTAAGCATTTTCCTCAAGGTATCAGCCCCTTGTCTCTCCGGGATGAACCCCACTTGGTCTGAATGCACCAATCGAGGCATCAAAGTCTCAAACCTCGAAACCAGTGCCCTGGTAAAGATCTTCGCATCTACATTTAAGCAGGACATCGGTCTACACGATTTACAGGGTCTTTCCCTTCTTTATGTATTGCGGAAATCAGTGCCTGACGGAACGAGGGTGGATCCCCCTTTTCCAGAATAATGTTAAACAGTTTAACCATTTAGGGCATCAATATAAGTAGGGTTATAGAACCCTATCATGATCCCGTCTTTACCCAGTGCTTTTCCAGCTGTAATTCTTCTAGTGGTTGCCTGTGAGGAATTCGACCATCAGCACAGTGGGTGTGCCCTCACCTGGGCTTTTTGGAAATGTTATATGAAATTGAATGATGGTAGATCAACCCACCGCAAATGTGTGGGGCTAAACCGCACACATTTTCCTATGCTCACTGCATGACATACACATAGACCTGTGTACTCTGGGTGGACACAGCCTACAGGCACAGTTCCCCTTCTCCTATTTAGTTGGGATATGACAGCCAAGATTACACCATTTCATCTCAGAAGGGGGAGGGAAAAACCTTCCCCTGCAATGGCCTAATTAACTATCAAAGGCTCCATGGAGTCGCCCTGTCCTTTTGTAATGCACTGCAGATGCTGGTAACAATTAACATAATTAACATACTAATAGAGTATACCTCAAAAAGCCCCACATGGGGTCTGTCTGCAGAAGTTAAAAAAGGAGACAGGAAACTCCAACAACCTTTGATATGCACTGTGTCAACCTGAAGCCAGCTCCCGCCTTTAGTATCAATGGACAGTGACATGTCATGGCTGGGCCGCATGTATTACAGTAGTCATCGCTGCAGGGGTGCCCCCATTCAGAAGGTAAGAGTATGAGGATTTACAGCAGCAGCAAGTCTGTTCCCGCTGCAGCTTCAAGGTAGGCCTTCCTGAGGTAGCAGATGGGGTCTCGTATGAAGAGAATTAGTCAATCCCTGTCTCTGTCTGACCTCTGGGAATAAAAGAGAAGGTCGTGCAGAGATGGGGAAAAACCCGAATGGCAGGAGAAAAAACCCTGAAGAAGTATGGTATTCTTTCCTGCTGATGCTGATGTGCTGATCCTGAAGTGTAGTCTGATGAGAAGACATTCTTGGTATCCAGCGCAGGAGTGTTAAAGTCCGTGGCAAGCAGTGTTGGCTCAAGTTGCTCAGACTGTAGGCATGGGTAGCGAGAAGCGCTAAGAATGAAGGGGGCAACCACGTTAGAAACCGGCTGAAGTGCACTTGAGGTGGACTGCCACGTGGACATGGAATTATGCCGTGTGTCAGGGAGGCGAAGAGCGCAGGGTGCGACAACCACGACAGAGACCCGCTACTGTGCTCCATTGGCTAATAGTAGCGTTGGCAAGGAATTATGCCCGTGTTTGGAGGAACGTGTTCGTTCCAAGGGCAGTTGCGTGGATTCCGAATTGCCAGGCTCCGAGAGGCAAGGAGCGCGGGAATGGTAATCAGTGACCTGCTGCTGGGCACTGCAGACGAACTGCAACGTAGGCAGAGGAATATGCCTGTTCCGAGAGGCGTGTCAAGCTTCCTCAGTGTTGCAGAGTGGGCACGGTGAAAATACAGAGCACCACAAGGTGAAGGGTGCCTGAATACACAAAACCGGAGGGAAGCAGGAAAAAGAGTTGCGGGGAAACAGAAGGAAAGGTAGAATAGGAATGCGCGAGGAAGTGCAAGGGATAGACGCCAGTGAGAGTGCCGATGTAACGTCACTTTTTGCTATATGTCAGAAAATCCTATTGGTAGGAAAATCTGACAGGAATTGTAATGTCCTTTTTTGCTACCTGTCAGAAAATCCTACCGATAGGAAAAAGTGCCAGGGTAGGAAAATCTGATAGCCTGACCTGTCATTTTTTCCTACCCGTCAGAAAATCCTACCGACAGCAGGCATTGGGCAACTCACCCAGGGGTAGGAAAAGTGACAGGGTAGGAAAATCTGACAGCCTGACCTGTCATTTTTTCCTACCCATCAGAAAATCCTACCAAGAGCAGGCATATGGAAACCCACCCAGGGGTAGGAAAAAGTGACGGGTAGGAAAATCTGACAGCCTGACCTGTCATTTTTTCCTACCCGTCAGAAAATCCTACCGACAACAGGCATTGGGCAACCCACCCAGGGGTAGGAAAAAGTAACGGGGTAGGAAAATCTGACAGCCTGCCCTGTCATTTTTTCCAACCCGTCAGAAAATCCTACCGACAGCAGGCATTGGGCAACCAACCCAGGGGTAGGAAAAAGTGACGGGGTAGGAAAATCTGACAGCCTTACCTGTCATTTTTTCCTACCCGTCAGAAAATCCTACCAAGAGCAGGCATTGGGCAACCCACCCAGGGGTAGGAAAAAGTGACGGGGTAGGAAAATCTGACAGCCTTACCTGTAATTTTTTCCTACTCGTCAGAAAATCCTACCGACAGCAGGCATCGGGCAAGCCAACCAGGGGTAGGAAAAAGTGACGGGGTAGGAAAATCTGACAGCCTGACCTGTCATTTTATCCTACCCATCAGAAAATCCTACCGACAGCAGGCATTTGGCAATCCACCCAGGGGTAGGAAAAAGTGACGGCATAGGAAAATCTGACAGCCTGACCTGTGATTTTTTCCTACCTGTCAGAAAATCCTACCAAGAGCAGGCATTGGGCAACCCAACCAGGGGTAGGAAAAAGTGACGGGTAGGAAAATCTGACAGCCTGACCTGTGATTTTTTCCTACCTGTCAGAAAATCCTACCAAGAGCAGGCATTGGGCAACCCACCCAGGGGTAGGAAAAAGTGGCAGGTAGGAAAATCTGATAGCCTGACCTGTCATTTTTTCCTACCCGTCAGTAAATCCTACCGACAGCAGGCATTGGGCAACCCACCCAGGGGTAGGAAAAAGTGACGGGGTAGGATAATCTGATAGCCTGACCTCTCATTTTTTCCTACCCGTCAGAAAATCCTACCGACAGCAGGCATTGGGCAACCCACCCAGGGGTAGGAAAAAGTGACGGGGTAGGAAAATCTGACAGCCTGCCCTGTCATTTTTTCCTACCCGTCAGAAAATCTTACCGACAGCAGGCATTGGGCAATCCACCCAGGGGTAGGAAAAAGTGACGGAGTAGGAAAATCTGACAGCCTGACCTGTCATTTTTTCTTACCCGTCAGAAAATCCTACCGACAGCAGGCATTGGGCAACCCACCCATGGGTAGGAAAATCTGACAGCACGTAATATCAATTTTTGCTTCCCATCATAAAATCCTACCAATAGCACATTTTGACAGTGTAGAAGGAAAGTGGGGGTACATTTCAATGGGTAGGCACATTTGACAGGCTGTGCAGGGGTAGGAAAATGTGACAGGGTAGGAAAATATGACCGCATGTAATGTCATTTTTTGCTACCCATCAGAAAATCCTACCGATAACACATTTTTACATCACATAGGTTAGAAATCCTTGTAGCTGGTTGGTGCGGTCCTATTCATAGGTCCTGGTCTTCTGGGGATGCTCGGCCATTGGTCCCAGCTTCACCTGCTCTTCTTCTTCCACATTGGATTCTTCTTCATACGCCATCAAGTGCAAAGCTCATAATTGGTAATTACTATAAGAATTCACTAGATCTCCTATTCGTGGCCTAATGTGCACCTGGTACTGCAGACATGGGAGCAGAGGCTACTTTTGAGGTCACGATAACTCCAAACCTGTGCTTGATCCCAGACCACCAGCGCTGTTCCAGTTCTTCCCACCCTGAGCTTAAATTTGTTACTTTCCTTGCAGCACAACTCACAGGGACAGGGATCCTTGTGATGATTAGCACATATGGCTGTTGGTCTGGGGTTGACCGGTACACATATGGCCATTGGTCTGGGGTTGACCAGTACACTGGGGTCTTGGGATAGGGCATCTGGGCACTATAACTTAGGGTTTGGATTGGTGAAGGTCGGAGGCTCGTGCCCTCTTTCAGGTGGGATAACTTCTCACAGGGAGCTCTCTGCCCCCATTTGGAATTGCAGGGTGCATTTCTTCTGGCATACAAGTGCTAATAATATGAAACACTGAGAGGTTTATGAATCTCCGCAGGTTTGGTCTTTCTCACTGCTGCCTAAGCTACATCCAAATGCAATGAAAAGTTGTCTTGTAGCCCTGAAGGCTTTTGTACGTTCGAAGTAATACTTTAAAGCCCCCCTGACGTCTAAAGAATGGAATGCTGAATATTCACAGTATGTAAATCTATGAAAGATCCAATGCTGGAGAAAATCCAAAAAAGCAGAGGTGGGACAGTTTGATAGGGTAGTAAAATATGACAGCAAAGTTCATAATTTTTTTCCTACCCATCAGAGACTACTATTTACAGGAAAATGGGGGGACAAGTGAGGAGGGGAAAGGGCAACTGCGACAAGTGACAGCTTTGCCTGTTGGATTAAGCTTGCAGTCAACAGGTGAGTATGTACTCTGAAATGGGCAAGGGCTAAATAAAGAAAAGGGGAAAGAAGGGCAGGGGTGGCAAGGGAGGGAGGGGAGTTACGAGTTAGAGATTTAAGCGAGGGAGGAGGTTGGTCAGCGGTTCTGTCTCCGTGCAGCATTATGCTTGCAGACTTCTATGGATCAGCTGCTGCGAATAAGTCTTGGGAGAGGAGAAACAGGCTGCCATTAACACTATCACTGTGCACGGACTACAGAGCGAAGATGCCGGCGACTGGAACCTCGTACTGGGGTTCTGACACCGTCCTCCCCGCTCTGATGCCCGTGCTCAGGAAACTGGATGAGGAGGTAAAGAAAGTCTTCACCGGCACAGCCAGGACGCTAGTGCAGAGCAGTATCCGGCCACTGTGAGGTCATGTAGACGGAGGACCTGTAATTAACTCTTGCTATATAAAGCACGATGCAGGTGTTTGTCTCCATCACACCCCTTGTGTTGAGTGCTTTTGTCTGGGTATAGTGTTGGGGGTTTGGGGAGGGGTTGTCGGGTGTGATTTTTCAGGTTCAGGCGACAGTGGGGGAGAGGGGTACCTGAAGCAGGGTACGGGTTACATATTTCCTAAAGCTTCTTGCAGAGGGCCAGTTGTGGGTTCTCTGCACCTGTGCTGAAACACCGCCTTGGGACTGGATGGGACCCCAGCGTCAAGTGCTGCTAACTATGAAACAGCTGGGTAGAAGTGCTGCTTTCCTCCCATGCATAGGTCATACCCTTGATGTAAAGTCATGCCCTGCCTACCCCCACTGAAAGAATTGCACTAATGCTGAAACCAACGCTACAACTGATAGCACGCTACACATCCCATCTCGCAAAATCAAAGTTATCTGGACAATTTTCAAGACATCCACTATGGAAGACCTCACTGCCATCCTTGCATCCCTCAAGGCCACATTGTATGCATCTGCCTCCCTCCTCAAGAGAGGGTCCCAAGAATGCCCCTCCTCACCCCCAGAAACATGACAGTACGACAAGCCAGGAACGCTCGCAGCCACCCATCTAATTTTGGATGAAATCCAAGTGCACCATTTGATGACACGTACATGGAAAAATATCCCCTAAATCAACCATACACACCCAATCCAGTGCACATTCTTACAGGTATAGGGACACAACGGAGCTCGAGGATGGAAATACTCTAATAGACAGTCTCGATTAAGCACGAAGAAGCCACGGTGCTGATGTCATTAGTGACACCACGACATAGCAGCATTAGTCATGAAGCACACTCACGCTCCTGCACTGCATCACACAAACGCACATTTGCATACACGAAGAACAAGCATGCACAGCTCTATAGCTAGAGGACGGATACATATACATACTGTGAAAGCTTTTATTATTTTTCTCATTAGACAAATGCAGGAACGCAGAAACGCAAGGCAAGAAGAGATCCTGAGCAAGCTTGCAGATGCTTAAAGCAATTAACCCTATGGGACTACAGGAGTATATATGGAGCCTGGTAGAACCATGTGTGACTAACCTATAGGTTACCTAGCATAACACGGGCATGTAGAAATCATATTATAAGTTTAAGTAAAATTACAGAAGGCCCAAGTTCCAGAGTACGAGAAGAGCTGATTCAGACTGCACAGAGCGCAAAGCAGGCTCACAGCCAAGGTCAGAGATACACGACTGCATTCCAAACTTTAGACAACAAGGGACCAGCTACAGAGAATCGGAATAAATCCTCACAAATGCAAGCTCAAGAGCTTGGCTTTGTTGTTTCCAAGCTTGTGGTGCAGCCGAGCCAGACAATGGACATTCACCCGTGGTGGGAAAGCAGACCCGATCCCAGCAAAGCCAGACAAGGAAAGCAACGTAGGAGCGCATTCTCACAGGCAAAGGTGGTACACCATAAGTTACAATAAAGACACATAATCGTTCACATTACCTTGAAGAGGTGCACAGAGGGCTGAGAACTGATCAAGTCCCAGGCCTGGGGAGATCAGCTCTAACCAATCACAGAATAGAAAATCAGGGGTGGATGGCAAGGGGCAAGAACCAATGGTAAGCCCATTACTCTGCAGCAATTTAAAAGATAGTTTCTTGGGGACGGGACAGGCCGACCACCTTACATGCAAGGACCAGTAGAATTACCAAGTTACTCAACGTAGTGACCACCTTACTCCTAGTCCATAGACCCCTTTCCTCCATACTTATGGGACATCTCTCCATTCTGTGGGACGGTACCGGAGCACTTTGTAAAAAGCATCCAAATTTGTCCAAAAATTTGTCCTTCCTCTCTTTGTTGCGCGGGGCCCGGCACACGGCCGTAACCCCGCCCACCTTGGCATCGCCCATCAGTCCTTTTCTATCGCCAGGTCAAAGACCCCTTAGCAATAACAGAGGAACCTTATTAGAGGGGACGGCGGGCGGGCGTATGGAGGAAAGGGGACTATGGACTAGGAGTAAGGTGGTCACTACGGTGAGTAACCTGGTAATACTCCTACGACCCGTCCCCTTTCCTCCATACTTATGGGAGATTCCCAAGCACTCCTTACAGGAACTATGGATGGATGGAAATACCCCTTACTGAAACAGGTTTTTCAGTACAGCCTGACCAAACTGAGTGTCAGCTCTTGAGCTCATGTCAAGACAATAATACTCACAGAAAGCAGATGGGGAGGCCCAAGTAGCTGCCCTAGCAATGGACTCCCAGGGGACATATTTCTGAAAAGCAACCACAGTTGCCTTACCCCGCATCAGGTGTGCATGAATACCCTTAGGAGGTTTCAGCCCTTGGACGGTGAAGGACTCTATGATGCAGGCGGCGATCCACCTAGAAATAGTTGCCTTAGACCCCTGCCTGCCCCGGGGGTTACCGAAGGTCACAAAAAGTTGAGAAGAACTCCTAAGCTCAGAAGTCCTGTCCAGGTAGAACTTAAGTGCTCTTCGGACATCAAGACAGTGTAGAACCCTCTCATCCTCAGAGGCAGGGTTCGGAAAAAAGACCAGTAGGGAGATCGATTGATTCAGATGGAATTCAGTCACCACCTTCGGTAGAAAGGGAGGGTTTGTCTGAAGGACTACCTTGTCCTTGTGAAAGACCAAGAAAGGATGCTCCACCGACAATGCCTGGAGCTTACTCACTCTCCTTGCCCACGTAACGGCGACTAAAAAGGACACCTTCCAAGACAAGTCCTTGAGGTCCACCGTAGCCATTGGTTCAAAGGGTTTATGGCACAGCGCCATCAGGACAACATTTAGGTCCCACAGCGGGTGCGGACTACGAACCGGAGGGTAGAGGCGTGTGAAACCTACAAAATGCCTCTTAACCACTGGGTTACTCAGAGAATACGAGCACTGGTCTGTAGAAAGATAAGCGGAAACCGCTTTAAGGTAAGTCCTGCATGACAGAACATGAACCCCTGACTCTGCTAGGAAGGGCACGAAGGACACCACCGTGTCAATCGTGGCCACCCTTGGATCCAACTTCTCCAAACACCAATGACAGAACCTGAGCCATTTACTCTTGTACTGAGATCTGGTCGATGGTTTCCTGGCTGCCTGGATAATGCGCATGTTATCCGTAGACAAATTCAGATGCTCTAAAGACTTGAACTCAGGCACCATGCCGCCAAGCTGAACGATTGTGGGGAGGGGTGCCACATCTGCTGTTCCCCCTGGTGAAGAAGATCAGGAGTTACTGTTAACCTGATCGGCGGATACACCGACAGGTGTTGAGGTTCTGAGAACCAAAACCTGGCTGGCCACCACGAGGCTACGAGTAGAAGGGAACAGTTCTCCGAGTTCTTCAACTTCCAAATCGCACAGTGAACTAGAGGCAGAGGCGGGAAGGCGTAAGCTCTCATGTTCTGCCATGGAATCTCAAGAGCATCCCCCAGAGAGGAGGCTCCGAGCCCCCCTCTGGAGGCATACCGAGGAAGCTTCTTGTTCACCGCCGTAGCGAAGAGGTCCACCTCCGGTGTGCCCCAACACGAGAAAATCCATGAGAGGACCTCTGCCTTCAATTCCCACTCGTAGCTGACCACCGTCCGCCAGCTGAGAGCATCCGTTGTGACATTCAACTTGCCCGGGATGTGCACTGCAAGCAGCCAGGCACCATGAAGCACGGCCCACTCCCATATCTGGATGGACAGGTCCACGAGGGGGGAGACTTCGTTCCCCCTTGCTTGTTGATGTAATACATTGACACCACGTTGTCCGTGCGTATGCGGACCACCTTGTTGACAATGAGCGGTCTGAACGCCCTGAGCGCTAGGAAGATCGCCAGGAGCTCCAAGTGATTTATGTGCTGAAGCTTGTTCTGAGTCGACCAGAGGTCCGAGACCTGAAGAAGATCTAACGTCGCACCCCACTCCAGAAAGGAAGAGTCCGTCGTGATCGTCACCGTGGGGGCCGGGTCCTGAAACCCCGCGCCCCCCAACAGGTTGCTGAGAGATGACCACCAATCCAGGTCCACTCTCATGGAATCCGGAATCATTATCCGCTTGGAATCCGGGTCCACAGCCTGACGCCAGGAACTCCGAAGAGCCATCTGGGTCCGTCTGATCTTGAGACGAGCAAGAGGAAGAGCCAGTACACACGAGGCCATGAGGCCCAGAAGCCTCTGGAACCACCAGGCCGACATGCTCTGCGACTGTGCAAACATCTGACACGTGGCTAACAGATCTGCCATTCTGTCCCCGGTCAGATACACTCTGCAGTCGATCGTGTTCCAACGAAAACCCAGGAAAATCAGGTCCTGTGAGACTGTCATGGAGGATTTCCGCCAGTTCACCGACAGCGCAAGATGGAACAGGAGCTGAAGGAGAGACTGGAGGTTGCACGCTGCTGCCAGCGGACAAGGGCTGCGTAAGAGCCAGTCGTCCAAATAAGGATACATATGGATACCCTGTTGACGAAGATAGGGCGCAATCACCGACATCATCTTCGTGAAGATACGCAGCGCCGAGCTGAGGCCAAAAGGAAGCACCCGAAACTGGAAGTGCTCCTCTCCCAAAGAGAAGCAGAGATATCTCCTGTGTGGATTCCAAATCAGGATATGCATATACGCATCCTGAAGGTCCACAACGCTGAGCCAATCGTCCATCTGTAAGGAGGAGCGTATCTAGCTGGGCGTGATCATCTTGAATTTCTCTTGGGGTAGGAAAAGATTGAACTGGGAAAGGTCTAGGATGGTGCACAGGCCAGCCTAGTTGGGTTTGGGCACCGTAAACAGCCGAGAGTAGAAGCCCTCCCCTCGATCCCCAAGGGCAACGGGTTCCACAGCTCTGAGGTCCAGAAGTTTCTGAACTTCGGCCTTGAGGGAGGGTGAGCCCGACAGCTGAAAAGGAGGGTTGAGGGGTGGGGTAGGGGGTAAAGGTAAGCGGAAGCCCGCTCAAGCGACTGACAAGACCCATCTGTCTTCTGTGATGGTCTGCCACGCCTCCCAATGGGACGCAATGCGTCCTCCCACCGGGGTCTCGTGCAAGCGCGGAAAACCCTCATTTGGTAGGTTTATCGGTGGCGGTGCCACCTGAAGCTGATGAGGAGGCTGAGGAGCGAGACAAAAACCGTGTGCGCTGTTGTCTACGGCAGGTAATCCCCATTGAAGTATCTACTCTGCGGGATTTTCGGTCGAGGAAGCCCCTAAAACCAGAGGAGGGTCGACTTTGTGACAACGGTCTCTGGGATTTGAAAGGAGCTTTGACCAGAACAGACAATGATTTAGCCGTCTGAGTGCTATCCTTGGTCTTGGTGAGCTCTACATCAGTAGAAGAATGAAAAAGCTCCTTACCAACAAATGGAAGATCCAACACCTTGTCTTGCACTTCCTTAGAAAATGTTGTGGCATGCAGCCACGCCTGCCGTGAGGTATCAACCCCCAGCATAAGGCCCCAAGCCGAGGTGTCTACGTGATGAGCCGCAGCCTCCAGGAGATCCTGGGCCAAGACCCTGGCATCGGAAAGGACTCCTTTGAAGTCCTCCAGCTTCTCGACTGGGATGTGCTCCTCAAACTCCGACAGACCTTTCCACATCCGCATGTTACCTCCCGCTAATATCAACTCAGCGTTGGCCTGCCTGAGCTGCAAGGCCGAGTTGGCAAAACATTTTCTCCCTAGGAAGTCAAGGAGCTTGTCCTCCTTTTCCAAGACCTGAGTAGCCGTCGTGGAAGAGGATGCTGCAGGTCTGGATTGCAATGTGGCCGCAGCCACCACTGTGGAGGAGGGAGGCGGACAAGACGACAGGGTCTCCTCTTCTGAGGAATGTAGCCTGTACCTCGCGTCAATCTTCTTATTGACAAAAAGTCCCAAATGTGGCTTTACCCAGACTCTTCGGACCTCGGCCAGAACGTCCTTCTGCAGGAACAGGCCGGTACGCTCCAAGGGAGACAGGGTGAACGCCCCAGAAAGCACGCCCTCCTGCGGAGCGGGTGCCTCGGGCACCGGAACATCTAAGAAACTCATCATGTCCAGTACCTGGTCATGAAAGGCTCTGATAGAGCGGGGAAGGTCCTCGCTGTCCTGATCGCCTTGAGGATCATTTGACAGGCCAGGATCCTGCTGAGCCGTGACAGGTACTGCCTTGTCCACTGGGGACAATGCAGGCACATGCGGAAGAGCCGGGGGAGGCACCACGGGCAAGGGAGGCGCCGGCGGAACCACCGGCGGAACCACCGGAGGAACGGCTGGAACCGGAGGTGCAGGTGGACATATCTCCTTGAAAAGCCCTTTGAAATATTCCCTCATGGGGTCGGTGCGCATAAGCGCTTGAAATTTACCAAAAAAGGCGTCCTCAGGAGATTGTTTCGGAACCTGAAGAGGCCTCTCATGAGGTAGACAAATTCAGGGACGTAACGGGGAAGGGTGCCACACCGGCCCCTCCACCGACGTATCCACATAAATCAAAGATGCCGGCCCCGCGGGCCACGAAACATTGTGCGAAAGAGGCATCCGGGCGTTCCAATCATAAACCGGCCGGTAAGGAAGCGCACAAGGGACCTTAGGTTCACCAAAGGGACCAAGCTCTACACCAGAGGCCGATGGCGTAGTTGTAGGGGTAGCACCGAAAATGGCTGCCGTGGTCATGGCAGGAACGGGCGCCATTTTGTCCTCATCTGAGGGGAACTGCGGCACGTGAGGAAGTGAGGCAGGGGTCCCCGTCGATGGATCAGGGGTCTTAATCTTAGCCTTAACATAAGGAACCTCGGCAGAGCCGGTACTATGAGGCCTGGAATGTTTTTGAGACATACCAACTAGCCTTCGAAGGAAGGACCTCGGCACTGCTGGTAAAAGAAGAACTTTGCTTCTTTGCCCCCTCAACAGATCTGGTGTCCCCACAAGAGCAGGAACGGTGAGCAACCGCTTTCACCGACAAGGCCTTGTCCGGCCTCTCAGAACTGTTGGTAGCTTTAGCCTGTGAACGAGGGACCTCGGACCTAGGCCCGGTAACAGCCTTATCTGCACGGGCCTCGAACATCCGTTCGGTGACAAGCCCAGCCAAGGCCTCGGGGCGCACCCCGGTCTTGTTTATGAGGGAAGCCGACAGAGAGGCCTCAGAGCGAGCTGCGGTACCCCACGATTCAGTAGAACTGGGTCTACAAACAGCCCCCACAGGAGGGGCCTCGGAGCGTACTCCGGTGTTCGCAGGCTCCTTATGGAGACCTTCGCAGAAAACTCTGGTAGAATTATTAGGCCCAACAGGCACCTCAGGGCGAACCCCGGTGACAAAGCGATCAACGCCACTCCCGGACCGAGTGGAACCCGGAAAGGTATCCCCCGGCTGGGGTGCTCTGAAAAGTAAAGAACTTACCAGGCGTTTTTTCTTCTCGTCGATGAACGCCTGAAAATGCGAAGGAGGAGTTCGTTGGAACACCTCCTCCCACCGCTCCAACCGACGTTGAAGTGCCCGGACCGAAAGGGAGTCACAGTAAAAACAGGAGTCCCAACGGTGTTCCGGACCCAAACACTCTAAACAAAGAGGATGGGTATCCGCCCTCGCGAAGCGACGGTGACACGATGAACAATCTGGAAAGTCTAACTTGAAAGACATAGACAGACTAATAAACGAAAGCTAGCGAGAGCCAGAGAGGAAAAAAGGGAAGAAAATCTTCCGAGGATGCAAGTGCGTCCGGCCTCGATCGAGCGGAGAAAAGGACTGATGGGCGATGCGCGGTGCGGAGCCAAGGTGGGCAGGTTTACGGCCGCGTGCCCGGCCCCACGCAAGAAAGAGAGGAAGGACACATTTTTGGAAAAATTTGGATGCTTTTTACAAAGTGCTCCGGTCCCGTCCTACAGGACGGAGAGATGTCCCATAAGTATGGAGGAAAGGGGACGGGAGGTAGGAGTATTACCTCAATAGGGTGCACGCATATGTATTACAATTCTCAATACCCAATTATTTGTGGTGATAGGTTTTTCAGGGAAGGGCCCAGGGATGACATAAGATCACTACAAACTGTAACGCACACCATGGAATACTGAAAAGTACTGGAGAAACTTGATTGTTTTGTATGATCCCTGTTGCTTTTTGTAATTAACTGCAGTTTGAACCTGCCGTTGGCTGAGTCCTCCTTTTATTCTGGGGAAGGGAGTTAGGCCCTTGAGAGTCAGACGGACCCCCAGACAATCTCTGGCATACCTGGGAAAACTACCCCAACACTCCGTACTCAAGACCCTTTCCGGCTGAAGCACTCCTTCCTTACCTGACAATAATTAACAGCTCACAGCAGGACACAACTGTTCCTCAGACAAGTGGTCTTTATAGAATCATAGTTGGCTAGCTAAACCCTGATTGGGTTAATAGCTCTTTTGTCACTTGCAGCCAATTACAAGAGCCGTTCCGTTTGGGCTACGAATGGAATAGGGGCCCAAGAGTGTTAGGCTGTAATGCCAGTGTAATACCAAGCATTCAAAAAATATTTACGGTATACCTCATGAATTTTCTTTATGACTGCTAAGGAGTTCTCCTGTCTGATGTTGCAAGGGCCAGCAATATACTTTATACTTAACAGTATGCAATGCTCCTTCATTCTCTGTTATTACTGTCAGCATACATAAATGAGTAACACCCATTTGTTTAATTGTGCCACATTCAATATAGTTGAAGTCCATTTGTAGCAGGAGAAGTTACGCTGATTTTATCAAAGTTAACAGAAAGAAGCAAACTGGTAGAGAAGAAATCAAGAGTTATGCTTTTTTTATATTTTTAAAAATGAAAGATGTATTAATAGAAAAACAATGTGAAGTAGCCAACATTTTTCTTTTGTGACAACAATGTTACTCCTAAGCAGTTTTGTTGCGAAAATCATGTCACCCACACAAGTCAACACTGAAAGCTACACTGAGGATGACTTCTCTCTAACTGTAAAGAGAAAAGAAATGTAAGGCTCAACCAAGGGTGGTATGCATAA
This sequence comes from Ambystoma mexicanum, assembly GCF_040938575.1. Classification (NCBI taxonomy): domain Eukaryota; kingdom Metazoa; phylum Chordata; class Amphibia; order Caudata; family Ambystomatidae; genus Ambystoma; species Ambystoma mexicanum. The sequence continues at coordinate 1,463,644,367 of NC_090923.1, read as the reverse complement.
ATAACTAGCACAAGATTACGTATGACAGCATGAACATATGAATCAATGATTGGGTTTTAAAATGCACCTATACAGCAAATGGTGTTTCAATGCACATTTATAATAGTGTGACATTCAAAACTAGACTGTACATTTCATCACAGTAAGCAAAATGGTATGCAGGCTCAGGGCCAGGTGTCCCCTGGCAAAGGATACAGTCAATTGTGAACCTATTGTCACAGGTCTTGGGGTCTGTTCTCCTGAGGTGTTCCGGCACCCTGTTTCCCACACTTCTCAGCTTCTTACCTTCTTTGTCCTCTCTCCCAGGTGCTAGTACAATATTTGGAGCCTGTGAGTGGATTCTATGTACCCATTTAGCATCCATGGGAGAGGCAAAGGCCAATCAGGTAAACAGTAGCGGTATATGTCCGTCAATATATCTCTATGTGTGTTTTCATCTGGGCTATGTGAGAAACCGAGGACGTTCTCACATTTAGTTCGCAGGGATCCTTTGCTCAGGTGGCCAGGGAACGGCCATTGCTTGTGGATACCAACCCAGGGATGGGCAAACGAGGGAGCATGACCAGAGTACAGGGGCTTTGGGAGTAGAAGGGGAAAAGTCCTTGGGTGAGATGTGGTATAACACATTCTTCTTACAGGGAGAATATAACATACCTGAGATGTTTTTGTGATATTGGTATTCCTGTCCCATTAACTGAAGAAACATCCAGTAACAACCCCAACATAGAAAACAGAGGTCCAACCAAAAATATGATGCCCTCCATTCGCTAGTATTGGCTCACCCTACTTAGGCAAAAGGTCCCGAGCCGGGGGACCATTACTGTGTCAGACCCGAGCAAAGAAAGACAGGCGCGAGGGACACACTGCAACGTGTGTGGTCTTACCATAAGATAAGGCTTGGAAAGGCACAAATCGGTGCATTTCTTTCATTTTGTTTTACGCGTGGGTAGTAATGGCCCTTAGTGCCATACTGAACGGAGATGTCCAACAAGGTCCAGCAAAGTCAGGCACTTGAAGTTGATCATGCCTACCTGCAGCTGGTTACTACTCCACAGGAGTATAAAAGGAGTGATCAGCGAAAGCAAGTTGTACGAGTAGAAAGGTGAGTCGGAGTCACAGTCCAGCCGGAGCAGCCAAGAAGGTGGAGACACTTACCGACTGCAGAGTGAGGCTGCAAGAGGAAACGTGGCGAGAGAACCGTGTCTCCAAGGAGCCAGAGTCCAGAGAAGGGAGCTCAAAGACGCTGTGGTCCCTTTTGTGAGCATAAAAAGTTGCTTGTTCCCCCGGGCAGAGAGGTAACAGCTCAGGAGTATCTGAGGGGCAGGAGGTGAGACACTGACCTCAACCGTAAGAAGCAGAAGCTAACTGAAGCAACAGCATGACCAGTGAGATTCAATCCGAAGAAGCAAACCGGGATGCAAGTGAAAGTTGCTGAATTTCATTGTGTCAATGCTAACGCATGCAGGCAGCATGTTAATAGAAGGTTCTGAGTGAAAGCAAAGCGAAGCAATGAGATGCAGACAATAAGATAGTAAAACCTTGTATAAAAGTCGTTGCGCTGAAGAAAAAGCATTCTCAAATTGAAAAGTATCCATATTACTCGTTGAGATGAATGAAAGGAATTGAGAATCGCTATTAGGCCATTGAGAATTGAGAATCACATCTTAGGCTGCATGCTCTCACTCGTATCTTATGGCCCAACTTTCCCCACGCACCGCCTCCCCTTCTTAGCTCCCGCTCTGATCATGTGTGTAGTGTCCTTCACGTTTTGTTGTTCTCCCCGATTATTGCCTCATACTGCATTGCCTGCATTCCTGCTGTGTTTATTCCTTTACTTCTAGGTTCCTTTTGTGATTGACATTGTGTATTGTGTTTCAGGTTTTGTCTCCACAAGGTTTTTGGCCCACATTGCATTGCCTACATTCCTGCTGTGTTCATTACTTTACTTCTAGGTTCCTTTGGTTGACTTGGTTCGCCCCCCTCTGATTGGTTTTTTGTGCTTCTGCTGCTGTGGTCCATGTTTTGCACCTGATTTTCTGGCCGTTGTTTGCTGTCCACTGTTTACCCCTCCTGCTGTGTCCCTCCCTTCTTTTTGTCCTCAGCCCCTACCTCTCTGTCTCACCTATCTTCCCAAACTGTTTTTCTATCGACTATCCCATCTCTCTCAGTAAGTCTGGCAGGAAGAAGTTCAAAGGGACATCCATTCTCCAACCCAGGCCTCCCTATCGCTGATACCTATACAAGTGCTTCCTCCAGACAGACCCTTAGAGGCATCCTCTTTGTTGTTCCCTCTGCAGGCCTATGGACCCCCCATGTTAGGGAGAATTCTCTGTAAAGGCTAATTTCCCAAACCTAGTGAGTCCCCCAGCAGCTTTGCTGGATTTTTGGGGTTTATTTTTTCTCCTGCTAAGAGTGAGACTCTTTCCCACTCTTAGACATGATTTGAGGTGTTCTTTTGACTTTGTATGTGTTTTATGGCTATGGGGTCCTTTACCCCATAGGGCTTCATGTGTTTTTTGGTATGTGGGTTACACAGCACCCTCCGTGCAGTAACCCAGGGGGGATGTAGCGACCCCCAAACATAGACTCCATACCTTGGGACTGACTACTGTCTCCCAGGGCATGTTAAGTCACCATTGGCTTTACTAGTCTCAAATTGAGAACAGAATCAGTACAAACCATCATATTGTGGACGTACTGGTCGGGGCGATTCGATTGCCCCGGGGTCTGTTGTTCGAGGGGGTACTGTCCAGCCCCCACCCGACCGAGTTTTGGCTGGTGGCAGTGGATACTACTTTTTATATTCGACCGCGAATATATTCCTATGGGATTTTCCCATTATTCGAGGCTACCACTTTTTAAAATAGCCTCGAACATACCGCCGGTTTATTAAATTAATATAAATTCACCGGTTGGTATTTTTCGCCGAAACTTGGTTCCAAAATGGCATTTGTGTTCGCTTCTGTGACTCCAACCCAAGTCGAGCCCTTTGTTCCACTTTTTAGCGGGCTTCTCCACAGAAGCCTCCAAAAGTGATGCCACTCTGTCTGGGTACCACAGAGGGTGTGGGAGGGGGTTTAGGCACCCTGGACTGAGTTGCCTTGGCAACTCAAGTCGCACTCTGGTGTGATTGGCCCAGTGGTGAGCCGCCTGGCTCACCACTTAGCATGTTTGAGTGACAGCTAGGCTGAATGAATGGGGGTTTTCTGCATAAAAGCAGGGCTTTGGGGACTGGAACTTCAGAAGTCGCCACAGGACCTAAAGAATCCGAGGAGGGAGAAGCCGAGCTGACCTGCAACGATGACACCACCGGTGGAGCCCTGCTGAACCGTCTCACCACTTTTCCTGACGACAGAGGAGATCTCCAGCCCGGAGAGTCTTCTTCCTTTGACTGGTGGGGATAACCAGTTTGCCCGTCTTTTCGCCTTCCTGGAGCATCTCGTGGCCGCCTTGCCTGTGCCAAGCAACCCGGCAACCAAAATACCACGGTTTACCACTACCGCGAAGAAAAGGGTAGTACCTTGTAACCGGAGAACTCTGTGGCTGGTTTCTTCCCTGGAAGTGCAACGACCTTCATCTTTCCTCCACGTCGAGACCTCATCTTCCTTTGGAGGAAACAACGACATGCACCCGCTGCCAGGAACAACTGCCCCCGCTGGAGCGTTCTTCCCATTTCCGGTACTGTGTCCCGCCTGGCTTCCCTTGTGACAGATCGTTCGGGGTGAAAGTAAATCCTCGACTTTCTAACCTGGGTTAGCCTGGGGCCTGTTAACTAACTTTTCCTGACTTGATCTCAATCTTTTGTGAACTTTCTACAAAGACTCTTTGGGCATAACCCCACTGTGTGATCCTGGACACATTTCGCTTGCTCTCTCTAAGAGTGGGCCTGGCATTTGAACTTCCTTGCTCTCCAGCAGACTTTGCCTAACCTGCCTCACTGTGGTTCTTTTAAAAGTATTGAAATTGTGTGCTTTCATAACTCTACCCTTTCCCTCCCTTTTTATTTAACTTATTAGAGTGCCATCTTAGGTTAAGCGCTCACCTCTGTCTGAAAATAAGTGGTGTTTCTCGCCAAGCCTTGTCTAATAAGTAATCAGGGTTTTATATCTATAATAGTGACTGTGTGTTGAATTTACTTACCTTTTTGTGCTAGTGTAATTTACAAGTGTGTCTTTAAATAAATAATTATATACTTTTACACCAAAGCTCTGGTCAGTGTTTGCTTGTGCTACTGTATCTCTGTACCTATTGTGTATACTCTATATACTGCCTAACTCATCTTGAGAGAGGTCTGACTGCTCAGCCACAGCTACCAGGTAAATCTGGGTGGTACAGACTGCTACCAATTGGGTTTACTGCCAACCACCTGTAGTCCTAAATCTTTTGAAGTGGTCCCTAAGGGAACTGCACAGGTTTCTGCCTAACACCCCACATGGTCTTGATTCTCTCTCTTTTTTCCTCTTCTCCCATTAATGGTGGGACCCGGTGGGAGGCCCTCCTGGCCCCCTTCCACTCCTCCAAGACCATCATAAATGTCTACATTAATGGCACCATCTAGGTCCAAGGCCCTCAGGCCAACCTCCTCCTTTTTGATAGATGTTTCCTGCACCTTATAAACTTCCTTTCCTCTCCTGCTATCCCTTTTCTGGCTCCTCTGCTGCCTCTTTCCTCTGCCACCTCTACAGCCCCCTCTGCTTCTTCTCTCGCCACCCTGTTGCCACCTTTAACCGCTACCCCTTTGGCACCTTGTTACTCCGGCTACCTTGCCGTCTCCACCTTCCTACTCTGCCCTCCTTCGGGTACCTCCAATACTTCCGCAGGACGTACCTCTGACCTGTACACCTCCATGGAAGTCATTCAAAGGGGGCAACCTGCTCCAAATTGAAACTATTAACTCTTGCTCTGCTGTCAAACACTCCTCTGCTGTCTCCTGGAAGAACTTGATCTGGATGTTCTCGGTCTCACCGAGACGTGGTTCACGGCCAGCTCTGTCACAAGCTTTGACACTCTCCTTCCTGATGGCTACAAGATTCTTTCGGAAACCAGAACCAACCGACCTGGTCGTGGTGTAGCCTTGATCCTCCTGTATATCCCTGCTTCTTTCATCCCTTTGCAGCACTACTCCTCCTTTGAATGCCTGGTCTGTACCTCAATCTCTCCTGGCCACTCACTCACTGTGCCCACTATCTACAGGTCAACTGGTCAGGTTGCCCTCTTTGTCTCCGAGTGGCCTGACCTCTCCTCCTCCCTCCTCACTCGTTTCCTCTACCTGTCAATGTCTCCGCCTCAGAGACTCTAGCATCCACCTGGATGCAACCTGCCCATCTTTGTGACTCTTTTGTGATCTCTACGACTCTCCCTCTCTCTCTCTCTCTCTCTCTCTCTCTTTCGCGCTCTCTATATATATATCTATATATATATATATATATATATCTATACAGATATATATATATAGATAAATAGATAGATATAATTTATTTATTCATCCCTCAGGCCCAACACACTGTGCGGGGCACACTCTGGTTGTTCTGATCTCCTCAGACCTCCCCCTCTCTATCATCTATCCCTCTCACCACTCCTGTCTCCTGGAGTGATCACTTTCTCCTTTGCTCCCACCTCTCTCTCTACCCCTCAGGCCAAGCCGACCCCTGCACTGCCACCTACCTTCTCGGTCAGCTGGCCAATCCTGCTGCAGTCTCTACCTCCCCAGTTCCCTCCCAGGCCCTATGTATGGCCTCGGCTTCTCATTTCATCACTAAATCTCAGGACATCCTGTCCTCCCTCTCTTCTTCTACCTCCTCCTCCACCCCTGGTCCATATGTGGCAGTCTCTCCTCCTTTCTCCAACCTTTCCAATTTTCACCCCTGATGATGTTTCTAGACAAGTCCGATCTATGAAAGTGTCGCCAAAGCAGGCCCTACCCTGCTCATCCAGCACCATCAAAGACCACATTGGGACCCTCACTGTAGCCTTTGGCCATTTCTACAATCACTCCTTTGCCACTGGAACTTTTGCCTTCCCCTTAAGCACTCCTTTGTGCACCCCCTTCTAAAGAAGCCCTCTGCCAATCCTTCCTCCCCGGCTAACTATCGGCCGATCTCCATCACCCCTTTTCTGGGTGAACTCTTGAAATAGCTGGCCATCTCCCAGCTTAATCATCACACTGAATCTGTTGGCTGTCTCCACGACCACGAGTCTCACTTCAGAGCTGCCAGAATCACGGAAACTGCTCTCCTGAACACCCGTGAAGACCTCCTCTCTAACCTTCCTTCTGTCCTCATTCTCCTCAATCTTTCTTCTGCCTTTGAAATGGTCAACCATGCCATCCCGTGATAACCTGGGTATCACTGAACAGGCCCTGGTAAGGCTTACCTCCTTTCTCACTGACCAACCCTCTCAGGTCCAACTGGGATCCTTCCTCTCTTTTATCTGTCTGTCTCTACTTGTGGTGTTCCCGAGCTGTCTAACCTTTCTTCCTGGCTGTTCACTCCCTGGCACCGCTTGCCGACCTCATTGCTACCTTCTGGTCCAACTTTCAGTGTTATGCGGACAATCATAGATCTGTTGAGAGCGGTTTTAGAAGCTCACCATTTGTTCTCAAGAGTTATGACTTTTGAAAGTCTTCAGGTGGGGCGTGAACCATTTGGGGTACGGTCCTGTAGTATAATTTATAGTGCTTTGAAGTATAGCGCTTCACTGAATGTGATAGCATTCTATTGCCAGCAATAATGTGGCACACATAAAGCCAGCCCAATGTTGCTAGCATAACATATGGGTATGCAAATGGAGACAGGCTGCAGGTTTAAAAGTACACCAGAATATTTATTTTCTTTCCTTGAACTGCTTCATACACAGGAGACCACATTATTTATCTAATTGACTGACTTAAAGGAGAGTTCCGGGACTTTTTTTTTATTGTCCCTACGGGTCGGCCATGTGTTTGTAAGCATAAATCGGTAGATCGTAGGAAACTTTCCTATGGACCTTACCCGACTTTTCGCCCCTTATCGCACTCGAAATCAGCCTCCATTTTGTGATAATCCTATCATTCCGCCGCATCGACCTGGCTCACCTGCCTTTGCGGCACTAAATCAAATCCCCCGCCCCTGAAACAGACTTTATCAAAACATTCATATTCCCCGCCTCTATCCGTGACGTGACTGTGCTGCGTAGGCAAACGCGCCCAGGCGTCTTCTACGCGACTCCACACAGACCCCGGAAATCAACACAGATCAGCTCACAATACAGCGCACCACAATTCGGAATATGAAACTGTACTTTGAAATCAAACCGCAAGATTGTAAATGTGGTAAAGTACATTTATTTGACATCAAATGTTTAGAGAATATTCAGCGATTTGCATTTTTATTTGCTCATGTTCCAAAAAGTTCGTATTGAGGAACGCGATGGTCCTTTGCTGTACACAGGGTCTTAGAGCATCTCACAATACAGCACCACAATTCGGAATGTGAAACCGTGGTTTAAAAGCAAACGGCAAGATTGTACATTTGGCAAAGTACGTTTATTGGACATCAAATGTTTAGAGAATATTCAGCGATTTGCATTTTTCTTTGCTCTCGATCCAAATTAGTTCGTCTTGAGGGAAGCGATGTTCGTGTGCAGTACACAGGGTGTTGGTTTACGATAAAAATAAGCTCTTCTGTCGCACTGATAATCGCATGGCTGTTCCAACAACGAGGCGCTAGGCCACCACAATGGTAGGTATGTTGCATCTAACCGTTAGTACCGCGTAAGGGCATACTTGTACTTGGCGATCGTCCCATAAAATGGTCAGGGTGGTAACGTTGTTCACGCGGAGAAGCAACTGGCGGCTGTAGAAGCCGTCCGCCGGTGTCTGGTACTCGTGACACAGACAGTAGTGAATGATGTACCTAAAAACATAAAAAATGAAATTAGTCTCACCATCAGATCCTTATTAAAATTATTCATTTCATAGCGAGGACAGCGCTACTGGGTGTACACAAGTGTTTAAAGGCGTGGCGAGGCATGGAGGGGGGGGGGAGTGCAGGTGGAGAGTGGAAGGGCCCAGGACTGAGGTCGCAGACAGTGGACCAGTTGTAGCAGGGGAGAGGGAGAGAGAAAGCAGAAGCAAAGAGGAAGGTTTTGAGGTGCTTCAGTAAAAGCAGATGTTTCTCCTCAAGATAGTGCGCGGTAGAAAACAATATGCCACATAGAACGAACAAGTACAACTGAACCCGTCTTTAAAGCCACTGTATAGTAATGAAATTGCGGTATAAACTCATCAAAAGTTACTTACATTATATTTGCATTTTCCATTGTGTCTCTGTGTAGGGCAGACCCGAAACACCACTCCTTCTTTGCCGACGTTACTTCTTCTAATGAACGTGGCTCATCGTTTCGTTTCTGAAATTTTATTCATTATCTTTTCTTAGTCTTTCAGGATGGTCCCGGCCTGTCAAGGTCAAATCACAATAGAACCTTATATTGGGTCGTGGGCCGTTCCGCCACCCGAGCAAAACATCAAAGCAGCTGACCTTCACTTTGAGCGAGCACACATTTCTAGTTAGCTGCAGTTAGTTTTAGGGACATCTTGTCTGCGTGCCTTTTTTTTTATTGTCCCTATGGGTCGGCCATGTTTTTGCAATACGGAAACATTCTATAATTTTTGTAAAAATGATTTATATTACTGTTTGGTTTAATTGCAATGGGCCTGCAACATGAGGAGACTCGAGAGAACAGACAATCAAATTACAATCATTTAAACCGTGATGTGTATTTCTCAATGAGCTCTGCTTTAGGTGGACATGGAACAGAGGCAATGTTGGGTGGCAATGCAGTTGTCCCCTGCATAGGTTCGTTCACCACTCCATGTATGTGCCTATCGAGGACATCTACGATAAGTCTCTCAATAAACTCATATTGCATATCCTCAAACACTGGTTTGATCACCCATTGTTTACTTCTTTTAGTGAAGGCCTTATTGTAGCGAAGCGTCCCTAAAGTTCCGGTCGTCCTACTTTGTTGACGGCCAACATTATGGTTATGTGCCAAGACCGCTAAAAGAGTCCGATTTATCATGCCTTCCATGCCAAAATGCAATCTTTTGGGCCTGTACTTGAGGCACATATTGTGGAACACCTCCAAATCTCCTGTGTGGCAGAATTCCGTGAGTCCCCTCAAAGCTTTTGTTATAGTTTTATCAAATACAATCTTTTCAATGGCTTTGTGAGTGGGTGATGAAGGAATCAACCACTTCTTCTTCCGTGCCTCCTCTGTGGACAAATGGCCATGTTCACATTTGTGGAAATGCTCATTTGTCGACCATCGATGTACGTTGCTACAGTGCAACATTACTGACCGCCATTTTTCCAGTAGAATTTCCAACGACCCTTCACATGTTTTTGAGCTCCACCAAAGATGGTTGCTGATTGACTTGGACCACTGTGAAATACCTTGCAATTCTTTTTTTTTACCTGCAGCAGACAATTTTTTATTGATTGATTTTGCAAGATGCCAAACGTCAAATTGGTGATTTATATTTTTGTACTGTTCTCTCATTGTCTTGGCAATTGAAACGTGTCTGTCCGTGGCTATCAGGTCGATCACCATTCCCCGCGATTGTAGTTCTTGCAATGATGCTACAAAGCCAACTTTCTCCATGGCCACTGAGGATGTACTTTGTGACACCTGCACGACCACCGAACTCACAATTTTCTTACTTTCCATGTCCTGAAAGTGGTAGGTGCAGTACTTGGCTGAAAATCCTGGGCTGTCGCACTGTCCATCACCGGCTAGCCTGAAGCGTTTGCCCGCGAATGTACTTTCCATTGACATTTTTTCCATTCTCCAAGCTTCGCTGATGGCTGGAAATAGATAATCGGTTTGGTATTTGTAGAACTGACTTTTCGCAATGAAATGGATTCCCACAAACTGAAAGAAATACTGTAACTTTTTAAAACTTGAACCACTAAAAAGTGCGGCCGCTGCACAAAGTAGATTGCCTGCTGGCAGTTGCCCCAGCATGGGTTGTGCAGACCATGCGAACGGATGATATTGTGTACAGGTGGCATGTATTTTAAGGTTAGTGCCTCGAATTGCACGAGTCACATTAATCAATGGCTCCCCACATACTTCCCCACCAACCGAATGCCCACATTTCATCATCATAATAATATCCATCAAACAGCTATCGAATACAATGAATTTGGCCTCTTTCCTTATACTTTCACTCTGCATCCCAGCTGGTTCGGCCTGTAACGTTGAGGACATGTCACTCGCATGAAAGGTACAATCTCTGATATCGTCTTCCGCTATGCTGAGTGATATTGATGGTGTTTCATTGTCGTCCACGTCATTCTCTTCCATTGCAACATCTGTTCCTTGTCCGGAGATGGGAGAAAAAAACAATGTCTTCAACTTTCGCGCGCTCTTATTTTTTGCGGGTGTGGATTCTGTGAATTGATCTCCGACTGCATCCAAACTACCAGGAGGACATTCACTATCAATGGCTGGTGGTGGTATAGCTCCGTTGTCAATCACTTCATATTCTTCCCATTGGCACGATGCATCTCCAGTCTCAAGTCCCTGCCAAAAGGTTTGACAAGCAACATCTCTCGTTCGCTTCACTGTCTGTGTAGATTTAGTTCTTACACCCACTCGCAACTAGAGGACAGATTAGAAAAGGGATGTTCAGTTTAAACACAACTTACAGTATTGAACTATTGACAGTGAAAGACAACATAATATAGTGAACAGGACACTAACCTTCTTTTGCTTTCTTTTCTTTGAAACTTTCTTGCCTCGAACTTCAACATCTGGACGCTGTTGCTCCGACTCGTGTGTGCATGTCTCCACTTCCTCTCGCGCTGCAACGACTATATTTTCATGATAAGCACATCCATCACTCACTGAGGCTCCATCGACTCCCTGAAACATAGAACTTTCATTAGTATGTATAATAATATTGAAAACACAAAATGTACTTGGGGACCAATACCCATACGTACATCTCAATAGCAAAACACGAATGAACGCATTGTGTAGAACATTCAAACGACAATAGTTCACGCATTGTTGATCTAGTTAGATTGAACTGTCAAGATCCATACCTCGGGCTCCGCATAGACTTCCATTGATGATATTATTGAAGATGACGCTTCAGCAACTCCCTGAAACACAGTAATTGCATTAGTATGCTTTTCTATTTTGTTAAAAAGAACATAAACTTTGAGCAGGCGTCAACGGCTCATCTAAATAGACCTGCACAAATGATCAGTTGTCTAAAATAAATAATGGATATGTAAATATGATTCGATTTGCTCGATCGTTGGAAGTGTCACCACCCAGAGATCTGCATCAACTACTAGGGGTGATGTTCTTGTAGAAGAAGCTCCGTCATCTCCCTGAAACATAGTACTTGCGTTAATAAAGAAGGAAGTATAGCGGATGTAATCACGTCATATGATTTCGCTTGATCGAACTGTCAGTATCCATACCTCGAAATGCATAAGAACATCAAGGGACGATGTAACTGCGGTGCACACTTCTGCAAGCTGTTGCGCCGACCCGTAACTGCATGCTCCCCCTTCTACTTGGACTAATGCTCCATCGACTCCCTGAAACATAGGACTTTCATTAGTAATGAACACAATATTGAAAAAAGAAGACAAATAGGAGGGCGACGACAGAAGGACATATCAATGGCTAAAAACGAAAGAAACGTACCTCGAGCATCTGAGTGACATCTACGGTTGTCGTCAATGCGTTGGACTCCTCAGCATCTCCCTGAAAGACAGTACTTGCATTATTTTGGATAACAATAATTATAACTGAAAACAAAGACTAGAGGACGAGTACAAGGGTGTACCATTAGGTAAAATAATTACACGATCAATTAAAACTATTGATTTACATGCCTAAAACAAGTCAGTGTCAGAATAGCTAAGTAAGATTACCCGATAGGCGCTTGAAGTGGCTGATGACTGCAATAACGACACGGATGGAGAATCTTCCGCCTTCATATTGAGTGGATACATAAATGGGGAAATTATTGTTAGCTACTGCTACACACTACCGCAAGGCCGAGAACTAGATCCGTAAACTTGACTCACCAGTGGAGGCATGTGGACGAATAGAGTGGGAATAGCGGTTGAGAGCAATTTTCGCCTCGCTCGCGGTGTTTTCTTCTTTATTAGCAATGATGTGGAGTACATGTCTGGGCTAAAGTGCCTGCTGCAGATGCGGTATCGATCACCCCTCTTGTCCGCAAAGACTTCTAGGACTCTACTTTCTAGCTCAGAGGCTGGATATCCGCAATATCGGACCCATCCTCTTATCTGATCTATTGTCTTAGGGAAAACATGCATTATAGTACCTTCAGATTTGTTATGGGTCTTCGAAGGGCAACCGCCAATGGAACAGGCAGGCATTATGGAAAGTTCTGAAAAGTAAAGATCAACAATTCTCTATGAATACCAATGTGTTAAAACAGTAAATGACACATAAAAGGTTCAATGCAAGGTCCGTTTTGGTTCTTGGAACTATACACGTTATTCACATGCGGATAAGTATTTCAATAACTTTCAAAAAATAGAAAAAGTAATTTGACTAAACTCAGAACATGTGACTAGTTCCTTGCATGTACTGTCGTGAACGAAAAGAAAACATGGATGCAATTTGATGACTACTAGCAAATAGATATAAATTAAAAAATTGGACGCAAAATGATTATGGTACATGGACTTACCTTGACGAACAAACAGTTAGATGCAGGGATCAGAGTAGTTTCTTGTCGTAGAACAGGGAGCAGTTCACAGGTTGCAAACTGACGAGTTTGCTCAAAGTGGTCACGGAAGTTCACAGAGACGAAGAGCAGATAACCAGCACCTTCACGGGTTGACTAGCAAAGCGCAAAGAAGTTCTCATTAGAAATATGAGGTGGGTTATAAAGAATTCGAACCAGGGGTGTGTTTGTGAATGAATGACGTGTATATGTCGTGGCATTATGTGGATTGCAGGGGGCCGTCCAGCGTGAGGGGGATGCTTGGCAGGAGACACGGGGTCTGGAGGTAGACATGGGAACAACAAACCCATGCTCTATAGACCACTTTGAAGTGTACATGGTCTTTGGCACCTCTTGGCCTTTATCGCTCCCTGACAGCTCCACTTGCCAGCAGCTCAAGTACCCCGGTGCGAACTGCCTTTGATAGGGCGGGGGGTGGATCGGGGCGGTGGTCGTGCAGACAAGACACAGGAAGACTCGTGAATGGAGACACACTTATGTGGATTGCAGGGGGCCGTCCAGCGTGAGGGGGATGCTTGGCAGGAGACACGGGGTCTGGAGGTAGACATGGGAACAACAAACCCATGCTCTATAGACCACTTTGAAGTGTACATGGTCTTTGGCACCTCTTGGCCTTTATCGCTCCCTGACAGCTCCACTTGCCAGCAGCTCAAGTACCCCGGTGCGAACTGCCTTTGATAGGGCGGGGGGTGGATCGGGGCGGTGGTCGTGCAGACAAGACACAGGAAGACTCGTGAATGGAGACACACTTATGTGGATTGCAGGGGGCCGTCCAGCGTGAGGGGGATGCTTGGCAGGAGACACGGGGTCTGGAGGTAGACATGGGAACAACAAACCCATGCTCTATAGACCACTTTGAAGTGTACATGGTCTTTGGCACCTCTTGGCCTTTATCGCTCCCTGACAGCTCCACTTGCCAGCAGCTCAAGTACCCCGGTGCGAACTGCCTTTGATAGGGCGGGGGGTGGATCGGGGCGGTGGTCGTGCAGACAAGACCCGTTTGCCGCAGGGCCTCACCAAGGAGAGGCCATCTAACTGAATGTAAGAGGATGGCTGCAGGATCTACTACATGGAAGGCAGGGGGGTGAGTTTATAAATACCTCACCCTCCCAGGAGAATATACACTAGATTCATTTAAAAAATCAAAACAACCATTGTTAAAATATATGTTGGGCTTTATTTTAGATTTTAATTAAACATAAATAATAAACATTACACATTGTAAAGTTGAGGTTGCAGCACATCGAGGGAAAATCCGCGGTATTGTCCACTGTCACTGGGGAAATGTTGTCTAATGGCAAGTACCGCACAGGCAGGTATTACTCTCCGAACGCGGTGTCCGAGCCTCCCGTGAAGCCACCAAGTGAAGCAACGATAGGCCACCAGCCTGTACCACCTGTGAAAAAAAAAGATGCAAACTGTATTAAACTGACCAAACTTTCTTATCAATGTCGATTCAGGTAACACATGTCATTTTTCTTAGAAAAAAATTATATCTAGAAAATGCACTATATGGAACCAATTTACATGCGTTCCAATGATATGTAAATGTAATTTTATATGTGGGAGACGACCATGAAATAGTGGTGGCATCACTGACATCACAAACAGAGTATACTTACTCGTTACTCGGATTACGCGGACGAACAGTGCCACGAAGTTCGTGCATAAGCACCATCATCATCCTCAACACTGTCCGTGAGAGGCAGGCTTCCCTGAACTCTGGCAGCTCGGTGATGCATTGCGGACTTTGCTCGCCTTCCTGCTGACTTTGCTCGCTTTCCGAAATGTAGGCCAAGCACCCGGAATTTTCACGGCAGCAGCAGTTCTCCTCCTCAGTTGGCATTAGCTCGCACCGATTGCACGTGCACCAGGTGGAGACGCCGTCCATGCGACATGGTCCAGGCTCTTCATCCGTTGACTGGTCCTCCCAACTGCCGTCCGAATCCCCATCGTTTTCGCGTGCTTGCCTTTCCAGTAGTTCTTCCTCGGTGTACTCGGGCTCGTACATATACGGCATTATTGTGGCCATTGTGCGGTAAAGATAGTAAAATAATTTATAGCGGTGGTACTGGTATCTGTTCACACGGGCTACAAGCGGCGAAGGTAGCTGACCAGAGCACTGAAACGAGTCACAGAATACTCAAAGTAACACAGAGAGAGGAATGGAATCGAAAATCTGCTGCTGTATGTTGTGAAACGGTCTGTTTATACTTATTGGGGAAAGAGGCGTCCTGCCATTTCCATGGCAACACGTCAATAGCTGAGGCGCAGCGATTGTTGACACGAGACGTGCTTGAAATGGGCAGTACGCGTCTGCTGATGTCAGGCTCAGGGGCGGGGGATTTGATTTAGTGCCGCAAAGGCAGGTGAGCCAGGTCGATGCGGCGGAATGATAGGATTATCACAAAATGGAGGCTGATTTCGAGTGCGATAAGGGGCGAAAAGTCGGGTAAGGTCCATAGGAAAGTTTCCTACGATCTACCGATTTATGCTTACAAACACATGGCCGACCCGTAGGGACAATAAAAAAAAAGTCCCGGAACTCTCCTTTAATTAACAAATACTAATCACTAGAGCTAACTCATTAACATTATAATGTAATCTCCATGTGGAAAATGAGGTAGAAATACATGTTCTGAAATTTGTTTTTCAAACGTGCACTTGGATTTTTTTGTTCTTCTCTCTTTGTTCACTGTGTTTGCAGAAACAAGAATCTGCATGCCACAAAATGATTTAGTTACAGTTTCTTACTGTAAAAATGAGCTATTGTGGAAGGAAGGGTGATACAGTCTTTTTAATTTGATTGGCGCAAAGTATCTGCAGTGGCTCCACGTAAGCAATGTGGGACGGTGCAGAGTTTTGCTGGAAAAATCTGACAGAAAAAAAATCAGATTGCTTTTTGCTGAGCTGCTGGGACGGACCATCTGAGTCTGGGCTGTGAGGCAGGCATGCGCAGTCTCAATTAGCACTTGCTTGAGAACTGCAGATAACTGCATGTTCTCGCTGTGCACTCCAAACCTTCGAGATTACAAAGGCAAACCTGGTCCCATTATTCGGAGGCGAGCGAGAAGAGGTCGTGTGTGGGAGAACTACAGATAGCTGGTAAATATCCAAGTGAATTGAGGTTATTGTATGCTGTACGAATGACCTTCTATAAATATCAGGCAGGGAGAGTAGCCAAAGGGAATACCCTGTGTTTAATTGACAAAGTGAATTTTGTTCTGTCGCTGTATTTTTTTTCTTCTTCTTGTTACAGATAATGCAAAGTGAATTTCGTTCTGTTACTGTATATTTTTCTCTTCTGTTTGTTACAGATAATGCAGTAATATAAAAGGGTAAGATGTTATTTTGAAATGCAACTGTTTATAATACAAATGATATATACACAAATCGTGTAGAGTGTCTTTGCTTTTGTCTATTCTTGGTGCATTTGGAAGAATTCTGTACGAAATGGGGAAGATTTTTAAGTAATACATGTATCATGTTTCCCTGCAGATGGAATAATAGAATTAGCAGTGATAAATAGATGTATGTGTGTGTTCCTCCAGTGCATGGTGTCTGGATGAAATCCAATACAATACACATTGCTGGGGGTCCATGAACCAGCAAGGAGGCCTACGGAAGCATAGTATACTGATGTATATAAATCAGTGATAATACCACAGGTTATTGAGAATGCTATATGTGAAATTGTGGTGTTCCGAATGTAGGTCCAAGGCTTCTATAGATCACAAGAACATTATAAGAATAAGGAGGGTTTTGTGTATGTTGGGGGCCACAAATAAAACAGAAAGCTGTCATGATTCCTGCCCCTCACGTCCCCAGCCCTCCAAGATGTCAGGCTGGAGCCAGGCCATGATCACCTACATGGCCCTCAAGGGACTCTCCATCCCTCCAAAGACCCACTTGGAGTCAGACTTGGCGCTTGTGGCACCAGACTCACTCACTCTCATAGGACAACATTGGGGATTGGACTTGAAGTGCATTGATGGGGACAAGATGGATGCCCCCACATATTTCGGTTCCCAGAACTGCATGTGCAGTCTAGTCTTTTGGGTGTGGTTCAGCCCAGAGACACCTGGGATACCCAGAGACTATTTAAGCCACGCCCAGGCTGAGAAACATGCTTTGCGTTTTCTGCACCTGCAGCGTGACACTCACCGTGTTCGGATCGGTCTCCAGTAGACCTGCATCTTTCTTTTGCGCTCAGCTCCTGCAAGAACAAGAACACCGTTAGGAACAGCCTTACCTTGTGACGCTTCTGCCCATCATTTATCACTCCTTCTATTCTGCAGGCATCTTCGGCGGTGTCATTCCCAACCCGGCACGCCGCTTCCTGAGGAAAAGGGAAAAGAACAGAAAAAAGGCATTAGTAAGCATTCAGCAAATCTTCGCTTATTTTTAAAGACTGTACGAGCTTCAAACGCTTAACTGAATCCCAGCCGCTCTGGGGGAACTCTGTCTCCGGAACTTCTCATCCATCTGCAAGAGGGAAAAGACACTCCAGGTAGCGTGGAAACATCTAGAGGCGCTGCATACCGCGCTTACTCACCGCATTTCTTCTTCATAACCGGCATCCACGCTGAAAAACGTCGCGACACCTAAAAGACACAGAAAAAGAACTCAGTTCAATACAAATACAAAAGGGTCGCATCGCACATCGCGCTCTCACTCACCTTCAGCGCTACTCATCTCAGCAGCACATCGCCATCCCCGGACGCCGGCCATCATCTAAGGAAGGAAAGGAACGAAGTTAGAGAACTGTTCAAAAGACTCATTATACTTACCTGTCGGACTCTTGCCAGTGAAGTAACTAGGCAGCAACGAGCCCTCGTCAATCAACGCGCCCCTGCGCTGAAAGCAGGACGGAGAACACACTTTCCAAGAAAACAAGGTGAGCTGTGGATCAAAGGGAAGGGTTGGACCCCGGGGAAGAAGGGGTTCAAGCACACAGAGACAATAGGGAGTTAAACTCTACCAATCCTGTGTTTCAGGCCCAGTCTCCAGTTGAGTAGACTCCAGGGAAGGGTTCAAGGTCGTAAGAGGTCAGAACAGGCTGAGTGACGTCCCCGTGGATACCAGGTGAGCGTTACAAAAATCATGCTCACCACTAAACTACCGACAATAGTGTATACTAATAAATGATCCCATGTAATGTAATAAGGTATGGTCACTGATAGGAAATAAGGCCAAACCCAATCTAAATGCAAGGGGAATCACCGAATGTCCAATTTTTTTTTGGTAAGAAAATACTGCCAGACCCCAGATCTACACAAAATATCCTACATATTTATGGTGCGTTGCAGGCTGGGAAAGTGATCATAGAGCACCTACTGGGCGTGGCAAGTGTGTCTAACACTACCATCTGTACATTAGAGGGAACCCATTTTCATAATAGCTGTGTGTCACTAAAAACGAATTTCAGAATGTCTCAAATAGAGGCCACATTCTCAGAACTAGTGCAATATCTGGAGGCAAAGTTATATGCACATGGGACATGGTCGTCAAATAATGCCACAGAATGGCACAACCGCATTTATGGTGAAATGCAGAAAGAACCACTAGACAACATTTTTGCAGAGGGCAGCATAATTCAGGTCTGCCTTCTGAGATTATTAAATGCAGCTGATAAACATGCAGAGAAAGTTTGTCTGATACGGCTATGCACCAAGACCTGGTTTATTTTGAATAGGTCCCTGCGAATGCAAGAAAATGATACTAAGCTGATTAACAGGTTAAAAGCCGACCTATATGGGGCAAGTAAAAAGGAGGAAATGTTAAGAGCAGAATTAGAAGGATATCAAAAAGACATGCAGTTAAAATGTAGAGATCTTGATATTCAATTGTCCAAAAGCAGGAAACAGTTTGAGGACAGTGAACAAGAATTGGTACATTTAAAAGCGTTGGTAGACCACATTAGACAAGATAAAGATGAGATTGTTTCGGAAATGCAGATTTTACAAAAAGAACATTATGAAAAAGAAAGTGATCTCCAAAATGCGGAACAGGAAATGGTTAAAATGTTTCAAGAAAGAGACAAGAGAAACAAAGAATTCAATGAATGCCAAATGTGGGACATGCAGGAGGTAATTAATAAAATGAGTGATGAAAACAACTATTTGCAAAATGAGGCAGACAGGCTCCTTAAGAAGTGTAAGGAGTTGTAACAGCAAATATGCATTTCCAGGTCCCAGGATAGACGGCAGGGCACCACATTCAATGGAGTTGAGGTGAATTCTATGTCTACCCAAAGAGCTAGTGCCCCAGTGATTGGGCCGGTGAATGAACTTGGTTGCAGCACCCTTGGGGGATTTGATACACCCATTGGGGGCCGCCACCAATCCCATACACCTGGAACCAGGGTTGAATCAACAAGTAGTGCAATTCCATGCATAGCAACAAGTAGCCCCATAAAGATAATGAAATCCATCAAAGCCCTGATTAAACCATTTAAAAAGAGAGCGGAATGCTGCATAGAGGATCACTTAGAAGCGGTGCATGACATATTTAAAGCCCTCCAGATACCTAAGGAACAATACAGACAGTATTTGCATTTAACTCTAGATGCTCCCTCAGCCAGTATCATAAGGGGATTAAATGAACAACAGAATATGACAAGGGCAGAGTTTGAAAAAGAGATTAGGCGTCATTTTTCTCCTTTCCAGTCATTGCAGGAGGCGAAGAAAGTTGCTTACACAATCACTGCTGGGCCTAATACATCCCCTCACCAGTTTTTACAGGACTTAAAAAGAGCATTTTCTCGCTTTGATGTATCTTTTGACCCCAATTCTAATTAATTTAAAACTGCCTTCTTCTATGGGCTACAGAAAGACATCATATCACAGTTGGTCCGTGAATTTGATCGTGACAAGTCCCTTGAGTGGATTGTACAGCAAAGCACAAAACTATATGACGTACTCTATTGTCAGGGTAGAGAAAGTGATAAAATGAAAGACACTAGACCAAAAGCTAAAGAACCCTCAGCAACAGTGATGGAAATCAGGTCAGCCAAAATGTCCCTTGAGTCTGCTCAAAGTCCAGGTAAAAATAATTTGACACCTGAACAAAGGGGTAATCAACAAAGGTCGTCACTTCCTGCACCAATGTTTCAATCACATGATCCTAGTAATAGGGAGAGCTACATCAGCCGTAGGTACTTAGGAGATAGGCCCCTGGCAGGCTATCAGCCTCATATGTCAGGTATGAACAATAACCAGAGACAAAATCAGGATCAAAGAAATAATGGTCCCTACCAGACATTGAGGACACAGAGCAGATTTGATCCCAACACCATGATATATGTTAATCAGGATGGACCCCGATATTTGGATCGATTTACTGATAATGGGAATCAACATAGGGGTCAGTACCCACAACATGAGAGACAGGACATGAGGCAGAATATGAATTCTGCTCCACGTCAGTACAATGATTCCCCGCCAGGGGACTACAACCAAAGGATGGGTGCAGCCCGCTCCCCGCCACATATGAATCAAGAGTTCAGGAACAATCCCAATAGAAATCATTCCCCCGAGAGGTATCAGAATAGATCCAATCAGGGGGAAAACAACCAATATCGATCTAGGCCACAGAGAGAGGATTCTAGAGAGATGGAAAGATTCCAGTGTCTCGAGGCCCAAGTGAAAATGTTAGCTGAGCAAATAGGAAAGCTCTATACAGTACAAAAACAGTCATCAAAGGAGGGGGCAGAAGGCCATAGCAATGACCGGGTGGTTTCTGAAAAGTGACTAAGTACTTATAATACCTGCAGTGCCAAGAAAACAGATTGCTCTGATGTGATTTTCCATAATGACTCTGAGATGTATAAAGATTCAAAAATAAAGATACCGGTAAATTAACATGTGACAGAAAGTGCAAATACCCTTATGAAAGAAGTTCGGTTGAACCTAGAGCTAAATCAAACATTGGAAATTTGTACAGATGAAAAAGGAAAACCTGAAATTCCAAAGGAACAAAGAGACAGATTTAAGAAAAATTACTCATGCATGGGGAATACCAGTGAACAGGGAGTAAGTGGTGATGCTATAATTCCTTTCCTGGGCAATCAGAACAATAACCAAACACAGGCAGAAAAAAGAAATACTCAAAAGGAGGGTACAGGTCAATCACCTGAAGAATTTTTTGAGCCACATATTTTTGAAGAAGTTAAAAAGACTGGTACCATACTAAGTAACTACAAATGCACAGAATTAGACAATGACAAATTGCCAAGTGATGTTGTTACACATGTTCAGTTGGAGGATTGTAATGTGACCTCTGATGATACCTGTATGGATGGGCGAACGGTGGCCACACTATACCTGGATGGATGGGCGAACGGTGGCCACACTCCAAAAAACCTCTGAACATGGAGAAATGAATAATGTGTCTCACACAGAAATGGGCAACAAGGAGGGAACAATATCTTTCCATTTCCCAATGTGCTTAGCCAAAAGTGAAAAAGGCCTGAGAAAGGTGAGCCCTGAAATAAGTAAGAATTTGCACTTCTTATGTGTGTTAGAGGAAGTTGAAGACAGGCATTATGCTCCCATCACTGTAGAAGAGGAATGCAATAAATTTGTAATGATTGACACTGGTGCACAGGTCACAATTATGTCTAAAGAATTGGTAAAGAGTATCAATGAAGGGAGATCCCCACAGAATCAGACACAGTGAAGCAATATGAAGGTCCAGTGCATAATTTTAATGGGGAGGAGGTGCCTATTATAGATGTTACCGAGGTTGACATAAAGATAGGAAAACACAGAATGGAACAGGAGGTATTGATCACATCTATTTGTGAAATTCCATTTCTGATGGGAACAGAATGCCTGCAAAGATTGTCTCCTCTCATAGATGGGGTGAATGGAGTACTGTGATCCTTAACCAAAACACCATTGAGACCTAAGAAACTAAAATCACAAAACAGCAATATAAATGAATGTCACACCGTTGCCAAAACAAATGATGCAGTAGAGGTATATCTCCAGAATAGCTGTATACCTAGCATCACTGTTATCTTGATGTGTCAAGATCAAATGCAGAGTGAAAATGAGAAACAATCTGTACAAATATATTTAGACCCAAGGAAAAAATGGCAAACTGCAATAGATGAGCACACATTGCGTTTTTATTTAAAAGAAAAGACATGCAAACAGAATACTAATTCTAAAACAGATACAGAATTGTTATAGACATCTATAATTACGGGATCTGTTAGCCGCGCCCTCACTAAGATTAAATTAGTGACCAGTTTGGAATTTTCTTTTTGATAAACGCATATCACTTTTGACCTGACTAGTGATTTATTTGGACAAGATTTATTCTGCTAACACAGTGAACATTTGCTACTTGACTCTAATTTTGGAAATTGCACGGCCCTTGTTGGGCAAATACAGAGAGCGGCTGTGTGGCCAGGTTGGTTACATGGTCTTCTGTATTTTTTGTTCTACGAGTCAGGGTGTCTCCAGACTCATCGTAGCCAGCTCCTGAACATTTTTTTAAAAGATTCTTCATAATCTTGACTTTTTTTGAGACATCCATTTGAAAGTGTATTTCAACAAGTGGTGCCCACTTACCCTCCCTCCTGGTTGAAATGTGAAGACATCCCGAGTATTGGAATGAGAATTGGGGCTAGGAGCAGTCAAGTAGCAGAATTAGCAGCCATTTATAAAGCAATTACTACTGCAGTTGATAATAAATTTAGTGAAATTGTCTTGGTGACTGATTCTGATTATGCACGAAATAGCTCTGTGGAATATTTACCTGGCTGGAAAGCGAGAGGCATGATTACATACAATAAAAATCCCCATAAACATGGAAAAATGATACAAGCCATAGACAAATTGGTGTGAGAGAATGATTTGACAATATACGTGAGAAACATTCATGGACATTTAAAAACTCCAGGAAAGGATAAGGAGGGAAATGATAAGGCAGATCATTTAGCTAAAATTGGGGCTGTGATGGGAGAATTGCTACCTATTGAACATTTACTTGGTGAAATACAAATTGATGCAGTGACACGCTCTAAAGCGCCAAAAGAGGTGGATCTACCAGTAGTACAATGGAGTTACGATACACCAGATCAAGATCTGATTAAGGCAAAAAAGGATGATCCAATTTTGGGAATCTATTATAATCATTTGATAGACCCTGAACAAAACCATTTAACAGAAAATGATTGTGTGGGAAAAGAAGAGTTGAGGGTGCTATTAAAGAATAAGAAACTTAGTAGACTGCAGGATGGGCTCATGATTAGAGAGTCCATAACAGGACAAATACAGTGGGTGGTACCCCTTTCATTCAGAGGGCTAATGCTACACCATGCACATGATGCAATAACTGCAGGCCACAGAGGTTCACAAAAAACATTGGGGATACTGAAGATTATGCTTACTGGCCACATATGTCCCAAGATGTCGAACTATACACTTCAGGATGTCTAGTATGTGCCCAATTTAAACCTGCTTCACCGATGCATAGAGCCCCATTAATGAAAAGAGGCTTAACTCTTCCATGGTCAGATTTGCAAATAGACTATGTAGGGCCTGTAAAGAGGTCGAGCGGGGGAACTGGTATATTTTGAGTGCGGTCTGTTTAATGTCAACATGGATAGAGTGTATTCCTGCACCAGATTTTAGTGCGCAAACAGCAGCTACATTACTGGTGAAACATATATTTTCAAGATCTGGGTTACCACAAAGAATAGAATGAGACAGAGGAAGTCATTTCACAAGCGCTCTAATGAGTAAGGTATGGCAAATACTGGGAGTGAAAAGAAAATTACATATTGCATATAGACCCACTTCTTCTGGTGAAGTTGAACGCTGTAATAGGTCTGTTGTGGATATATTAAAGAAGTTTGTAGAAGAGGCAGGTTCCAGCTGGGATTTACATTTAACTTTGATTTCGATGGCAATCAGATCAACTCCTGCCAAAGCAACAGGTATTAGCCCTCATGAAGTATTGACAGGTAGGAAAATGGTGTTGCCGCAACACCTGCTATACAGAACACATGAGCAGACACTTGTAAGTGCATCTACAGTTCATGAATACATGGATGAGCCGAGGAAGCATTTACAACGTGCATTTGCTTTTGTGCAGCGGAATCTAGAAAGGGCTGCTGACAGTGCAAAGTCATATTATGATAAGAAGACATCGGTGAAAGAGTACTGTGTGGGGGATCAGGTGTATAAATTTCATTTTGGAAAAGGTAAACAGAAAAATTCTACATTTCTGGCAGCCTGGTAGGGGCCATTTCGAATTATAAATAAGATATCTCCAGCAGACAGAAACAGAACAGTTTGTTCAGGTAAATCAAATTAAACCCTGGTACCCCAAACACGAGGTAAAGAGACTTGAGCGTGTAGAAACAGATAAAGTCCCTTAAATACATGAAAAAGACACATGAGTCTATTCATAGGGCAATACAAAAAAATAGAAGTGATTGTTGTAATAGAATAAAAATAATGAATGAATAATGAATATGTGAATAAAAAGACTATATGTGATGATCATTAAAGGAGCATTGAAACTAGTAATATTATTTTTACAACGCTGAAATATGTTGAATGATCAATGATGCTTTATGTATGTTTGTTTTATCTCTAACATGTGCTTAGTTTCAGAAGGCGAAAGGAAAAGGGCAACATGTTTTGCAAAGCACATGGATATTTTTTTTTTGGCAAAAGGGTGAAATTACTATTGTGCTATATACTTCATTTGTTTCTTTTCTATTTAATTTAGAACACTAACAAATCTTTGGTTGGAAGTCACGAGACCGGAGGACACGGGAGATGATGGAGTCCTGGAGTCCTCTGCATGAAGATCAAGTGATGCCTGCCTCCGGGTGGAGGTGAAGACAAAGTAACCGGGGTGCCAAAAGAGATGACTCCTATGGAAAAAGTATCAAAGAGTGCCAGGATGAAAGAGTGACCCAAATGAACCAGATGATGTGATGTTGCTGATCGGGACGTCTCAGAGGCAGACAACAGTAGAAGAACAATGAACATGCTGCGTTGTTGGTGCATGAATTCCGATGTATCCTGGAGTATGGAGTTCTACATCTTTATTGTTTTAATTAATTATTTTAATTTGTTATGTTAATTCTTTGTTTTAGTTATTTATTATATGATTGACTTCAAGTATAAGAACAAGACACTGGACTATAAACACTTCAATTGGGAAGAAATATGTAAAATATTTTATAAGGACTGATGGACTCAGAGATTAATTTTGATATTACTGTGGTTGAACAGTGATTTATTGTGAAATGTGTGAATATTCATTTTGTTGAATTGCTAAGATGAAAAAGGAAAAAGGAGTGCAAGTTGGGTTTCTTCGATTTGTGGCTTGGACCGGTGCCAAGTTGTCAGATAATGTAGTATAATTTATAGTGCTTTGAAGTATAGCGCTTCACTGAATGTGGTAACATTCTATTGCCAGCAATAATGTGGCACACATATAGCCAACCCTATATTGCTAGCATAACATATGGGTATGCAAATGGAGACAGGCTGCAGGTTTAAAAGTGCACCAGAATATTTTTTTTTCTTTTCTTTCCTTGAACGGCTTCATACACAGGAGACCACATTATTTATCTAACTGACTGACTTAATTAACAAATACTAATCACTAGAGCTAACTCATTAACATTATAATGTAATCTTCATGTGGAAAATGAGGTAGAAATGCATGTTCTGAAATTCGTTTTTTAAACGTGCACTTGGATTTTTTTTTTCTTCTCTCTTTGTTCACTGTGTTTGCAGAAAGCAGAATCTGCATGCCAGGAAATGATTCAGTTACAGTTTCTTACTGTAAAAATGAGCTAGTGTGGAAGGAAGGGTGATACAGTCTTTTTAATTTGATTGGTGCAAAGTAGCTGCAGTGGCTCCATGTAAACAATGTGGGACGGTGCAGAGTTTTGCTGGAAAAGTCTGACAGAAAAAAATTCAGATTGCTTTTTGCTGAGCTGCTGAGACGGACCATCTGAGTCTGGGCTGTGAGGCAGGCTTGCCGAGTCTCAATTAGCACTTGCTTGAGAACTGCAGATAACTGCATGTTCTCGCTGTGCACTCCAAACCTTCGAGATTACAAAGGCAAACCTGGGCCCATTATTCGGAGGCGAGCGAGGAGAGGTTGTGTGTGGGAGAACTACAGATAGCTGGTAAATATCCAAGTGAATTGAGGTTATTGTGTGCTGTACGAATGACCTTCTATAAATATCAGGCAGGGAGAGTAGCCAAAGGGAATCCCCTGTGTTTAATTGACAAAGTGAATTTTGTTATGTCGCTGTATTTCTTTTTCTCTTCTTCTTGTTACAGATAATGCAAAGTGAATTTCGTTCTGTTACTGTAATGCGGTAATATAAAAGGGTAAGATGTTATTTTGAAATACAACTGTTTATAATACAAATGATATATACACAAATCGTGTAGTGTGTTTTTGCGTTTGTCTATTCTTGGTGCATTTCGAAGAATGCTGTATGAAATGGGGAAGATTTTTAAGTAATACATGTATCATGTTTCCCTACAGATGGAATAATAGAATTAGCAGTTATAAATAGATGTATGTGTGTGCTCCTCCAGTGCATGGTGTCTGGATGAAATCTAATACAATAGCCATTGCTGGGGGTCCATGAACCAGCAAGGAGGCCTATGGAAGCATAGTTCACTAATGTATATAAATCATAATTCAGTGATAATACCACAGGTTATTGAGAATGCTATATGTGAAATTGTGTTGTTTATGAATGTAGGTCCAAGGCCTCTATAGATCACAAGAACATTATAAGAATAAGGAGGGTTTTGTGTATGTTGGGGCCACAAATAAAACTGAAAAATCATGCTCACCACTAAACTACCGACAATAGTCTATACTAATAAATTATCCCGTGTAATGTAATAAGGTATGGTCACTGAAAGGAAATAAGGCCAAACCCAATCTAAATGCAAGGGGCAGTCATCACCGAATTACCATTTTATTTTGTAAGAAAATACAGCCAGACCCCAGATCTACACAAAATATCCTACAGTCCTTTGAGTGAGGTTGCAGGGCGTCAGGGGGTGAGAGGAATTAGTGATTCTTTAATCCAGGAGTCAAATGATTCGATGGTTAAAAGTCTACCACAGGTCAGCGTAGTTGGGGAGACAGAATAGCAGGGTTTAGGCTAGGTCGGGGAGTACCTTGACTTTGTTCCAGCATTTGTGATCAAAGGTGAGGGTAGGGGGAGCCGTGGGAGGATGGGCTGGTGTGTGGATAGAGGAAGGGATGGCAGAGTGGTCTGTCCAGATAAGTGATTTGAGACTTGATGTAGAGACAAGGTCCTAACTGCTGAAGATCGCATCAAGGGTGTGACCACCTGAGTGAGTTGGACCTGTGCTACGACGGGAGAGGTTAAGTGCCTCAAGACTGTCGACCAGGGGTTGGGTCATAGGGTTGTACGGCACATCAAACCATATATTGAAGTCTCCCAGTAGTGTGAATGTTGGGTGATTTACCTGAAGGGTAGCTATTGAGTCACATAGATTGTTGGCAAAATGTCTGTCATATCCAGGGGGTCTGTATACGAGTACGAAGCTGTGAGTGAGTGTTGATGCTAGCAAGAGTTTTACTAGAAGGGATTTACAGTTAGCATTGCATGTCTGGGTTTCAGTGAGAGCGATGGAGAAATGCGATTTGTAGAGAATTGCCACTCCGCCACCTCTGGAAGGTCTGTTGTGGGAGATAAGCGAGTAGCCATGGGGGAAGGTCTTGTGTGCGACTGGTGCAAAATCGTCGGAGAGCCATGTTTCAGTGATAAAGGTGAGGGCAGGGCTGTCAGAGAATAGGAGGTCAAAGATGCTGTGTCTGTTTTTTGTCACAGAGCGGGCATTGAAAAGGAGGCATGTGATTTCATGAGGTGAAGTGATTTTCTTGATGCTCGTGGCAGGGAGTGTTCGGTCTACATAGGTGCCCTTTGCAATGTTGGGAGTAGTCGGATTAGTCTGGCAAGTTCAGACTGACAGAGGGGTGGTAGTGGGGGGTTGGGATGTAGGTACTCTTTGGGGGAGGGGTGAGTGGGTCAGGATGATGGGGTGCGGGAAGAGTAAGCGGGCAATGGTAGGTATGTTAGAGGAGTTGGGGAGGGGGAATGGAGAGTGGTGCATGTGAGGTGTGTGGGGTCATGCAAGTTGTTTGGGGTTTGAGTCTGGCGGGTTCTAGGGGTTTAGGAGTACTGGCTGAGAGGTCGAGTTGAAGGGGGTGAAGATGGGGCGAGGGAAGGGCCTGATTGCAGGGGAGGGGAAGGATGGGAGGTTGGACCGATGAAGGAGTGGTGAGGTATGGAGAGTCGAGGGAGAGGTCTAGTCACCTTTTCTGCATTTTTTGGGTCTGACTGCCAGGGGGGTGTGAGAGAGGGTATGAGGTCAGAGGGGAAGGAGGATGAGGTGATGGTTATTGAAAGGGCAAGACGTGCTACTTTGAGAGACGGGCAAGGGTTTGAAGGGAGAGGTTGGTGGGTGGGGGTCGAGAGGGAGCTGAGGGTGGGGGAGACGGTGGTGTGGGAGATTGGGCGAGAAGGTTTCGCAGGTGAAGATGGGTGGTTCAGAGTTGTCCGGAGTTTGTGTGGTGCGGTTGTCTTTGTGAGACCTCTGTCAAGGCGACACTGCATTTGAGGAAGAGGAGGTGGTGAGGAGGAGTTGGGCTGATGTGGGGGGCGTGGATGGAGTGCATGTTGGTGGAGGGTTGACCCTGATGGTGTGACGTGGAGCACTAGATATGAGTGTGGGTGCTAGTGCAGGTGTCAAGAGGGCTTTGGCAGGGGCCGGGTGTACTGGGGTGGGTGGGGTTGCACTGGGGGTGAGTTCCTGAATGAGAGCACAGATGCTGTGTTATTTGCATAGACCACATGGTGTTTGGAGCACCAGAGAGCTCCTCTGGCTTGTGAGGTGAAAATTGCATGGGGTTTAAGGGAGGGGCGAAGGGGATTGTTCTCTGTAGATGCCTGGGGGAAGAAGGCAGGCGAGTGGGCTGGTTGGGCTGAAATGTGTGGGATGAGGTGTGCAGTGTTTGGCGCGCCAGACTGCTCCTCTGATTTCAGAGTTAGTTGTGGGATGGTGATTAGAGGGTAAGAGGGGGGGACAGAGTATTGGCGATCAAGTACAATGGTCTGAGGTGGCAAGTCGATGTGGGATGAAGGGGGGGTTCCTGAAAGAGGGTGCTAGTACGGGGCGCAGGTGCTGGGGGTGGTGCATTATGGTGGGTGGGTGGGTGTGGTGCAGAAGGGGCAGGGTTGAGGGGGTGCAACAGCGGTCTTTGTTGTCTAGACACCTAGGTTTCTAGACACCTAGGTTTCTCCATCAGGGATGGGAGGTCGGTCATGATTGTGGGATGTGGCAGATCAGCAGCTGAGTGATGTGTGGGTCAGAGAGTAGCTGCACCTCCAGAGGGCTAGGACCGAAGGAGTCAGGTCTGGGTCGAGGCACCTATTAATAAGATGGCAGGAAGTGTACTGAGCTATAGTGCAATAGAAGAACTTAGGTTTGGGACATCTGGATAGAGGGAGAAAGGGCCTAACATGAGGGAACAACAGTAGACGCAATAACAGTGAATGCAATAGCAGAACCTAGGTTTGGGACGCCTGGATAGAGGGAGAAAGGGCCTAATAGGGGGGAACAACAGTAAATGCAATAGTAGTAGTAACGGTAACTCAAGAGGCAGGCAGTAATCTGAAACACTAGGAGCTGTTTGGCTGTGGGCTGAATCTAAGTGTGATAGGACACAACAGGTGGGGTTAAACTGAATTTCAATGGGTTTGGACATTTTATTGGGGAACAGCAGGTGCTGGTCTCCTACCTTGTCAGTAGCTGCTGGTGGACGGCTGCAGGCACCACAGGCTAACACTGGCCAACATGGTCTGGAGCTGCTTCTTCTGGGGCTGCTGTCCTTTCAGTTGTGGTCCTGCCACCAATGCGAGCAGTCTTATCCAAACTGCTAGCCCACACAGCATGCCTGTGATTGCTTGTGTTCCCATAAAGGATGCTCTGTGACACTTCTGGTAAATTGCTCTTATGTTCCATCAAGTTGTATCAAGTAGTTGCATGGGAATGTGGCAGAAACCCATTGGCTCCCACCAACCAGGCCTACCTCTCTCCAAATGCCTGGGCTGGAGCCTCACTCATACCCAAACATTCTAATCCCTCTCACAGCATTCTCAATGACCACAGACGTTCCATACCTTCTTGCAAGCGCTATGTAACACACCTCCCCTCTTTTTTACACACACACACCAGAGAACACACTTGGACCATATTCATTCTTCTAGATTCTACATAACACACCTCTCCTTTTTCAACACACCCAACAGGGCACATCTCAGATGAGAACTCACTCATACAAACACACAGGTGAGACAAAGCACACCACAAGCAGGGTCGGACTGGGACAAGAAATAGGCCGGGCACTCTGCCCAAAAAGTGCACCATATCCCGGAATCGCAGACTTAAGGATGTTGAGGAGGGGCTGGTAGTCCCATATGGGATTCTGATTGACGGTTGTTTGTACCACCCACTGGGAAACAGGCAGCCATTGAGGCAGTGCCTACCGATCTAGGGTTGCAACCCCTTAGTTATTGTGACAAATCAAAGGTATTCGTCCCTTCTCTCCAGGTTGGATCCACCCCCTTTGAGGCTAGGGAGGTGAGCCCACTCCGCAAGACTCTCCCTAGGGGTCTGGGCAAGTTGAACCAAACTGGGAGTGACTTCCTCCTAGGGGAAAGGTACTCTCATTTCCACAAGGAACTCTCTAGACCACCCACCTTATATGAATATATGTGACGGCCTTCCATAAAGAATATCTCTTTAAGAAGAGATCTGTATATAATTGGGATGAGCGGATCACAAGAGGAGAGAGATTATGGTGCACAGGGGATCCCCGCTAGCATAATCATGCCTTGGAGAGGCAGACTAGGAGGAAACCGTAGAACCTGCGACTGTTCGAAAAACTGAAGAACGCCAGTTCAAGACACCAGAGGCCCGGCGAAGTAGACAATGGGGAAGCCATTGTGAAGATGGGGAGAGAAAACATGTCCGATGTGGTGGTGTCACCAGGACCATCCTGCGGTGTGCCAGACACTCGCCTAACAATGCCGAAACCCCTACATCAGGGAGCGCCGACACCTCCCACAGGCCAGCATCCCTCGACTACAGTAGCCGACAGACGCAAGGAACAGAATGTTGGAGAAACCCGAGACCGAAAACACGATGCATGTTACCCCAGTAAGTGCCGAGCCACGCAATGTCACCCGGGACAAACAACAGTACAGGGGAAAATAGGAGAAGCGGGAGGCCGCCGGGGCAACCTATTGTAAGGAGTGGAACAAGTGAAAGGCCTGAGGGCTACATTTGAATAGTAAATCTGAATAACATATCATGAATGGTGTAAACCACACTGATTGCGCTCATTGCATACTTAGAATCTGACCAAATTGTCTTGTTTATCCGGATTCAAGTTGTAAAAAAATGTTTTTCTTTTTTTGCAAATAGAAACCCAAGTGATTCTAAAATGTGTCTATATTTAAATACAAATCAAAGTAAACATAAGTATTGACTTCATGCCGTGTTTGCTAACATACAATTGCATAAGAACATGTTTATCAAAAATAAAGCTAGTGTTACATAGAATTCTGTGACACGTTTGTGACACATTGCCTCATTGCGACGGCAGCTTCATTTTCTAATAATACTTTATTAAAATAAACAGTTCAACCAAACCACATGTTCTTATGCAATTGTATGTAAGCAAACACGGCATGAAGTCAATACTTATGTTTACTTTGATTTGTATTTAAATACAGACACATTTTAGAATCACTAGGGTTTCTATTTGCAAAAAAAAAAGAAAGAAAAAATATTTTTTACAACTTGAATCCAGATAAACAAGACAATTTGGTCAGATTCTAAGTATGCAATGAGCGCAATTAGTGTGGTTAACACCATTCATGATATGTTTCACATAATAGGTGATAGTGGAAAATCACCAGCTTAATCACACGGCTGCAGCCGCGCACATAATTTATGTTTTCAACAAGGGAATTCATTGTTTTTGGGAGTGCGCATCTATAACCCTCTCAAGGGCCACATTTCCACAAAAGGCAACTGTCAAGACTCTGGTGGGGGGTGTCTGTACTTCTGCTCTCTATATGGTAGAAGAGAGGCACAGAAGACCCCAGCCAAGATTCTCTATTCGGTAGCTATGGTCGAGCAATCAAGGCCTAGCTTCTCAGGAGGTGATGCAGGCTGGTTCTTAAGTACAGTGTAGTCCCCAAGCCCCCACGAAGGAATGTCCAGACACTGTATTGGTTAGAACACAGTCTTTATATAATCAATATTCAAGGTTATGTACACTTATCATAATAACTCACTTTGTACTTAGGAAAATCAACAATGGCAAATATATACAATTCTAAAGTGGTACCACCCTTTGTATTAGATCTCATTAAAGTGCATCAACAATACTGTAACAATGTCACACAGATCAATAGAGTGAAACCAGCAATAGAGAGAGGAGAGAAAATAAGATGGTTGAGCAATAGGCAGAATACTGGCCCCTACCACTAGACACAGTTCTGTGTGGAGATCTCCCCACCTGGGCAACCTGTAAAATAAAGGTATAGCACAAGCCCAGTCCATATATTGTTCTGTAAGTCTTATTCCCTCCTATAATGTTTTTACCCCCCCAATGTACCTGGTGGAGTCGAGTTCTTCGAAGAGGCGTCGACAGATCCTTCTTGAGCGACCCCCTTTCAAGCGTGAGTCACGGATCGTCGAGAGGCGTCGAGAAGCGTCGAGGAACTCGGCGTTCGGCGGCGGGGAATTGACGGCCCTTCTTGAATGCCTTCCCTTTTAAATGGGAGGCACGGGCGTCGAACGTCCGTCGACAAACAGGGTAGAACGCCGTTGATGAGGCGGCAGCTTCGTCCGAGCGGTGCTCGTCGGCATCGGAGCATCGGCGTCCTGCAAGGCAGAGGCGTGCGGGGCACCTCGGTGACAATAGTTCTGGACCGCAAAGATTGTGGAGACGGAGGCCCCGCAAGGGCGTCGAGTCGTTCGAGTCTTTGTGGTCTTCGGGTGGCGGGAAACCCACCGGCAGGTTTCTCCTCGGCGCGTTGGTCGTCTTCGACTTTCTCCGGCAGGATAAAGCGGTCGACGGTGCGGACGAGGGAGTCCTTCGATTCGAATGTTCTTAGGCAAAGGAGCGGACGGCTCCGGTCGTCAGCGGCACGGCGTCAAGTGGTTCCCACGGCTGGGCAACACAACTTCGACGGGCCTCCAGCGGTTATACAGACCTGCGAACCCTGGTCCACGGCAATGGACTTCGACAGCGGCGATGTCTGAGTGCTTCACTTCGATCTCCTCGGCGGTCCCGTCTCGGGTCAGCAGCCTTTCGAGGGTCTGTCTTCCAGGGCGCTTCGGCGAAGATGGAGCGGTGCTCGATGGTCCCTCGGAGCACGGGAAGAGGGCGCCTTACCAGGTCCTCTCTCGGGTCAGTCTTCAACGATTTCGGCAGCCTTCGGATTGGTCGAAGCAAATGCAACAGCAAGTCTTCTTCTTCCAGCTGGGCGTCGAGGATCAGCAGTTCCAGTTAGTCTTAGAGTGGAGACTCAACTCCAGAACGCTTCTGAACGCTTCTGAACGTTCCTGAACTTCTGGCTGCTTCTGAACCAACTACCAGTGGTGAGAGGTCCCCAGATATACTATTCTGTCTCTCATCCACACTGCTGGCACACACTCAGCAGCCAATCATACAGAAGGGCATTCATACAGTCAGTCAGCCAATCAGGCACACAGTGCATTCAGGCCACACTCCTCCCTTTCAGACACTCACAACAAGGAATGTGGATTGGGACAAGTACCCACGTGCCTCTTCCCTGGTCTGTGCTCTATGGTGAAGTCTAGCCCTTGCAGGCTAATGGACCACCTGAGCAATTTCGGATTCTCACCCTTCATCTGCATAAGCCACTTCAGGGGCTTATGATCTGTTTGGACCTTGAAGGTAGACCCCGTAAGGTAGGGCCTAAAACACCTAAGGCTCCAAACTATGCTAAAACACTCCTTTTCAACAGTAGCCCACCTAAGTTCTCTACCCTTGAGTTGTCTACTGATGAATATGAATGGATGTTCTCTCCCTTTGTCATCTAACTGGGACAAGACAGCTCCAATTCCGGTGTCGCAAGCATCCGTCTGGACGATAAAGGGTTGGCTGTAGTCAGGCGCACACAACACAGGTGCCCTACACAGACTTTCTTTCAAGCCATCAAAGGCCCTCTTACAGTCTTCGGTCCAATTAACCTTCCTAGGCTGTTTGGGTGAAGTTAGAGCCGTCAGGGGTGCAGCTATGGTTCCATAGTCTGCCATGAAATTGCGATAGTACCCAGTGAGGCCCAAAAAGGCTCTCACCTGGGTTTGAGTAGTGGGAGTCTCCCAGTTCTGTACATCCTGTACTTTACTGGAGAGAGGTAGGATTTGACCCCCTCCTACCACATGACCAAGATAGGTAACTTTCCCCTGAGCTATCTGGCACTTGGTGGCCTTGATAGTGAGGTTAGCCCTTTTCAAGGCCTGCAACACCTTATCCAGATGTGTCAAATGCTCTTCCCAGGTGGAACTGTAGACGGCAATGTCGTCTAAGTAAGCCACACAAAAGGCTTCCAGCCCACTGAGCGCATGGTTGACCAATCTCTGGAAGGTGGCAGGGGCATTCTTCAACCCAAAAGGCATGACCCTAAACTGGTAGAGTCCCTCAGGTGTTGAGAAGGCCGTCTTTTCCTTGGCATGGTCCGTCAGAGCTATTTGCCAATAGCCTGAGGTAAGGTCAAAGATGCTCACAAATTTGGCAGCACCTATGGTGTCCACGAGCTCATCAGCCCTGGGCAATGGGTGCGCGTCAGTTTTGGTGACGGCATTGACTCCTCGGTAGTCCACACAGAACCTCCGATCCTTGGTACCCGCCTGGGAACTTGCCTTGGGGACAAGGACCACTGGACTGGACCAGGGACTGGTGGAGGGTTCAATAACACCCAGATCCAACATCTTGGCGACCTCAGCCTGGATGTGGTTCTTGACGGTATCTGACATACGGTAGCACCTGCTTTTGACAGGCACACTGTCACCAGTGTCAATTTCATGCCTACACCACGGTGTAAGGCCTGGCGTCAGTGAAAACAGAGAGGCATACTGTTGGAGCAAAGCCCTGCAGGCCCTCTGTTGCTCTGTTGTCAAATCCGGAGAGAGATGTACTCCCTCCACTGAGCCATCCTGAGGGTTGCTATGCAGCAAATCAGGAAGGGGCTCACTCTCATCCTCTTCTTGCCCTGAAGCTAGCAAGACGCATGAGACTTCTGTTCGCCGGTGGAAAGGCTTGAGCCTGTTGACATGGAATACCTGAGGGGCTACCCCAGAGGCTCCCATGTCAACCAGATAATTGACTTCGCCCATCTTGGAGATGATCCTGAAGGGTCCAGTCCACTTGTCTGCCAAAGCTCTAGGCTTGGTAGGCTCCATCACAAGGATTTCCTGTCCCGGAGTCCAATCCACTTGCGAGGCTTTAAGGTCATGCCAGTACTTATTCAATTCCTGGCTGGCCTTGAGATTTGCTGTTGCCTGACCCATCATCTGTGTCATCCTCCGTCTGAGGCCTAACACATAGTCCCCCACTTGCTTGGCAGGACCTGGAGGGGTGGCTTCCAAGCCTTCTCTGATCAAGGCGAGGGGCCCCCTCACGGGATGTCCAAAGAGTAACTCAAAGGGGCTGAAACCAACACCCTCTTGAGGTACCTCTCTGTAAGCAAACAGCAGGCATGGCAGGAGGAGATCCCATTTCCTCCTTAGGGTTCTTCCAAAGCCCCTAGCATGCCCTTGAGAGTTTTATTAAATCTCTCAACCAGACCATTGGTCTGGGGGTGGTAAGAGGTGGAGAACTTGTAGGTTACCCCGCACTCTTTCCACATGGTTTTCATGTAACTAGACATGAAGTTGGATCCTCTGTCAGAGACAACCTCCTTGGGGAATCCAACACGGGTGAAAATGCCCAGGAGAGCCCTGGCAACCACCTTGGCAGTAACAGTCCGAAGGGGTATTGCCTCAGGGTACCTGGTGGCATGATCTACCAAGACCAGGATGAACCGATGTCCACCTGAAGTGGGAGGGTCAAGGGGACCGACGATGTCGATGCCCACCCTCTCAAATGGTGTGCCAACCACTGGCAATGGCTGCAGTGGGGCAATGACACTGCCTCCAGTCTTGCCAGACAACTGACAAGTTGGGCAGGTCCTGCAGTGGGACTCCACCTCTACTCCCATCCGTGGCCAGTAGAAATGGGCAGAGAGCCTCTGCTTAGTCTTCTTGGTCCCAAGATGACCAGCCAAGGGCACCTCATGCGCCAACTGCAGTAGGAAGGGCCTGTAAACCTGGGGTACCACCACCCTCTTGAGGGCACCAGGTTCAGGCTTAGTGGGCTCACTAACAAGGAGCTCACCCTCCCAATAAATCCGGAATGTCCTAGGCACTTCTCCTTGTGCCTGGGACAGGGCCTGTTTCCTCAGTCCCTCGAGAGAGTGGCACTCTCTCTGTCCCTTACAGAAGTCTGCCCGGGAGGGTCCCCCTTCAGCTAACAACCATTGAAGGTCGGGATGATCCTCCGGGTTGAGAACCTCTCCCACAGGAGAGTCTTCTGTCTCTTCTCCCACAGGAGTTGAGTTTGGGTTTTCCACTGGACCCAGCCCGTCCGGAGCATGGATCCCAATGGGTGCTGTCGGAACAGCAAGAAGAGAAGGTGTTCCCTCCACAGAGGTGGCCTTCTTGGTCTTCCTTCTTCTTGCCTTAGGCCTCGCCTTTGGCTCGGGTACCTGACTCACAGCCAGACCCGGTGTCACCTGTGACCTAGTGACTGCAGCAGCAGTCATGGGAAGACCATCCGAGATCAACCCCAACTCTACTAGATCATTTCCTAACAGAATGTTAGCAGGGACATTGTCCTGAACCAGGACAGGAAGCTTTGCTGTCTTGTCTCCAATCATGAGTGTGACTAAGGCTACAGGCGATAATTTGGGAGGCCCACCAGCTAACCTGGTGGTTCTCAGAGGAGCACCTACATAGTCCTCTGGCTTGAGCGGGGTCCTGTCCACCACTGTCATGCTTGCCCCAGTGTCTCTCAAACCAGTAGAAGGCTGGCCATTCAAGAGGACACTTCTCAAAAACCTACGGGTGTTCTGTGGGATAGTCGCCAGTACTTCTGCATACTGGTCCCAGGCCCCAAGGGACACTAAGGAAATCTCTACCGGAGCACCAAATGTGATCCCGGTAGAGGAGGGGAGGACAGTGGCCTCCACCTCAGACACGGGGTAAGGGTAGGTCAGGCTGACAGCCTGTACTCCAAGCGCCTTACCTTTACACTTGGAGTCACCCCTTTTGTGATCCAGAGCCCCACAGTCCCAACAAGCGCCAGGAGTGCGGGGTACGGTACTGGAACCACTGGGAGCCTGCTTTGCAGCAGGTGGACCACTACTCTTATATTCCCACCCACGGATGACTTATCCCCACTAGATTTTTGGGTCTTGGGAGAGGAAGGTTTCGGTTTACCCGACTGTGACTGCTTGTGGGACTCCTCAGCTTTCTGAGAGGCCCCCTTTTCTTTGTCCTTGTCCTTCCCACTGGAGTCCTTAGGGGACACCCGGTGGGAGACCCACTTGTCAGCCAACCTAGCCAGCTTAAAGGGGTCCAAAATGTTCTGGTCAGCCACATACTGACGTAGCTCTGGTGAACAGGCTTCAGAAAAATGCTCAAAAAACAAGAGGTGGGACAATTCAACAAAAGTCTTAACCTTGTATCCATCAATCCACCCCATCATGTTCATGTGCGCAGTACTCACCCAGTCAACCCAAGACACATTCTCTCTTTTCTTAAAATCCCTGAACCTTCTAAGGTATTGGGTAGGTGTCTTGCCAAACTTGGCAATCAAAGCAGACTTCATACACTCATACTGACCCCTTTCTTCCACACTCAGCTTCAGAATACAGTCATATCCAGTTTGAGGCACTCTGCTTAACAAACACTTAGCCCAATCTCTTTTATCAACATCATGAATCGCACAAGCCATTTCAAACGCTTCAATCCATTGGAGGATATCTGAACCCTCCACAAATACACCAACCAAATCTTTCATAAACTTGGTGGCTGGGGACCTGACACTCTCACTGGTTTTAGCTGAAGTCTCCACTCTAGCTTTCTCTAGCTGGATTCTCTGACATTCAGTATCCTGACTCTTGAGTTCAAGATCCCTATTCTTGAGCTCCACTTGTTGAGCCAACTCCTCTTTCCTAAGTTCAGCATCTATTTCCAACTTGCGGTATTCAAAGGCCAATTTCATCCTTAATAACTCAAGCTCCAAGGAATTGCTGGGGTTTGGAACAAAGGCAGCAGGAATGGCGGCATTCCCAGAAACAGATTCAGCAGAAACCCCAGGGGCAGAGTCCTCATTGGTTGCATTCCCCCCCTCATCAAGAGTTTCACCATCAATCTGGTAGTCCACCAGGGCAGCTATCAGCTCAGCCCTAGACTTATCCACAAAGTCTAACTCCCTGGCTTCACAAGCACTCTGGAGAGCCTCCAAGCTCATCCGAGTCAATTTGCCATTTGCAATAGACTCCATTGTTTGTAATGCAGTTATCTTGTACACAACTAAACCTTAATTAAATAAAGTGCAGATATCCTTTGTAAGTGGCACGGTTATACACTGATTCTTAAAACCATAAGCATCCCACCGCTGCCACCAGTGTCAAGACTCTGGTGGTGGGTGTCTGTACTTCTGCTCTCTATATGGTAGAAGAGAGGCACAGAAGACCCCAGCCAAGATTCTCTATTCGGTAGCTATGGTCGAGCAATCAAGGCCTAGCTTCTCAGGAGGTGATGCAGGCTGGTTCTTAAGTACAGTGTAGTCCCCAAGCCCTCACAAAGGAATGTCCAGACACTGTATTGGTTAGAACACAGTCTTTATATAATCAATATTCAAGGTTATGTACACTTATCATAATAACTCACTTTGTACTTAGGAAAATCACCAATGGCAAATATATACAATTCTAAAGAGGTACCACCCTTTGTATTAGATCTCATTAAAGTGCATCAACAATACTGTAACAATGTCACACAGATCAATAGAGTGAAACCAGCAATAGAGAGAGGAGAGAAAATAAGAAGGTTGAGCAATAGGCAGAATACTGGCCCCTACCACTAGACACAGTTCTGTGTGGAGATCCCCCCACCTGGGCAACCTGTAAAATAAAGGTATAGCACAAGCCCAGTCCATATATTGTTCTGTAAGTCTTATTTCCTCTGATAATGTTTTTACCCCCCCAATGTACCTGGTGGAGTCGAGTTCTTCGAAGAGGCGTCGACAGATCCTTCTTGAGCGACCCCCTTTCAAGCGGGAGTCACGGATCGTCGAGAGGCGTCGAGAAGCGTCGAGGGAGGCGTCCGTCGACAAACAGGGTAGAACGGCGTCGATGAGGTGGCAGCTTCGTCCGAGCGGTGCTCGTCGGCGTCGGTGCGTCGGCGTCCTGCAAGGCAGAGGCGTGCGGGGCACCTCGGTGACAATAGTTCTGGACCGCAAAGATTGTGGAGACGGAGGCCCCGCAAAGGCGTCGAGTCGTTCGAGTCTTTGTGGTCTTCGGGTGGCGGGAAACCCACCGGCAGGTTTCTCCTCGGTGCGTTGGTCGTCCTCGACTTTCTCCGGCAGGATAAAGCGGTCGACGGTGCGGACGAGGGAGTCCTTCGATTCGAATGTTCTTAGGCAAAGGAGCGGACGGCTCTGGTCGTCGGCGGCACGGCGTCAAGTGGTTCCCACGGCTGGGCAACATAACTTCGACGGGCCTCCAGCGGTTACACAGACCTGCGAACCCTGGTCGACGGCAATGGACTTCGACAGCGGCGATGTCCGAGTGCTTCACTTCGATCTCCTCGGCGGTCCCGTCTCGGGTCGGCAGCCTTTCGAGGGTCTGTCTTCCAGGGCGCTTCGGCGAAGATGGAGCGGTGCTTGATGGTCCCTCGGAGCACGGGAAGAGGGCGCCTTACCAGGTCCTCTCTCGGGTCAGTCTTCGACGATTTCGGCAGCCTTCGGATCGGTCGAAGCAAATGCAACAGCAAGTCTTCTTCTTCCAGCTGGGCGTCGAGGATCAGCAGTTCCAGTTACTCTTAGAGTGGAGACTCA
This sequence comes from Ambystoma mexicanum, assembly GCF_040938575.1. Classification (NCBI taxonomy): domain Eukaryota; kingdom Metazoa; phylum Chordata; class Amphibia; order Caudata; family Ambystomatidae; genus Ambystoma; species Ambystoma mexicanum. Next base: position 1,463,604,337 of record NC_090923.1, on the reverse strand, counting down.
ACTCCAGAACGCTTCTGAACGCTTCTGAACGTTCCTGAACTTCTGGCTGCTTCTGAACCAACTACCAGTGGTGAGAGGTCCCCAGATATACTATTCTGTCTCTCATCCACACTGCTGGCACACACTCAGCAGCCAATCATACAGAAGGGCATTCATACAGTCAGCCAGCCAATCAGGCACACAGTGCATTCAGGCCACACTCCTCCCTTTCAGACACTCACAACAAGGAATGTGGATTGGGACAAGTACCCAGCCATTCAACACTACACACTGCATTCAGGCCAGTTTCGGGCAGGGCTGTCTCAGTCTTTGTCTCTCATGCCAGAAACCAGACAACCACAACAAGGAGTGTATATTGGTCACACACTCCATTCACCCAGGTCCCACCCACAGGAGGTACCCACAACATACAGTCACTGGGAAGGCTCCAGTCAGTCTAGCTGGGCCTTCACAACAACACCATATATGGAACTTCCACCCAACAGCCAGTCAGGGGGAAGGGACAGAGACAGGCCTTCCCAGGACTTTGGGAAACAAGGTAACAGGCAATAGAAAGCAAGAGGCCACAGGGGCCATCTTGTTTCCTATCAGGAATCAACTGATTCCAATGGCAGGGCCTGGGTATCCCAAAATGGAGGACATCCAGAGCACCTGTCAAATTCAGCATGGAGCTGCCACCAGCCCATACCCTGCTCTGTGGGCCACCCTCAGGTGCCCAAAAACATACACTAGGGGCACAGGGTTGTACCCCTACCCATGGGTGCCATAAGGGTATCCCATGGGTCTGTTCACCAAACCAAAAGAGAGAGCTGCACTGCCAGGAGTCCCACATGGACTCCTGGGCAGAAAACATGACAGAACACACGATAAAAAGCAGTAAAGGACAAGGATTCAGAGGCCCTGTCCCTCTGATGCATTTCCAGCATCACAGCAACTCTTTAGTAAATCTGAATACGTCAATATATGAGGAACAAATGAAGAGCTTGAAAAAACAAGGGTGAGTGGGAAATGAAGGAAAGGTGGAAACGAATACCCTGGAAAGAGGGGAATAGCAGCTCAGTGTTGAAGGGTGGGGAAGACCCTCCATATCCAAGGGTCAAAAGAATTGTGATTTGAAACTGCCAAGTGAATTAAATAACAAGAGAAAGAAACCAATAGAGAAACCCAGGAGGGGAGATTCCTAACACAAATAAAACCGTAAGAAAGGTTGGATCTCAGGGTGTGAGAAACCTGAAAATAAAGTAAAGACTGTGAGACAGTATGTTCAGAAGAATCATTATAAGCATAACACTAAAGAGAGTAAAAGACCAATGAACAGCTAGGATTAGCTACATCATGAAGGAAACTCCAAGAGAGTGTCAAAGAAAATCAGCATAAGCAACATATTTCAGAAGCAGAGAGATTTTGTTTATTGACGATATAAGGAGATAAGGTAAAAACCCTGAGAGAAAGCCACTGCCAAGAAGGCAAAAAAGGGAAACAAGCAGGAGATGAGAGACATTCCTTTGGCCGACTTTAGTTGTGTGTGTTAGTGGTAGGGTCAGATAGAGTTGCGTTTAGGACTGAGGACATTTACTTGACACTTTGTGAGGACAGACAAGCACCTTCAGTTACTTTAGTAAGGCAGGGAACCCCCTCTAGCATTAGAGGGAGATAGGCCTTTTCTTTATAATTTCATCAAGAGAAAGTCAACATGTCCAGAGTATGTCCGACTCCTTCTTCCGACTCGCCACATTATCCAGGATGTGTGTAGGTTTTCCGGCAGCAGGGACCAATCCAGTTATATAGGTGTCTGGAGCGGCTCTCGTCAGCTCAAGGAGGTCCCCCATGCAGAGACGGGGAAACACAGCAGGCTCCAAACACATTTGCACAGAGATACTGTTCACCCAGCAACCCCACGCAGCGCTACCCATCCACAAATCAGCTTCTGAGAGTCTTTATGGCAATGACACGTAAAACCTGTTCTCGTCTCAAATGCAGAGCACTCCGCATAACTGCCAAACCAAAGTATCAAATCTTACGAAACCAGACATAAAAAACTAGCCTTACTGTACGGGTAATTGGAAAAGCTTGACCTTACAAGCTTGGGTGCCAATTTATGATTTTCGCTACGGAGGCAGAAATTCCGACACTGAGCAAAGAGGGAGCACTGCCCATGTCCAGGTTGAAACAAACCATTTTAAAGCACGTTTTGCAGCAAGAAATGGAAAAAAAGCCACAGGATTAACCAGCAAATCTAAACCTATAACATTTCTGCAACAGTCGCTTTCCTCTGGAGCTGTCTTTCCTCTGCATTCTGCTTTTGGATCTCCACCTTGCCCCTACTTCTTCTGCACCTGCCAGACAGCTTTGCCTATCCACCCCTCCCCTTCCCCCTCCACTCTGCAATTAAGGCTCAAGTAGTCCAATCATGTGGAGACCTTTCTACTTTGAAGTGATCAGCATGTGCTAATTTTACAAGATGGATGCTAACACTTCACCGAGTCTCAGCCTAGCAGGAAAGGACCCAGAAACCATCTCACGCCAAGTGATTTAAAGGCCTGCGGCTTAAAAGCCCACAGGACTCAACCCTTTTTTGTCTGTTTTTGGTCACCCTCATACAAATACATGCAGTATACCCACTGGGCAAATGACAATCCTGCCCTAATGGATCCGAGAGTACGGGGTCAATGTCTCCCATGTACTTAGTGGTTGTATGGTACCTAAGCTTACAAGTGCACAGCACACTGTTTGTTCATATAGTATAGAAGGAGCTCAGCCTGCCTGCACAGTAAGGATCTACAGGTGGTAGATGGGGTCGAGGGCGGAGAGTTACAAATAAAGTGACATATGCATACTTAACCACGGTCTGCTGGGAACATTGAATTAAACAACACTCAAATGTAATGAGGAAACCTGTTAAGGGATGAGCAGGTTCTGATGTTATGTATCCTGAGGTGGCTTTCTACAGCACTCTTTAGCTTTGATGCTGTATTCCTTTATTTTTTACACACACAAAATGTGCTTCTTGTCACCTCCTTTCCTCCTTCACTGTTCCCATTCCTCTGATTATCCAGGGTATATATCTCAGCATGTGGTGCCTCCCTTTCAAGTCTTTTTTTTCCTTATTAGACAGGCCTTCATCCCGAGCCTGGTCACTGGCCTGAAGTATGATGATGTATTAATAGCCGAGATACTCCTGACTTAAGATAACCACATAATAAGGTATGGTTCAATAACTATGCCGATGATACACAGGTACTCTAAAAGCTTGATTTTCTAGAAAGTGATCCCCCATCCCGATTGAGGAATTGTCTTACAGCAGAGGGGGACTGGATGGCCAATAAATGGTTGAAGTTGAACGTTGCAAAGACCGCGATTATGGTAACAGGTGCAGCTGAATCGCAGGCTGCCTGTAACACTGACTTTTAGCCAGATTCTTTTGGCCCATGTCCAGCCTCTGTCAATTCTATCAAAAGTCTTGGTGTTAAAGTTCACTCCTCAGGCTTCAGGGAGCTGCAGATTGCATCAGTATGCAATTCTGGGTTTTTAAAGCTTAACATTTTGAGGAAGACGCTGCCATTTTTACCCTCCGAGTCTCGAGCAAAGGTTGCTCCATCTTTAATTCTTGTGTCTATTGATTACTGCAATGGAATGTATGTTGGCCAGCCAGCTTTCTTGGTTCAAAGATTGCAGTTCCTTCAGAATGCTGCAGCCCAGCTGGCTCGGTATCAGGTAATAATGTCCCCATTGTTAGGGAGAATTCTCTGTTTAGGCTGAATTTCCTAACCTAGTGAGTCCCCCAGCAGCTTTGCTGGATTTTTGGGGTTTATTTCTTTTCTCCTGCCAAGAGTGAGACTCTTTTACCCTCACTCTTGGGCATGATTTGAGTGTGTTTCTTTGAATCTAGATGTGTTTAATGGGCTATGGGGTATTTTACTCCATAGGGCTTCATGTGTTTTTGTGATGTGTGTTACACAGCACCCTCCATGCAGTAACACAGGGGTGTCATAGTCACCCCCCAGTATAGACTCTATACCCTGGGACTGACTACTGTCTCCCAGGGCATGTAAAGTCACCATTGACTTTACTAGTCTTAAATTCTGAACAGAACCAGTACAAACCATCATATTGTGGACGTACTGGCTGGGGCAATTCAATTGCCCCGGGGTCTGTTAGTCAAGGGGGCACGTCTCCGTCCCCCCTGATCGAGTTTTGGCTGGTGGCAGTGGATACTACTTTTTATATTCAACCGCGAATATTTTCCTATGGGATTTCCCATTGTTTTAGGCTACTATCTTTATTTAATAATTTACGGAAGCCTCGAACATACCGCCGGTTTATTTCATTAATATTAATTCTCGGTTGGTATTTTTTGCCAAAACTTGATTCTAAAATGGCGTTTGTGTTCTCTTCTGTGACTCCAACCCAAGTCGAGCCCTTTGTTCCACTTTTTGGCGGGCTTCTCCACAGAAGCCCTCCAAAGTGGTGCCACTCTGTCTGGGGTACTTAGGAGGGGTGGACGGAAATTTAGGCACCCTGGACTGAGTTGCCTAGGCAACTCAAGTCGCATTCCATCCTGATTGGCCCAAGTGGTGAGCCGGCCGGCTCACCACTTAGCATGTTTGAGGGACAGCTAGGCTGAGTGAATGGGGGTTTGCTGCATAAAAGCAGGGCTTTGGGGACTGGAACTTCAGAAGTCGCCACAGTACCTAAGAATCCGACGAGGGAGAAACTGAACCACCGGTGGAGCCCTGCTGGACTGCCTCACCACTTTTCCCAACGACAGAGGAGATCTCCCGCCAGAGAGTCTTCTTCCTTTCACTGGTGGGGATAACCAGTTTCACCGTCTTTTCGCTTTCCTGACGTACCTCGTGGCCGCCTTGCCTGTGCCAAGCACCCCGGCAACCGGGATACCACGTTTTACCACGACCGCGAAACAAAGGTACCACCTTTAACTGGAAAACTCCGCGGCTGGTTTCTGCCCTGGTAGTGCAACGACCTTCATCTTTCCTCCAAGTCGAGATCTTCTCTTCCCCTGGACGACGACGCAACTTGCACCCACTACCAGAAACAACTGCCACCGCTGGAGGATCCTTCCCACTTAAGGTACCGTGTCCCGCCTGGCTTCCCGTGCTACCGACTGTACGGGGTAGATTTAGCCCCCGGCTTTCGAACCTGGGTTAGCCTGGGACACCCTGGCTAAACTTTCCTAAGACTCTCTAAACTCTTTTTGAACCCTCTGCAAGACTTTCTAAACCTAGTGTAACTGTGTGATCTTGGGCGCATTTGTGCTCTGCTCTCTCTAAGAGGGGGCCCAGCCTTTGGACTTTGGCTCACCAGTGACTTTTGTTCTTCTGCCTTGCTAATAGTGTTCCTGAATCTTAGAGTGGTGTACCTTTCCATATTCTGTCTTTTTCCCTCCCTTTTCTCACAAACTTATTGGAGTGCAATCTAGTTAAGCACTCACCTCTGTATGAAAATAAGTGGTGTTTTACTGTGACTTATCTAATAAGGAAAAGGGGTGTATATATTACAATAGTAACTGTGTTTAGAATATTTTACAATAAGAGTGCTGGAGTGTTTTAAACCGTGTGTTTTTAAATAAATAATTATATACTTTGATACCAAAGCTCTGGTCAGTGTTTGCTTGTATTGTGGTATCTGAGTGCCTATTGTGTGTAATGTGCATACTGCCTAACTCTTCTTGAGGGAAGTCTGACTGCTCAGCCACAGCTACCAGGTAAATCTGGGTGGTACAGACTGCTACCAAGTGGGTTTACTGCCAACACCTCTAGTCTTAAATCTTTTGCAGTGGTACCTAAGGGAAATGCACAGGTTTCTGCCTAACACCCATACATAATGTCGCCGGGATAAGCCATTGGCGACATTATATATGGTGACATTATGTATGGGGACAGGTTGCGGGGATGTCCACTGCTCCCCTTGTTTAAAAAAAAAAAGAAATTGCGGGTTGCAGGAGTGTCCACGCATGTGCAATGTAATAATGTCTCCGCAAAAAACTGCGACTTTTTGTCAGGAAACATTTTTGCAGGGACATTACTACATGGAACCGCTGGCTCTTGGAGTTGGCGAAATGTCCCTCTCCCAAGATCTTCATCAATTGCATTGGCTTCCTGTGTATAGTGGCATCGAGTTTAAGACTCTCTGCATTTCTCATCAGGCCTTCTATCAGTTGGGCGCTGAGTATCTGCAGATGAGGCTCATTCCATACACTCCCTCAAGGCAGCTCCGTTCTGAGTTTCAAAAACTTCTGTTGGTCCTTTGCTTCTAAAGATCACGGGTCAGTGGTCGTGCTTTCTACTCAAATCATTTAAGAAGCATTCATGATCATTTAGCATTTTGGAAAGCTCTTGAGACTTAACTTTTGTAGTTTCTTGCTATTCTCCAGGATTTCTGGAGTGGACTCTCCTACAGGCTGTTTCTTAGCACCTAGATGCCTTCTGGCTGTAGTGCTGTGCTTTATAAATGCTATTAGATACATTACATTACTGTCACTTCTTCATCATTCATAAAGACTGTTTTAATGACAGCCACTCCATGCCCACACCCGTTGCACAATGATAAGACCCCCACCCCATCCACCTGCCTCCAAACGCAGTCATGAACGTTTACCTCATCAATCTGAGTGTGGGGGCTTTTCTGAACGCCAGACCCCGGACCGGTTAACTAAAACCAGAATTGAAGTTCCAAGTTGTGACCCATCTCAGTGTGGTGAGTGCAGTGGGCCTTTTCTGCAACTTATGTGAGCGCCAAGCGGCCGCTCACCCTTTGGGGCACCTAGCCTCCCAGTGAGTGTGGTTGTGTGTCAAGTGATAATCCATGGGCCTTTGTTTATTTTGTTTTATTAATTATTCATTATTTTTCTAATCCTAACATTCCATACTTCACAACGGTTTGTGTTCACAAGTTCATCAGCTGCAATTCCATATTAACCATTTCTCAGCCCATCGCCCACAAATGCTTAAAACTACCACTAAACCTTCGCCACATCCAGCCTTCCCCTCTATCAAACTCTCACCAAATACCCGTCTCCTTCCCTCTTTCCTCCTTCCATGCCGAGCCATTGCTATACTCCTCTTCGATTCATGGCTCCCCAACCTTTCGTCCCTACTTGGCCAATTCCTGACTGCATTACGGGGGGGTTTCAAATCCAGGGATGAGGTTAATTTGTTTAATATATGACCCCTATCTAGTTCCACACCTTCCTCCTCATCCAGATTAATATTCTTCCGCAGGATTTCCTTTCCACCAACCTCCATCGTTAGTTGTCCTTTATCCACTGCTGTACCTGCAGGCTTTCTGAGCATTTCCAGGATTTGGCTACCTGTCTTTCAGCCAATATCAGCATAAATTGCACTGTCCTTTTCTGAGTTTTGTTTCTCTTCCCTCCCGCGAGCATTACCCACAAGCAGATAGACGGTGTGCGTGTATAATTAGTCCATAGTAACTCATTAATTGGGCCATTACCCTATCCCAGTATATGATTATAGTCGAACATTAACACAACGTATAGCAAAACTCTGCCTGGCCCTCACCACAACGCAGACGTTCATGAGATAGGGAATGATTAACTGTGTGTAGCTCTGCTGGAGTCATGCATACCCTGTGCAGATTACAGAAGTGGGTTACCTGAAACCTCCCCTTGACTGTTTGCTGACCTGGTTTGGACGTCCTCATTGGAGGGTGGAGCATTTGAAATCATAAATAAATGTGACATTTATTTTAAAGCAGCAAAGATTCCCTTTACTAATATCATATCATCCTTTACTAATATCATATCATATAGTCAGCTGCTCGGCATCCAGTTACCACCTAGAGACAGGCATTAAAGTTTAACGGGGCAACATCACTTGTTCAGCGTCCTTTGAATGCCACATGTCCCATCAGGCTGTACAGGGGGCGAGGGTCCTTTCGGAAAGCTAGCAGCCTGTCAGCGGCCTAATAATGAGGGATGGGTGAGTAAATAAAAACAGTTCCCAGCCAGGCAGATAAATTCCCCCAAAGCACCAAAGAGCATGAGGGTTACTTAATGAACGATCATCAAAACATACATCAACCGTACTACTTGCTGTACCAAACGAAGTGAAACAGAACAAGAGATTTAAAGCCTTTTGACATTACTTACTTTTCATTTTGGATGCTTAGTAATGTGAGAACAATGTGCGCCTGCTGCATGCCTCCCTCGCGTGTCTTTACCCGCCTGAGCCCCCTCCCTCTATCCCGTGTCAGATCTCTCTAAACTAAAGATCCCAGTCCGCCCCCACCAGCATGCACATTAGCCAGTGCAGCAGGAGGCAGACCCAAGCAATGTGTGCTGTGAAAAGAAATGTACAATAATGTGCAACATTGAAAACATTCAGTGTGGGGGAGGAGGGTTACAATGGCACCGCATTTAGTGATTATTACAATTCTGGGAGTTTATAGAACAAAAACGCATAGTGTCCGCTGGGTGCTTGTTCTTTCCGTCCGCTGGGTTCGTGCTCTTTCCGTCCCTTTTGAAGTCGCTCGTGACAGGACTTCTCTTTGTTCTTTTATTTCAGTCAGCCTGGCTCAAATAAAAATAAATGAACTGCACCCCTGGACCCCAAAAAGACAGGCACACCACATTCATGGTGTCAAAAAATCCTATCCGTTAAGTAATGACTGAGCATTTAGCTATTAGCGCCATAGCTGCCTCCAAAGTCGGTCTGGGTCCGGTCTGGTGGAGGGTGGACTTACCGGGACATTCCACCCTAGGTGGACCCGGTAAGTCCCCATTCCCATTTGAGCCCACATAGGGCTCAATGGGAAGGCGCTAATAACGGGCCTGCTAATTGCGGGCCCGTTATTAGCTCCAAGGTCCCTTAACGGGTCCGGTAAAGAACGTGTGGTCCGACCACGCGTCCTTTACGGTTCCCTCCAAGGGACCTTGAAATTGGGCGGTAAGGGATTACCAGCACCGGTCTCCTTACCGGTGCCCGGTATCCCTTACCGCCCAGCTTGGAATGAGGCCCTTTATCTTTCATGGCGACCAGCATACTTGATGCAATCACCGGTCTGCTACTAAGCTCTGCTCCTTCTTTACGGGGACTGCAAGAGTAATCATGTAATGGGGTGCCAATAGCTCCTGGGGCAACCATCAGAGGGGGGACCTCGTCTTCATTGCTCTGTCCAATTAATCACGTTCTCCCCCTGCGCTCCCGTAGCCTCTGCTTCCTGCCACCATGGGCTATTCAGTTCACCCATCGGTTGTCAGAGGAAAATTCCCCTACAAGGTAGTTCACCTTTAACCCTGCAGCCTCAATGCTCTATATGTGAAGCGCTGTACTCCATGGGATACTCTTCTCTTGGTCTTACACTTTTATGATTACAGTAGCCTCACCTTCCCAGCCCTCTCCGGAGCCTGTCAGCACTCCCAATATTTCTATCTGCTTCAAGTACTAGTCGTGCAGGTACTGAGGCACACACTCCAGAATGCCTGCATTGCCACCGCTCCTGAGCCACCCAAACCAGGGACCTCCTCCTGTTCCAGCACTCCCACGAGTCATGACTCAAATTGTCCCACTTCTCGGTCTGTCACCTTCCCCTTTATCCGTTTCTTGTTCCCCAAGAGTTTGAGCTCCACAGCTTCTCCTCCTCTCACTTCCCTTTGCTCCAACGCCTGGTTCCCTGCTGGTTACTCGTATCACACCGGCTTTCAGCACAGATCCTCCTCGGTCTATCGTAATCTCCATGCGAGTACTGCTCTATCTGCCTAGGTCCGGAAGTTGTGCATTTTGCCCCCACCGTAACCTCTCCATCGCTCTCCAGTCCATAAATCTCACAATCTGCTGCAGCTAGGCAGTGTCTAAGGCTCTCCGAGTCCGCTCCTGCACGGCCCGCCACCGGCATGGCCATTGCCCACAAGGCCCTGCTGTCTCTGGCCTTCTCTCTCCTACGCAATCCGACATTCGCCCTCTCAGGCGATTGTTCTTGCTCCACAGCGTCAATAGCTTTTTTACTCAGGCAGACAATGCAAGGCATTCAGCTGCTTCTTTTCCAGCAAGGGGCCTCTTTAATCTGCACATAATCACACCATTTTGCTCGCTATTGGACAGAGTGACACAGAGCTGAATAACACGCAGCCATCTTGATCCACACCCAATGGTGGACGGCGAGCGGGCGTGTATGTAGGAAAGGGGACCATGGACTAGGAGTATGTATATATATATTTTTATTTATTTACACAGATTGTATGGTTTCCATGTTTGAAAACTTTAACCTGATCATGTCCAGTTTTCCATAGTTTGTCAACAGTTTGATTTGCATTGTCCGACTCGCAGTGCTTGGTCTGATGTTTCAGGTCCTGTTAATGTTTTTCAAGCTTCGTCCTGCTTTTGAGCCCCTCCAATTTCTTAAGTATTAAAATCTAAGAGCGCTATGTTCGTCTTCATTGTTTCTCCTTCAACTAGGGTCCTCCACCACTGTTCAGCGCTCCTTGTCGTGAAGCTTCTCAGGACTTCCCCCAAGCACTGCTCACAGTGTTCCCTTAATCTGACGCAATATAGTGTAAGATGTTTCAGAGATTCTTTCTCTCCTTTTATCTTGCACATTCTGCAGCTTTCGTGACTGTCCAACCTTTTCCTCCTTTGCAATATTTCTCCTGTCGGTAAGATGTTCAGTCTGAATCTCAGAAAAAGTTCTCGGAAGTACCAGTTCGGGAATAAGGTCAGATAACTCGGGATCTGGTTCAGTTTACGTGGTTGTGCCCAGAAGTCTTCTTAGCCTTTGTATTTGCATTTGTTTTCCTGGGTTTCTATCCAGTCTGCCATGTATAGTTTTTTTTTGGTTTTGTCTGGATTGATCTATAGGTCGTCCTCTGACTCGTTAAGGTTCGCTAGGGTCACTCGACACATATTTTGCCACTCCATTAAGATTGCGTCGGATTGTTCTTTTAAGGCTTTGTTCAACACACTGAATCCTCCAGTTGTGTTTTCCTCTAGACATTTTCGGTAGAAGCTTAACATTTTCCATACCGCTATGGTTTTGAGTGAGGTTAAAGCCAGCTCTCTCCTTATTGCAAAATTGGAACCAATTTGGGCAGTTGTAATACTTTCCGCCAAAACAGGCTCTCCAACGTTGACCAGGTTTGAGGCGATAAAGGCATTGGTGATTCGGCACCATATATTAGTATGGGCACAACTTTCATCCTGTAAAAGGTTACCAGTGGTGTTAAGGTGAATCTGCAGTATCTTTTGAGCAGTATTTTCCCTTGAGCGGCTAAATTGTTTACTTTCCTTTTTAGTCCCTCTATTCTTGGCACGTTGTTTTTCGTGTTATCAATGCATGCTCCCAAGTATATGAACGCCTCCACTTCCAAGATTTTTTTGTTTTTCAGTGACCAGCTTGATTTTTTAGGTCTGTTTTTTCTGCCTCCTGGACGTAGCGTAGGATCCTGGATTTTTCTGGATTTATTACCAGGTCGTTTGCGTCCACATACGATTGTAATGTTGTAAGCTGTCTTTGCAGACCAATTTGAGTCTGGTGCATCAGGACAATATCGTCTGCGTATAGCAGTCTCCCTATCGGAGTCCCTGCGATTTTAGGTGGAAAGCAGCGAGTAAACTCAAAGGACTCGTCGATGTCTGATGTGAACAAGTTGTAAAGTTCTGGGGCCAGCGGGCATCCTTGTTTTAGGCCCGTTCTTATCGAGATTTGGTCTGTTGGCGTTCCTGCTTTGTCCCTAGGAGTATAGCAGTTACTACGGTGAGCATCCTTTCTTATTGCTCACATTTCCTCCATAGTTGTGGGAGATTCCAAAGCATTCAACCGTCTGGGTGGTTGGAAAATTATTTCAAGCAAAAAGGTTCTGCAGAACTGCCTGACCAAATCTTGACTTCGATCTGCCTGCAGTATCCATGAAGTAATGTTTACTGAATGCAGAAGGGGAAGGCCAAGTTGCAGTTAAACTAATGACTTCCCACAGAATATTTCTTTGGAGTGCCGCTGCCGTTGCATTGGCTCAAACTGCATGATCCTGCCACCCCTCGGGTACTGTTCTTTTCTGTAGTTTGTCAGGGTAATTCATAGAATTCAGCGCACAAGTGGCGCACGCGGCTGGTGCACAGTGTGCGCGTACGACTTTCTGCGTCAGCCGCGTGTGCTAAAATCCATTTCCGCGCACAGCGTATTCATGGATTTTAGCCTCCAAAACCACCCGTGGCGCAGAGTGGCGCAGCGACCCTGCAGCAGCGCCAGTTACGCCCCCAAACCCTCCCCGTGCCCCATACACAGCGCACAAAACCCGTACATGGCGCACAGGCCCCGAACCACGAAAACACCAGTAAAACTCCCCGCGCACCCCTCCGAATACATGTACACCCCGGCGCGGGGAGTTTCCCACGAGATTGGCCCTGTGCGAGCGGGGTACGTGTGTTACTGGGGTGCGCTGGTACTTTCACACGCGATTGGCCATGTGCGAGCTGGGTACGTGTATTACTGCGGTGCACGGGAACTTTCACACGCGATTGGCCCTGTGCGAGCGGGGTACGTGTGTTACTGGGGTGCGCGGAAACTTTCCCACATGATTGGCCCTGTGCAAGCGGGGTACGTGTGTTACTGGGGTGCGCGGGAACTTTCACACGTGATTGGCCCTGTGCGAGTGGGGTACGTGTATTACTGGGATACGCGGGAACTTTCACACGCGATTGGCCCTGTGCAAGCGGGGTACGTGTGTTACTGGAGTGCGCGGGAACTTTTACACGCAATTGGCCCTGTGCGAGCGGGGTATGTGTGTTACTGGGGTGCGCAGGAACTTTCACACGCGATTGGCCCTGTGCGAGCGGGGTACGTGTATTACTGGGGTGCACGGGAACTTTCACACGCGATTGGCCCTGCAAGTGGGGTACGTGTGTTACTGGGGTGCGCAGGAACTTTCACACGCGATTGGCCCTGTGAGAGCGGGGTATGTGTGTTACTGGGGTGTGCGGGAACTTTCACACACGATTGGCCCTGTGCGAGCGGGGTACGTGTGTTACTGGGGTGCGCGGGAACTTTCACACACGATTTGCTGTCAGAGCGGGTTACGTGTATCCAGTGTGGTGCGCGGGGAGTCCTACACGTGAATTGGCAGTGTGGGTCCTCCCACGTGTCCCCTCTACCCCCTCCACGGCCCCTGCAGGGAGCCCACACCACAGGGGACTACCCTGCACCCCTGGACATTTCCCGCAGGCAGCCCGTCCACCATGGCCATGCCCCCCAGCCATGCCACGTGTCACGTTGCACTAGTGATCACCAACTCATGTACCCCAGCACCCCCACCCCGCAGCAGTGAGGGGCACCTGCCAGCAGGCCCCCACTCATGTCCCCCAGCACCCCCACCCCCCAGCAGTGAGGGGCACCTGCCAGCATGCCCCCACTCATGTCCCCCAGCACCCCCACGCCCCAGCAGTGAGGGGCACCTGCCAGCAGGCCCCGACTCATGCCCCCCAGCACCCCCACCTACCAGCAGTGAGGGGCATCTGCCAGCAGGCCCCCACTCATGTCCCCCAGCACCCCCACGCCCCAGCAGTGAGGGGCACCTGCCAGCAGGCCCCCACTCATGCCCCCCAGCACCCCCACCCCCCAGCAGTGAGGGGCACCTGCCAGCAGGCCCCCACTCATGTCCCACTCATGTCCCCCAGCACCCCCACCCCCCAGCAGTGAGGGGTACCTGCCAGCAGGCCCCCACTCATGTCCCCCCCTACATGAAATAAAGATGCACAATCATGGCCCACCTCTACACCAAAATACCACAGCACAACACCCCTTACTGAGATGCAATGATTTCCCAATCAAACCCACACTGACATGCCCATCTCAAGACACAAACCAAAAGTCAACTATGTACATCAACACATGTCCGTCACACACACACACTCGTTGGCATTGATTGTGTAAACCCACATTTTCACATGCATTAACCCAATGAGCAAATCCCACACATGGAACTAAAATATGAAAATGTATTATGTACAAAAATAAATCAATAAAATGAAAGCATAACAAAATAGCAAACATGAAATGAAAAGCATGTGCAAAAGAAGAGTAAATGAAAAGTATAACCAATACAAAGAAATCCAAAAGAAAAATTGTCCAAACTCTCCCTCCACCAACGCAAATCCAAAGGAAACGTTAAAAGAAATCCATTGATCCATGGTGAAATCAAAAGAAAAAGTTCAAAATTATCCATTGTCCAACTATGTACAATCCATTGTCCAAAAGAAAAATCCATTAATCCATGTACAAAATCAAAATCTATCCAACGTCCAACTATGTACAATCAAATTTCCAGGGGTCCATGAGCCCAACGAAACAAATGAAACCTATCTAATAACCTACCTAACAAAAAAACTATTTACAAAAGTGTGGGGCATAGTCCGAAAGCCCTGAAATAAAGAAAAAAAAGGAAACCTAACACTATAAACTATTTACAATGGCGACGGGCAAGTCCTGCGGCTCACTCAGTGATGTTTTCGGCCAGGGCATCATCGAACTCCATGTCTATTTGCTGGAGGCGGGCCTCTGTCCTGGCCCCGAGGTCTCGCAGGGAGGCACTCTTGGCCTGTTCCAACTCCCTGCGAGTCGCCTCGAGGCACTCTGCCCGCCTCAACGCTCGACGCATGGAGAACTCCGCCCTGACCATGGTGAGCCACGCCTCTTCCGCCTGCCGCCGCTCCGCACCTATACGCTGGCCCAACCGCAGCCACACGGAAGACACATCCATTCCAGGGTTCTCCTGCCCTCTGGCTGATGCCTGCCCCCCTGATGTCGATGGCCCCGAGCCATCATTGCTCCCGCCTAGAGCCTGCACCTGCTGCTGCTGCTGATGTCCATGTGCCCTGTCCGATGATGCCTCCACATCCTCCATCAGCTGGTCTCCAGTTGTGGTGTCCACCCCTGCTGGACCGCCAACTCCCGACTGTGGCAGGGATGGGATCTCCACCAAGCTGGCTGTCTTGGTCAGGCCAGGTCCACAGAGGGCCCTGGTGGAATCTGGGCCGGAAGACAGCAGGGAGAACGACTGGTGCATAGTCTCCACAGAGGAGGAGAGGTCCGCCAGAGTGCGCGTCACATGTAGGAACCCACCAACCAGGGCCCCTCCCAACAGTGCCACGTTGCGACGCTGCTGTTCGTGATGGCGTGCGTTCTCCGCCCAGGAAGAACGCACGTCATCACAAATGTCACGCGTGCGCAACGCGACACCAATCAGGACGGAGCCCATACGTTCATTGGACCCCTCGTCCGCAGGTAGTGGAGAGGCAGATGACATGGCACTCTCCCCTACCTGCGGACGGGCCTGGGACGGGGCATCCCTGCTGGTGCATGGTGGTGCAGTCACAGGGTCAAGGACAGGGACATGCACAGGCCCCTCCGCGGTGACCTGTGCTGCCTCCTGACCCTGGCCCTGGACTGCACCACTTGCACCAGTGGTACTACCCCCACCAGGCCCCATGTGCGGCTCAGTAGCGGGCTCCTCCTCCTCTGTGGAGACCACCAACCTGGATGTCTCCGTACCGTCTTCCACCATTGAAAACCCCTGAGGGGGCTCACCCGGCCCTTACGCCACAGCCTTAGTGGCCGACGCGGCACCAGCCCCCTCGCTCCCGGATGATGGCAAGTCCTGGGAGGGTGGCTGGGCCTTGCATCGCCACCCAGTGGAGGCATCCCCGCCGCTTGGCTCCACAGCCCCATCTCCGCCCTCTTCTTCACTTGACGCTGCATAGAGGGAGACATAGAACACAAGCATCAGGGTACAGTACAATATTCGCCTAGACAGGAAGCAATAACACATAAGTGGCAGTGTCTAACGTCACTTCCATCCTGTCCCTCCACAACACATGGGTGAATGCACGCAACACACATGCATAAACAGGCACGGCGCCTGCAATCAACATCAGCATCCATGTACAAGGGCCTCTATTAATCCAAATGTTGCCTTCAAACTCACATGCATCATGACTCACACTGATCCCATGCACATACATTACCGGAGGGTCATGCATCATGCCTTGTACACCACAGACACATTGGATAGACACTATGCATACAACGGTGACCGCACTGCATGAGTGAATGTACACATCATCACGGACATGTGTCATGAATCCATGGCGTATCAAAGTCACAGACACACACACATGTGCACCATACATGTACATGACAGCAGCACCCATCCCTCACACCCCCACCATGTGCAAGAACAGACACTGGCATGCTTTCATGTGTGCATTTGCCATACTGCTCCCCATGTTGCATTGGAACTCATGCAGCAACCATGTGGTTCAGACATTACTGGTCTCACATGCATGAACATGATGTCCCTGCACACACACATCCATACATGGCCCATGTCACACATACAGGCAATTATCAGACTACGAGTACGCTGCAACATGCCCTGTCTCACACAACAATGCTTGGCCACTTACCGCTAAACTCCAGACGGGTCTTCCTCCGAAGGATCTGGGTGTGGAGCGCTGGGCATACGTGTTCCAGGACCCTCATCTGGATGTCACTCATGCTGACCCGGCCCCCCTCCGCGAGGTGCCGGGCCTTGTGGAGGGTCCTGGACCTGAAGTCTTCCCAGCGCTTCTTGACGTGCTTGATGTTGTGGGTTGCCACCCCCTCCGCGTTGATGGCAACCACTACGTCTTCCCAGATCCTCTCTCATTCTTCCTTGTTGGCGCGTGATGTTCCGAAGAGGGCATCATACTGCCCCAGGACATGCTCTACCAGGACACCAACTTCCTTCACACTGAAGCTGGTGGCCCACTGCCTCTCTGGCTGGGGGTCGCCAGTGGTCTCAGATGGTGTTTGCCCCGACATGGCGACCCCCGAGGCAGGCGTGGGTGGGCATCTGGGTCCTGGGGCTGGGCTGTGGAGTGATGGTATCCCAATCGGGAGTCTTCTGTTCCAGCAGGGGTGGACACAGCAACTGGAACCCTGGCTGATGTGCAGGTACCAAATACCAGGGCACGTGGACAGCAGGCAGGCAGGCAGGCAGGCAGCAGCAGATGGCAGGTGGGAGCGTGCTCGGGGCTCTGGGGGACAGTAATTCGGCCTTCTGGGCAGGAGCGTGGTCTTCCGTGTGTTGTTGCGTGGCCAGCTTGATACGGAATGATTTGGCACGTGAAAATCTTGCACATCAGCGTGTAATTCGAGGAAAGGCCCTTCGCGTGTAAGCGCGTCAGCACACGTACGCGGTTTCATTGGACCAAAGGCCCTTAGTGTGTAAGCGCTTCTGTGACGTGACTCGCGCGGGCGTTTCCCTCGTGACGTGGGCATAGTGGTTCAGCACGCGTGAAAAACTGCACGTCTGCGTGTGAATGCGTATAATCCGAGGAAAGGGCCTACGCGCGTAAGTGACGTGACGCGCGCAGGCATTTCCATCAACACGGGTGCATGTTCATCGTACACGTGCAAAAACTGCACGTCCGAGTGTCAGCTCATGTAATTGGAGGAAAGGGCCTTAGCGCGTACACGCGTAAGTGACACTGTACGTGTGGGCCGCTTTAAAAGGTACGTGTAGGACCCCATTTCCTTGTACGTGCTTTTAAAAGGCTCTGGGGGACAGTAATTCGGCCTTCTGGGCAGGAGTGTGGTCTTCCGTGTGTTGTTGCGTGGCCAGCTTGATACGGAATGATTTGGCACGTGAAAATCTTGCACATCAGCGTGTAATTCGAGGAAAGGCCCTTCGCGTGTAAGCGTGTCAGCACACGTACGCGGTTTCATTGGACCAAAGGCCCTTAGTGCGTAAGCGCTTCTGCAACGTGACTCGCGCGGGCGTTTCCCTCGTGACGTGGGCATAGTGGTTCAGCTCGCGTGAAAAACTGCACGTCTGCCTGTGAATGCGTGTAATCCGAGGAAAGGGCCTACGCGCGTAAGTGACGTGACGCACGCAGGCATTTCCATCAACACGGGTGCATGTTCATCGAACACATCCAAAAACTGCACGTCCGAGTGTCAGCTCATGTAATTGGAGGAAAGGTCCTTAGCGCGTACACGCGTAAGTGACACTGTACGTGCGGGCCGCTTTAAAAGGTACGTGTAGGACCCCATTTCCTTGTACGTGCTTTTCGTGGAGAGCGAGTGGGTGAATTCTGTACTTCTTGTCGGTTCACACACGATTACTTCACACCGTTTCAAGTTTGTACTCCCTGTTACCTCTGACAGCGTTCATTTTTTTTTTGGGCCTGTTTCCTCAAACAGCGTTCACTTCTTCTTTTGTCCTGTCTCCTCAGACAGCGTACAAATCTTCTTTTGGCGGGGGTGTTGCCAACACACACACGCATGTTTTTTTCACGTACTTTTTCCAGGCAGACGGTGAGTCGCGCAGCCATTTACCAACTGTGCTTGCCCCGTGTGTCGCGTACCCTTTCAGAGGTCATTGTAGGCTGCGTGTAACACGCGTACGCTTATTTTTGTGTTTCTGGGTGTCACAGCATAGTGCGGGTTCATTTTTCCACGCACGTGGTCTACGAGGGGTTGCGTGCACGTTACTTTTTGTTTTTGGGGTGCCTGTGTGTTGCGTGACCCGTCATCTTCCCCCAGGGGTCAATGACAGCCTTGCTAGAGCACTAGGGTACGAATTCCATCTAGTACCCTACCCCTTTCACACCCAATTGCCCAGGACAATTGTTTACTGCAACTCCCATACGCACAACAACATCAGTCCCATGGTTGGGAGGCGACCAAGCGGTAAGGGAGGCAAATGTGGCCGACCTCCAAAAGGTGGGCGTGGTGGGCGCGGTAGGGGACGTGGCCAGGATTTGCAGGGTGCCCCTAGACCCCCATGTGTGGAGGACCAATCAGGGACACCCATGCCCCCCCCATGGTTGAGGGAAACGTGGCTGACACCATCCCAGCTCAGCCCTTGTTGGACCAGCCTATTGTGGCACCTGACCCGGCACAGGATGACTCCCAGGCTGACTTCCAGGTCAGCAAGTCTAAGCCACGTGTGCCGGTGCAAGTTGGTGTCACCAGGCCATGTTGATCTGGGGCAGCGATCTCATCTGCTGCCCCAAGTAGGCAGGGTGGGGAGGCTGCAGGGGCAGCTGCAGCTCTATCCACCCCAGCTCTGAGTCTCCCAGCCGGGACAGTGTCGGTCCTGGTCCATCAAACTGACGTTGCCCCTGCCAACATCACACTTCAGCCAATGCCTGCACCAAGACCTATGGTCATTGTGCCTTCGCACACTCCCAGTACCCAGTCCACGTGCGCTTCTGCCCCTACTGACCAGAGCGGCGCAAGCCACTCAGGCTCCGCTCCACCTTTGAAAAAGAGGAAGAAGGGTGCTCTGGCATTACAGGCTGAGACCCCAGACACGGTTACACAGTCCGGCACATCAAGGAAGCCTAGCTTTAATGACCCCGAACTTGATGCACTTGTGACCTATGTGTCGGCACATAGCCGCGAAATGGTGGTGACTGCAGGGTGCAAGACCACACCTGGTCAACGTAGGGCACACTGGCAGACCATAGCGGACCGCATAAGTGCCCTTGGATTTGTGAGGCGCACAGCTGATGATTGCTACAAGTGGTGGAATGACCTGAAACGCAGAGCAAAGAACAAGCTGGCCTCAAATCATGCCGCTACTCTGGTGACTGGCGTTGGGTCTCCACCAGAGGACAACAAACTCACTGAACATGAGTCTGTTGCCGGCACCTTCATCACAGAGGAACAGATCCAAGGTGTGGGAGAGCTACCTGATTACGAGGCATTGTCCGGTGAGTGCCCATGCATGTGTGTGTAATCCATGTGTATGTTGTTTGGGTGACAGGTTCTGATTGAGTGCCAGGTGAGGATGTGTACTCCTGAGTGTTATCGGTCACCCATGTGCTTCCTCCAATACATTCATGTGCCTTTGATTTGGGTATGACAGTATCCCTTCTGCCCACAGTAGCCAATTAGCCCCACATTACTGCTGTTGCACTTGAACTATCATCTTGCAACAACATTATTCTGATTTTTTCTGTGTTCATTCAGGCTGATTGTTTAGATCATCCCATTTTTCATATGCTTTTTTCATCCCTAATGCCACATATGTGACATGCTTCTGTCATTGTTTACACCCCACATTGTGCCACTTTAGTTACCTGGTTATGTGAATGTTTAAACCATTCAGGGCGAGGGAGTATTGGCCTGCTGACATTTATTTTTAGGGCCTGTTTGCATGTGGAACATGATAGTTGTTTCCTGTCATGTTGAAGTGACCAACCATTGATGTGTACATCTGCCTACAATCACTGTCTAATTGTACACTGGATGTGTTGCAGTGTGCGGCACATGCATATTTTGCAACACTATTCTGCATTAATCTTCTCATCATGCCCATGTGACATGGATGTGTGACAGTACTCATTCACTGACATATCGCTGTAGTTGTCTAATTTACCATGGCTATGCTACATGACATCTGTGTTCTGGCATGTGTCATGTATGTGTATTGGACATGCCACTCACAGGCTGATGTGTGATGCCAGTGCTGCACGACATGCTGTGAATGTGTTGCTTTTCCATCTTGGTGTCCTCATTGTCTGCCTTTTTGACTCCCCTTCAGAATCATTGACAGTGCATACATGCCAGGGTTATAGTCATGTGGGACATGTGTTAACCATGTACAGGATCTCTGTCTTGTCAGGCCTATGTGTGTGCTATGGTGCTCATGCCTGTTTCCATTTCTTGTGTTTCATGTTTTTGCAGGTGACGATGCACTTGATGCTGGTGAGGTTCAGGAGATGGTGCAGACCCAGGAGGATTCGCAGCCACGACCAGGCACCAGTGGGGGACATGGTGTGGTGGTGGGTGAAAACACTTTGGTACTGCAGACCATACTGTCGAGGGATGCCTCTGGGTGCAGCTCCCCAGACTTCTATCAGGTGCTGAGTCGGATGATGAGACTTTTGTGCTGTCGCAGGTCAGTGCTTCTGGCAGGGATTCTGTTCTGTCCAACCCACCTGCACCAGGGGTAGAACCCTCTATGGGGATGTCAGTGTTGGTAGGTCCGCCTTTGGCGGTTACGGATGCAGGGTCACACTCCACAGCATGTGATCCTGTTCCTGGGCCAGCAGATCAGAGGGGGAATGCAGTCCTACCGCCTCGGCAGTGCCAGCACAGCAAGGTGCAGATCGCCTTGCCCCAAACAGGTGTGGTGCCCGCCGACGCAGTGGCCGTGCGCCACCAGGCAATACTGTATGGGAAAACTCCATGTACGGTATGGCAACCCAACAGGCAGCATCAGTAGAAATGATGGCTCAGGCAATGGAGAGGGTGGCCACTTCCATTATCCCCCCTGAAAGGCATATGGAGCAACAACAGCAGGCAACAGACTCCATTTGGCAATCACACAGGGAAGACATGTTGGCGTCCAACAGGGACCGACGGGCGGCACTGGAGACACTGCGCGAATCCATATCAATAGAGTCACAGGGCCACAGGGAAGCCCTGAGGGTAGAACTCCATAACCTCAGGCAGAGTCTGCTTGAACTTGAGGCTTCCAGAAATGTTAGGGCAGAACAGCAGCTGGAGCAGCTCACACGTTCGCTCTCAGCTGAGCTGCAGGCAACCCGTGAGGAGATCCGGGCACCCTGCGAGGCCATGCATGCAGAAGTGCAGGCAACCCGTGACATGCTGCATGGGGATCTCCGCACTTTAATCCTCCAGAATCAGACCTTCCAGACCCGCATGCTTGCTGCCATGGAGGACCATACCAGGGCTTTGGTTGGGCTGCCTCCCATAGTGCCACCACCTCCTGATGCAGCAGCAGAGGGTGAAGAGTGCAACAGCAGTTCTCCCACAATGGCATAGCCGTGCAGGCCATGAGCCCATGGAGGTATTTTTTTTCCGCAACATCCATGCAGGTGGGTGTTGGTGTGCACCCTGTCATCGAACCTCCTGGGTGGCCTTCCCCCCGCTCCCCCTGGCCCCCATATGGCCATTTTTCTTTTTTTTTTTTTTACAGTGTGTTGCCTTGTGTGGCTCCCGTCGGCATCCACTGTATTCCGGCTAGGCACATGCAGGCTTGTCCTGAGTTTGGGTTAGATGCTTGGGTTCGTGACACACACACCCCTCCTGTTTCCGCTTTCCATGGGCTTTCAAAGAGTGTGACCAAGTGACAGTGACTTACACAGTGACATTGGGCTCCCATGAGCTGTGTGGGCAGTCTGTAGTCAATACTGTGTGTACATCCCTAGTGGGTATTGTTTTTGTATTGTACACTGCATGGTGTATTGATATGTGCTTGTGCATCCATGTCTTCCTCCTAATTTGCAGGTTCCTTCCTCATGTCTTCACAAGGCCGTCTCCTTTGCAGATGGAGTTCATGTTGTATGCAGTACACTGACACATTTGCGTGGCAGCAACACTCTACAGTTGGAAGGGGTCGATGTGCTGGCTTATTCAGGTTGTAAGACTACCACTACTTTGACTTAGTACTGTCATGTTTTTGCAATGTTTCATGGTGTGTTGCTGTATTGTGTTGGTGGTAAGTATTTGTTCATGTGTGCTGTTTGTTATTGATTACTGGGAACATATTGTCTGTGGGCAGTTTCCATTTGGGACAGTGCACTTTGTGACACTTGTGTCAGGTCTTGTGCATTGCTTTGTTTGCTTTCACATTGCATGACATGCCATGGTGTGTTGGGTGGCGGAGCTGGGGAGGGGTTGGGTGACATGGCGCTATATTCATGTTGTATTTTGTAAGGGGTAGTCATTCATGCAGCATAAATGTTTGTTATTTTTGTGACACAGCATTGGTTGTCTTTCGGGAGGTAGGGATGCACACAAAGTAACAATTCCAGGTGACCAATCTCAGGCTGGTATGGTTGTGACAGTTGACTGTTCCTTATGTCATCATCATTGATTGTCAGCTGGTATGTGTCAGGGCTGTGTGCACTCCACAGGGGTGTGATTTTAGGTGAAGTAATTAGCCACCAGCTGCATACGGGCTGCCTCACCACGTGCCCTTTCCCCTCCCATGCGCAGCAGCCGTGTTTGTGGTTGGGGATGTGGGGCCACCACCATGTCCACAGGCAGGCCCCGGCGTGTTGCAACGTTGTGCAGGACACAAGCTGCCACTATGATCCTGCACGCTACTGGGGGCGCGTATAGCAGCTGCCCACCAGAGCGGTCAAGGGAACGAAAGCGTGACTTGAGCACTCCGAATGTGCGCTCCACTATGCCCCGGGTTGCAATATGGGCTGTGTTGTATCTTACCTCGGGTGGTGTGGTGGGGTTCCGAATTGGCGTCATCATGTGGGTGCTCAGTCGGTAGGCACTGTCCCCTGCGGTGGTGATGATGGGTATCATTAGTGGGGTTGTGACATTACTCAGTATGTGACATACATGCATGTGCAGGGGCATTTATACTCACCAAGCAGCCATGTATCGCCATGCCGCCCAGCTTCTAGGTCCCGGTTTAGGGTTGACATTCTGTAAATGAAACTGTCATGGGTGGACCCTGGATAGTGGGCATATACTGAGGTAATGATTCCCTTGGCATCACATACTACCTGCACGTTGATGGAATGCCAGTGCTTGCGGTTTCTGTAGATGTGCTCAGTTGCCCTGGGAGGACGTAGAGCCACATGGGTGCAGTCAGTGGCATCTAGCACTTTGGGGAAGTGTGCCACCCCGTAAAAATCCTGGACGACAGCCTGCCTTTCTGCAGGTGTTCCGGGCAGGTATATGTGCCTGCGGACTGATGGGCTTGCAGTCATGATGGCCAACACCTGGTTCAGGCAGCATGACTGCGTGACCTGTGAGAACCCCCCCCCCCACTATGGCAGTAGTCCGCTGAAATGAACCAGTGGCCAAGAAGTGCAGTACATTGAGCACCTTTTCCAAGGGGCTCAGTGCTTGCGAGCACAGGGTGGGTGATGTGAGGTCATCCTCCCACTCACTCACCAGGTCGAGTATTATGTGAGGTGGAAACCTGTACCTCCCATACACCTGGTCATCAGGCATCCCAAAAAGGCTGGGTCTGTCTGTAAAAATTCTGGGCCTGACTATCCTCCTCCTCCTCCTGCGGTATCCCACGACCACTGCTGCGAGGAACGGTATATTCATCTTGGCGTCTGAGCTTGTTTGTTGTTTGCGCGCACTTTTATGCTGCGCGGGTCCACGTACGCCTGCTTCCTGCTGGCGTACGTATTTCCGGATTAGCGCGTCTTTTTTGGCGCACGCGTTAGCCCCGTTCGATTCCATGAATACGTGTTGTAGGTGCGCATGTGGGCGTTCTGCGCATTTGCCTCCTGTACTTCCCCCGTGACGCCCACATTTTCATGCATTGTTCCCCATTCCGCGTGTTACGCCCCGTGTTACGCCTACTTTTGTTGTGTGCGCTTCGCTATGAGCGCTTTTGCTGTGCACGTAGCGCACGCTGTTTGAAGATGTGTGCGCCAGCGTGCGCCACGCAGGATTTTAGCGCACATCCATGGATTTAAACGCGCACGGACTTCCATCAATCGCTGTGCGTGGGTTTTGCTGCGATTTTCGCACTTGCGCTGCGATTCGCACGCTTTCGCGGGAATTTTCAGCGCACATTAATTCCATGAATCGGCCTCTGTATGCGTCCGCAATACAAGAGACATACACCGAGCCATGGTGGCTTTTGAAGCTTGAAGGCCAGCCTGTTAAGCTCCAAAGTATACGAACAAGCTGTCTGATTTCCTGTATTCATTCGAGCGGTGTAGATAGAATTGCAGTGCCTGCTGAACATCAAGTGAATGAAGGACTCTCTCACCCTTAATCTGGGGTGAGGGGAAAACACGTGGCTAGAACTACCTCTTGCTTCAAGTGAAAAGAAGACACAACCTTGGGTATGAACTTAAGATATGTTCTAAGAACAACCTTATCTTTGTGAAATCTAGTGTAGTGAAATATAGTGTAAGGCTCTGACACAGACAGCGCCTGCACTTCACCAATCTTCTGGCCAAGGTTATGGCAACCAAAAAAGCTGTATTCCATTAAACTAGTTTTATGTCCGCCATTGACATGGACTGAAATGGTTTATGGGATAGAGCTGGCAATACTATATTGAGATCCTGGGCTGGGTAGGGCTTGGACACTGGAGGATAAAGCTTAATTAGACCGTGAAAGAGCCTTTTGATAAAACGTTTTGGTGTTGATATTGTAAGGTCTGGAGAACTAATTTAAATTCCAATAGCCGATAAATATGTATGTTAAATATTAACTCCTGTCGAGGCTAAGCAAGAAAAAAAAGATAGGATATGGTCCAAAGAAGGATAAAGAGGATTCAGAGAATGCTCCAGCATCCAAAAGCAGAAACACGTCCATTTGCTCTTATACTGGGAGCCAGTAGACTGTTTCCTTGCAGCTTGCACAACAGCCATATTATTATCTGACAGTCCCAATCCAGCAAATGCTAACTGCTCAGGTACTATTTATTTATTTGTATAGGGTGCAGCAGCCCTGAGGCATCGTGGCACTTGTTACATAGAATAAACATACTTAGTTGCAGAGTTATACAGTTATCATTTGCAATTATTGACATTTGCGTTATAATAATACAATTAGAAGTTTTATACATAATTACATTACAATATACAATAAGTGTTGGGGTAGTAGAAACTTGAAGAGAGTGGTAAGGTTGGAGGAGAGTTAGCTCAGGTAGGTGATTTTGAGATTCTTACGGAAGGCATGGATGGAGGTTTCAGCTCTAAGAGTGGCGGGGCTTGAGTACCACAGTTTTGGGGCTATGTATGAGTAACCTATCCCTCCTGCTTTGACTCTACGGATGCAAGGGATGTGTAGTTGGTTGGTATACTGTGTTCTAGTGGGGCGTGAAGAAGCGGTTCTGGATATAGATTCATATAGGTATGTGGGCGCTGTGAGGTTGAGGCATATGTGCGTGATAGTAAGGATTTTGAGTGTAATGCGGTCTTTGACCTAGAG
Organism: Ambystoma mexicanum; assembly: GCF_040938575.1. NCBI lineage: Eukaryota > Metazoa > Chordata > Amphibia > Caudata > Ambystomatidae > Ambystoma > Ambystoma mexicanum. The sequence goes on along the minus strand of NC_090923.1, from coordinate 1,463,578,423 downwards.
CCATTGAGCTATTTGTCTGGCCTGTGAGATATGGTCTCTTCTAGGGATGCTCAAGCCAACTCTAAGGGCATTGTTTTGTGTAGTTTGAAGTATGTGTAAGTTTTTGGAGGAGGTGCCTACTAGGAGAGCATTGCAGTAGTCGAGTTTGGTGCCTATGGTTGCTCTGGCTATTGTGAGGCATTGGGTTTAGAGAGGTAGGGTTTTATGGCATTGATGAGTTTGGTGCTGTATGCTGATGCGGAAGCAGTGGTGCTAACTTGTTTGTTCATTGATAAGTTGGCATCAATATACAAACCTAATGTCTTAACAGAAGAAGAGACCATGATAATGGAATTATCTATGTTAAAGCTAGAGTATTGTGGGTTTAGCTTGGCTAGGGTGGCTTTCTGACTGAGGATAAGAATTTCAGTCTTATCCCCGTTGAGGCATAGTCCATTGGCAGCCATCCATGCTTGGATTGTAGCGTAGATTTTATGTAGTTCCGTGGCGTCTTGATGATAGGATCCAGTTAGTGGTAGGAGTACTTGGGTATCGTCAGCAAAATTTGTATATGCTATACCCAGAGAGTCGAGTAAGTCGAAGAGAGATTTTGTGAAGAGGTTGTACAGAGTAGAGGCTATACAGAAGCCTTGGGGCACACCACAGTGTATGGTGGTTGGGTCGGCGTTTGCTATGTTGGAGAATACCTTCATAGCTCTGCCTTCCAGAAAGGAGGTAATCCAAGAGGCTGCTTGTTTGGAGAATTGGGCAGTGGTCGAAGTGTACGAAAAGAAGTAGTGGAGCTATGTTCTCTGCTGGTCTGCCCCGCTCCCCACAAACCCCTTTCCTGCACCCCCTCCCACACACAATCCAAACCCCCAAAAAACACACCTGCTATTTATCGGAATAGGCAATGCAGTGCGCTGAAGTGCAAGCTTCAACTTCTTCCTACAATTATATTTTAAAACTAAACCATTGCAGAAAGGTTTCTTTTTAAAATAAAAGTATAGGAACAGTGAAACTTAAAATTAAAAAGTATGGGAGCACCGCTCCCGACCGCTCCCGCCCACTTCGACCTCTGGAATTGGGCTGCCTGAGTAAGATGGGTAGTAAGAGTCTTGTGATCTACTAGATCAAATGCTGCCGAGAGTTCAAGAAGGAGGAGGAGGGCAGGCTTACCTTTGTCCATGATCTGGGCGATTTGGTTGTTTAAGTCTAGTAGGGCAGTTTCCGTTCCATGACCTTTACGGAACCCAGATTGTCTTTTACCCAATATAGAGTTGGATTCTATGTATAGTTGTATCTAGCTATGGGCTGTCTTGTCCAAGATTTTAAGGAGGAACGGAACCGTTCTTATAGGCCTATAGTTGTTAGGCTGGGCTGGGTCTAATGTGTGTTTTTTTTTTTTTAGAAGAAGGCATACCCATGCTTCTTTGAGACTGTCATGAACAATACCTGTTCTGAAGGAAGCATTAATGAAGGCTGTTATGAGGGGGTGAGGTCTTTGGCACATTCCTTAATGATTTTAGGAGGGCATATGTCTCCTTTGCAGAGAGAAGGTTTGAGATGTTTAATGAGATCAATGACCTCCGATTCAGTTTTGTCTTTAAAGAAGAACTGGGATTGGTTGGAATCATTATGCTTAGTTTGTGTACGAGCGTTTATCTTTTGGTTTGGGAGGGCTTTGTAGTGATCTTGGATTATTTTTTGGATGAGACATATTTTGTTGAGCATTGCAGACTGAATGCTTGCACACTAAGATTTGTCTTTATTGATCTCATCTGTAATGGTAGGGGTTCCGGACATCTCGTTAAAGATTGTGAAAATCTCTTTAGCTTGAGAGTTGGCCTTGGAGATCCTGTTATTGAAGGAGTTAGCTTTTGCTGCGATAATGGCTTCTTTGTATTGGAGAGCTATCTGTTTGAAGTTTTTTTTTAAAACAATTTCTATTAATTTGCAACAACCAACACAAAACCAAACTTACAGTGCACATAATAATGTTAATACACATCACTTTATCTCTATCCACTGTGTTTCACCTCTTCCCAACCCCCCCAAGCCTACATTCCTTCCTATTCTGTTTCTTTGTCATGCAATAGGGATTCATATCGATTGTTTCCGGTGAGTCCTGGTCACTAGCCCCGTCATGCATGGGCCCAAATAATTCAGCAATTAGTTGTTTCCAGGCCATCAAAGTTCCTGCCTCCTCCTCCCCCCCAACATTACTTGCCTCTTGCCATACCACTGTTTCCGCCTCTGCCCATTTTTGTAGGTCCTTCAACCACGCTTCTATTCTTGGTCTGTGACATGCTTTCCATCCCATTGCAATTTTTCTCTTTGCTAGTACATACACCAGATCTTTCAGTTTACTCACGTGCCTTAGCTTATGTGGTCTAGGGAACCCTCCCAATAGGCAAGTCCATACTATATCTACCTCTATTTTGATCCCTTTGTCTTCCATCCCATGTGCTACTTCTCCCCAAAAGCTTTCTATTATTGGGCATGACCAAAACATATGCACCATTCCAGCATTTTCTTTGTTACATTTGGGGCATGATTGTCCCCTTGCATTTTTAAACTTGGCTATCCTTTGGGGCGTCATATACGCTCTGTGGGTGATATACAATTGTATCAGTTGCAATCTGGCATTTCTCGACACTTTTTTATGATATCCATGGGCGCGCTCCCACATCCCATCACTCATTGGGGCCCCTACTACTTCTTCCCAGTCTTGTCTAAACTGTGCCACTTCCTTCCCCACTTTGGTCATCATCAGCTCATATATTCTTGATATTTCATGCCCCCCTCTCTGCTATGTCATATATTGTGTCCACGGTGGCATCCGGTTCACTCGCTAGTATTTCTTCAGGCCATGACACTTTGATCCGCTGCACCACCCTATGGTATGTAATATACTGTCCTGCATGTAACCCCGTTTCCTCCACCAGCCCCTCAAAATCCCTTATATTCCCTTCTTGCCACATATCTCCTAAAGTCGCTATCCCCACGGCCTCCCAATGCTTCCTGATCATTAGTCTTAGTTGCTTTTCTCTTCCCGCCAGAGCAACCAATGGCACCTGCGGGGAGCACGGGGATGGGTCATCCACCATCTTGCAAGCTCGTCGCCATATTTTCCACCCAAGTGCCATCATTCTCGGGTGCCCTTCCATATCCGATTTAGGCAACCACATCATTTCTCTAGGGAACAATAGGGCACAATCCATTTGGAACAACCTGGATTCAGAGATTGGCTCCTCGGAAAGCCAGTTAGCCACATACTGAAGTTGGCTTCATATGTAATAGATATCATAGTTTGGTAGTTTTATGCCCCCTTTCTCGTGTGGGTTTTGCAGCTTCCAAACAGCCACCCTGTTCCTTGTCCCTTCCCAGAGGAATTCCCTGCATATACTGCTCAATTTAACAAAGAATCGCATAGGTATCAGGTATGGGATATTCCCGAAGTAGTGCAACAGTCTTGGCAGGAGCACCATTTTAAGCATTGCCCCTCTTCCCATCATCACCAAGGGAAGCTTCACCCAAAACCTCATTCAGTTTTCAATATTCCGGACGGCTTTCTCAGTGTTACGCTGGTGCTCTGCTTCTACCGTATTATATACATCCATCCCAAGATATCGAAACGTGCTGACCTCCCATGGTATCTGGAGAATCGGTAATTGCTCTAGCGGGATCCCCTTATACCTCCCCAATGGAAATACACAAGACTTTTTGGGGTTCACGGCTATGCCTGAAAGCCTTGAAAATCGTTCCATCACTTCCAAGACATATTGGAGGTTTTCTTCAGGGTAGCGCAGATACAACAACATATCATCAGCATACAAGGAAATTAAATGTGATTCCCCCTTTATAACAATGCCTATTGTATCAGACTCAGGTATATTGCCGATGGCTGTAAGGCCAGGATATACAACATGGGGGACCATGGACATCCCTGTCTGGTGCCCCTACTAATTTGCCACCTCTCTGATATAACTGCACCTGTCTTCACTCTGGCCAGCGGTTCACTATATAATAATTTGGCCCATTTAAGATACCCCGGCCCTATTCCATATTTTGTCAAAGTAGCAATCAACCATGGCCATTTGATTCAGTAAAAGGCCTTTTTGCGTCCAGCAGCACCATTGCCATCTCACTTGTCTCTTCGTTGGCATATTCAATGAATCGTTGGAGTTGCCTAAGATTGTTGGATATATTCCTGTTAGGGACATAACCAGTTTGGTCGGGGTGTATTAATTTAGTAATGACTCTCCTCATTCTATTTGCCAGGACCACTGTCAGTATTTTACTGTCCTGATTCAGCATCGACAGTAGGTGCCGCACTCACAGCTAGACTTGTTAGGTTTGGGAAGCGGTATGATGATCGCTTCTCTCAGGGACTCTGGTAGCCTTCCGACTTCGTATGCTTCGTTGAGCATATCTAAAAGTGGTGGGAGTACCTCATTTTTATACATTTTATAAAATTCACTAGGGAGTCCACCAGTCCTCGGGGTCTTACTAGTGGGTAGCTGCCCCACCACTTCTTCCAGTTCCTCTAAAGTGATAGGTGGTCTAGCTCCTCACGCTCTTCAGCGCTAATCTGCGGCAATCCTATATCCTCCAAAATTTCCCCTATTTACTTGCTATCACTTTCCTCCACATCCCCATACAGGATGCAGTAATAATTTGCAAATTTTAGATTCACTTCCTCTTGGGTGTCTGCTGTACTTCCATCCTCTTTCGCTATCGTCCTGATTACCGGTCTGGGAGTCTCGCTTTTGTATAACCATGCCAGAACTCTCCCTGGTTTATTTTTATTTATTTATTTTATTTATTTCCATTTATAAAGCGCACAATGGCCCTCGGGCAACGTGGCGCTGTTACAAGAATATTTACTTAGGTGCTGGTTACATGGGAGCAAGTCTTGGTATTAGGTTAAGCATAACATATATCTGTTACATACATGCAATTTACGTGTTAAGTACTTGTTGGTTAGCATACATGTTATACAGTAAAGTAGTGAGGTTACAGGCATAACAGCAGAGAGAGTATGGTCTACTTAAAGAGCATGGTTTTCAAGGCCTTTCTGAAGGCCATGAGAGAGGTTTCTTTCCTAAGTCTGAGCGGAAGAGCGTTCCAAGATTTTGGTGCTAGCACTTCAAAACTTGAGGTCCTGCTTTGATTCTGTTAAAGGCAGGGATTTTGAGTTGGTGTGATTATAAGTCACGTTTGGGTCTGATGGTAGGTGCTTGGTGGATTCATTCAGAGAGATATGGTGGTGCATTTGTGAGTGATTGTGAGAGCCTTGAAAAGAATGCGCTCTTTGATGGGGAGCCAATGGGCGTCTTGTCTGGCCTGAAAAATATGCTCTCTCTTAGGGATGCTGAGAGCGGCATGGTTTCCCGATGCATGCTGTCTCTCTATGTATTTTTTATAGTTCAAATTGCACAGCCTTTCCCAATATCCCACGCATTTCTGCTGCAGCCTAAGTAGTACTTCATTATCGTCTTTGTTGCTACCTCCCCTTTTCAGTGCCTTTTCTAACTCTGTTTCAGCTTCTTGTAGTTCCGCCAAAATCCCTCCTTGTAGCCCCTTGGACTTGGCTATAGCTATCCCCCTCACCACTACTTTAAAAGCTTCTCAGAGAACACCTGCCGACTCCACACTGCCTGTATTGGTCTCAAAATAGCTTATTATTTCCTCTTTCATGTCCTCCCTGAAAATTTTGTCCTTCAGCACTTCCGATCGGAGGCGCCATGTTGGTATTTTCGCTCTCAGAGGTCGATATTGCCATATCAGTAGCAGCGGCGAGCGGTCCGATAGGACCCTCGCTTTATATTCTGTCTGCACTATTTCTGTCATCAGTTCATGCGTGACAAACACATAATCCAAACTGGTGTATAGGTTCTGGGGGGCAGAATAATGCGAGGATTGTCGATCTTGCGGATAATGAGATCTCCATGCATCCTCAAACCCAAGGTTTGTTAACAGAGACTGCAGTATTTTGGCTGCTGGGGTTGGTCTATCTATTTTAGAGTCCGATCTATCTATTTTTGGGTTTAGTACGCAATTAAAGTCCTCTCCCCAAATCACCGCCCCTCCCAGGCTCACACTGAGTTTGCTAAATAGGGTTCTGAAGTATGCCGATGTATCCTGATTCGGGTCATATGTATTTATGATACATATCACCTGGTTTTCCACCAATCCCTTTAATATTACCATCCTCCCGTCTGGTTCAACTGTAGAGTGCAATAGCTGAAACGGTACATGTGATGCCACCCAGGTGATTACTCCTCTAGCATAAGCCGAGTATGTTGCACCCACAACAGTCCCTCTCCACTTCTTCCGAACCAGTTCCAGTTTTTCATGGGTTAGGTGAGTCTCTTGCAGCAAGGCTATGTCTATTTTCTGCCTGCGCAAGTACATCATAACCTTATTTCTTTTTAAGTAGCTATTGAGCCCTCTCACATTCCAGGTAACTACTTTAAGGTCTTCCATAACATGTCCAGGCCCCTCCCCTCCCTCCGCAAATGCCGTCCAGGTCTCAGTTCTTCCCTTTTGTCATGTAGGCTTGTTCCCCAATACAAACTTCTCCTAACTACTAACTCTTCCCCAACACCCCACTCTCTCCCATACTCCTCCCTTCCCAGCCCCGGCACACTCCCCAATTCTTCCCCAACTTCCCCTCTTCCTCACCCCCTCCCTTGCCCCAACTCACCCCGCGTCCCCAACTATTGCCCAGCTCCATCCCTGGATCTCAGGCACCCCCGCATCTAGCCATAGATCCTTGGTCACTATTAAGTCTCTTCGAAGTGCATTAGTCTCTTGTCGGGCTGAATGAACCTCGGCACGAAGGTTTCCAACAATTGGGCCAATTGGTCGATTTCTCCATGGTGCCCAGGTGGATTATTTATGGTAGGCTTCGCGTTCTGTTGCACTCACCTGGTATCCACGGGGACGCCACCCAGTCAGTTGGTCGCTGGTGCCCTTCTCAATGATTTCCTGGTGTGGTTCTCGGTGGAATTCCGCCTGGAATTGAAGACTATGTTTAGGACTGAACGACCAAGGTAAGTTTTCCCCCACCTCCCTTGCGCTTTCAGCCCTTCCGGGTTCTCTTCTCACCTTATTATTGAAGTTGGTGGACTCTCCGTCCTGCTTTCTGGGCAGGGGCGCGTTGTCTTTCGTGGGCGCGTGCGGTCCAATTACTTCACTGACTGCGGCCCAAGTAATGTCTTCCAGGTAGGTCTTATTGCGGCTTATGGTGCTGTTATTCTTGAATGCCTTTTCTCTGTTCGATAATGTCTCTTTTTATCTCCCTTAGGTGCGCGGAGCGTCCGCTTGACGAACTGGGTAGGCTGGTTCTCGCCGGTAAATGACGGCGCACAATAGAGCTATGATGCGGTAAGTAGACGCTTTGCGCAGCGCGGGGATGTCTTGTCTTCACTCACCTGTGTGTCCTCTTTTTTTGTAGGTCGCTGTGTGCTCCCAGCACGGGTGGAATTCCGGAGCTATGCCGGTCGGAAAGCAACTAGCCAGGTAAGTCTCTAAGCAATTCGTTGGTGTAATGTCTCTGCTACCTCCTTTAATAATGTCTTTCTTCCTTTCTCAGGTCCTTCGATCCGGGCGGCGAATCCTTCCAACAGAGCTGCCCACGAGCTGCGAGCAGTAAAGGATGGAGATTGCAGGTAAGATTCTGCTGCTAACGATATTCTTTGTTTTTTCTGCAGGTCCGGATTTTGCCAGGCTCGTGAGAAAGCTGGACACGGTGAGCGTCACGTTGCTAGTAGCAAAGTAACGCGAAGCATGTTGTCTTGTTCGGGTGTGGTTTAAATAGCCTCTGCAAAGTAGTCCAGGTAAAGTAGTCCCTAGGCCACCACACCCAAAACACTATACTGCATAGCTTGGTTCTAGGAATTAAGCTATGTGGATGCCTCCATGTTGGCTGAAAGCCTAAATAAAGTAGTTCCTTAAGCAGATGCATTTCCCTGTTTATAAGCCTGGCGCCAAAGGCGCCAGGACTGGCCCCAAGAGGGCCTGAGAAGTGGATGCCAGGCCTTATTTGCGATCCGAGTTCTGATTCCACCTGGCCAATGGGTTTGCAAGTGGGGATCAGGGCTGAGGGTCGTGACACTCAGCCAGCCCTTAATTACGCACCCGCGCCTCCTGCGCAGTGCGCCTGTTCAGCCACACAACCACACGTTCATTCTCTTATGTGCCTGCCCTGGGCGTAATACGCGGCTGTCCCTCTGCCTCCGGGTCCACTTTATTTAGTATAGCGGCTGCGCTGACCGTGTCAGCCTTCTCTCCAGGCCCCTTGCATCCGTGTCTAGGGGGGCTCCGAAATGCTTTGCGCAGCTTGTGCCCGCACTTACATTGGTATTAAACCCGCTGGCAACCATGGGGTGCCCCTTTACAATCGCCTCTGTCCGGGCGCTCCTGCACTTTCTTTGTTTGCATGAGCTTTTCTTCCGTGCAACGTATGTGATCTTGGGCTGAAAGGGACATTCAGGTCATGCCATGCGGGGGTAGACGATCCAAATCAGAAGCACTCAGTCAGGTGAAATACACTGCTGTCCATAGAAAGTCAGCTTTCACTTTGCCTCAACCAGCCCTCCGGCATACGCCCGTGCCTCCTGCGCAGTGCGTCTTATGCATGGCCGCACGTCGCTCGTTATATGTGTCTGCTCTGTTTCGTAATACACGGCTGCCTCTCTGCTTCTATAATTCTGCATCTATGCCGGTCGTACCAGCCTTCCTTCCGGGCACTTGGTATTCATTTCTCAGGGGGCCCCGGACTTCCTAGCACAGCATGTGCACGCATTTGTGCTGGGATTCAGTCTGTCAGCACCCACATGGTCCTCCTTCACTTTCGTCTCGATCCGGGTGCTCCCGCACTTCGTTCCTCTAATATATGCTCCGGTCTTCCCAAATAGACACGCTCCTCCACTGCTGCAATGCTTATCGTGGCAGGTGCGATGCTGGCTCCTGGAAGCTCCTTTGTTTGTTCTTCGCCGCCATCTTGTCATCAGCCTTTCTGTCACCGCTGGAGGCTACAATGTTTCATAACTTTCTTCCTCGGCACTCGATCTGCTCGAAAAGCAATGCATCTGTCTCGGCTCCCATTCGCATTGATTCTTGCCAACTTTCTCATTGAAATTGACAGGCTAGAAGTATGCGATTACATAGATCAATTGCCAGATCCAGGAGCACCGAAAAAGAGCAGCCTATTCCATGGCCGCCCAAGCCATGCCCCCCAGCTGTCTGTTTGAAGTTATTCTTGTTTGAGTCATTAGGGTTGACTTGCCAGTTTTTTTTGGGCCTGACGCTTTTGTGAACGGAGGGTTTGGAGCTCGTGAGAACCAAGTGTTGCAGTGAAAGGATTTTTTTTCTTTCTTGCTTTCGAGTGGGGCTATTGAGTTTATATCATTGGTAAGTGTATGTTTAAAAATGGCTGCTAGTACTTTAGGATCCTGAGCGAACTGGCGAGCTTGACATGGGTTGTCAAGGTAGGGTCAGAGGTTATCAAAGTTGAGTTTTTTTGAGCTTCTTGTTTTGGCTGGTGGAGCGTGTGTGAGAGCTTTGGAGCTAGGGGCTGTAGGGATGGTGAATTCAATGCAGGTGTGGTCAGTCCATGGGTAGGCAGTGTTTGAAGTAATAGTGGATGCACAGTTGTGATCCATCGCCCAGTCTAGGGTACGGCCTTTGGAGTGGGCACGGGTGGGTGAGTACTCCTTGGGAGAAGCCTAGGTTAGATAATTATTTGGCTAGAGCTATGGCGGGTTAATTTTTAGGGTAATTGAAACCTAGGTTTAGATCTCCTAGAAGTAACATTTTTGAGGATTTTTTGATGTTGTTGCTAAGTCGGTGGGTGAGGTGTTCTTGAAAGTCTGCGGGAAGGCCAGGTGGCCTGTATAGGATGTGGAGATTAATGGAGTTGTTTGGTGAGAGAGTTAGTTTAGCGGATAGGCTGTCCGCATTACTGCCCCAGGTGCTAGAAATGAGCCTGATAGAAAGGGAATCTTTATATATAAGAGCAACTCCACCTCATATTTTGTCAGGTCTGTCTTGTCTAAGGATGGTGTAGCCTGGGGGTAGGGCTAATGTGATAGTGGGGCTGGAGGCGTCATGCAGTCAGGTTTCAGTGATGCTAAGTAGGTCAAGATTATGGGTGGATAAGAGATCATTTATTTCTAGTGCATGTGCTGGGAGTGAGCGTACGTTAAGCAGTGCGCATTTGAGGTGTGGGTAGTGTGTGTTTTTTTGTTGCTTCTGGTTGTGAGGTGGCTGGTTTGGTATTATGCAGGATCATGTATGGCTTGGTGCATGAGAGTGCTGGGGAGGTTTGGAATGGCGCAGATAAGGGTGCATATGCATTGCTGTGCATTGCTGTGGTAGGAGGTCTGCGTGCTGTGCGGATGCTTAATCTGTAGTTCCTTAGAGAGAGGGGTAGAGGCGAACAGAGTAGGTACCTAGATAGTGTACAAGTTCTCAGTCTATGAAGTTTAACAGCTAGATTGGGGGGCTGAGACAGTGTGATGCCATGGTCCGATGGAGTAGGGGGCGTTTCTATATCCTCGGTAGAGAGTATTCGAGAGTAAGGCAATTTAAAATCCTTGCTCCATGAGGCAGAGAGGGAACAAAAATTATGTCAAGGGTCTGCTATATTGTTGTAACGGTAGATTGTAATAGACAAAATTCAATAGTGGCAATCAATCAGAAATTAGGCCTGTACATAGGATTGAAACAGGATTGCTTAAGGCGAAAAAATAAGACAGTGGTGCCTAATACATTTCAAGTAATTCAGTGCAGGAGGAGGCAACAAAGGGTTATCAGGCATTAGTGCAAAATCAATATATGCTGTTATACAGATAAAAAATCGTTCTAGTCGGAGCATAGCTTATTTGTCATACAGGCGAAATATTTGGCAGAGCGCATAGTTGTGGTCCAATGTGATACACTATACTGATCAAGAGATAATAGGAGGGTGGATTCAATGGTACAGTGACAGTGTCTGTTAATGTCTTCGCAGACCAATGTTGGTGACTTTGGGAGTGCTGGACGTAGTGAGAGGCAGCTGGTAGCTAATCTCAGGTGTGGTCGTATGAGGGCTTCTTACCTCGGATAGACAATGCTAGGCGAAATGGGCAGCTTGGAGGGCCTAACAACCCCATACAGCCACCACAGGCCAAGACAGGGGTGATCCTTGGAGTAGGTCCTTGGGGGTGAGGTCCGGCTGACGCCTTTCCGGCAATGGCCAGCGGAGGAAGAAGAACGATTCCCCCAATGGTAGCGTAGCAGCGGCAGCTGCAAAGGGTTGCTTAGCAACCACAATAAAGAAACACGCCAGCTGCTAAGTTCAGAGATATCAGGAAGGGGTGGAACACTTTCACTTCCTGCTTTGACAGGAGATCCTGAGACACAGGGAGTAGCCATGGCCTGTGAGCCCTGAGGAGTAGCATGTCCGGGTACTAATTTGGGTCAGCCAGTTTGGTGCTGTCAATATCAGTGTGCAATTAACCTGCTTTCTGAATTTTGACAGAATCAGATGAATTGGGGGAAATGCATAGCCCGCTTTGGTGTTCCAAGGGATTTGTAGAGCATCCCCTTATGAGTCTGGATCCTGACCCAGGGGAGTTGCAAAACGTGGGCATTTGTGGTTTTGAGAAATTGGAAAAGGGGTAGTAAATGAAAATGTAGTTTTAGTTTAGTCATGGAAAAAAAGATCTGATTCAGAAAGACCGATTAAAATCAATAATTTGGTCTTTCTAAATTGATTGTTTAAACCCCATTCACCCACCTCCCTAGCCCATGAACAAACCCCCCTCTCCACTCCTCCCCTCCCCTCACTTACCTTGCTCCTTCCAACGCTGTATACCTCTTTGTGCACGGCCATCTTTGGGATGACAGCTGCTCCCTGCGATGCACACAGGTGTGCGTAGGGGCTGACAGGTGCAGTACGGTGAGGGACATCTTGGGAGTAAGTTAAGGGATTGTTTTGGCATGTGCATGTGTGTGGTGTGTGTACATGTATGTGAGAGAGAGGTGGGTGAATGTTTGTGGTGGGAAAGGGAGAGGGCAGGTAGGAATTTTTATGTTGGTTTTAGAGAATAAGGGGAATGTGTGGTGCGGGGTAGGGGAGGGGCTGAAGGGGAATGAAAGGGAGGGTTTGGGGTGAAACACCCCGTTTCACACAAAAGACACCAGGACGGGAGCGGGTGAGGGTTGGGCCCATTATGTGGTATTTTCACATTTTGGAGGGTACATCAAAAGAAATCAGTCTTTGTTAGGACTGATTTTCTATACTCTGGCTTGGTGGACAGATGTATTGAAGGCCAACCTATATTGTGACAGGAACAACTATGGGAAGCTGTAGCCAAACCAGTTTAGGTAGCAGTGACAGGCGGTCTAGGCTAAGTTCTTCAGAGGTGGTGAGCTTGTTAGGGGTCCACAATGAGGTCACACAATGGGAATCACAGATTACACTTAGACAGGATGTATGAAAGTACTATTATTTATTTATGGCCAAACACACTAAAGAAAGATGACTACTAGCAGGTAGACTTATCACACAACACTATCAAACTAAATACATATATACATTCAAGACAAAAAACCTCGGAGTAATCTTCGACTGTGCACTCTCCTTCTCCCCTCACATCTCTGACGTCTCTAAGAAGTCACACTACCAGCTGCACCTCCTTAGATGTATTCTTCCTTTCCTATTCTTCCCCAGAAGCTCACTGTCTCCAGAGCCCAGGTCCTCTCCAAGCTGGACTACTGTAACAGCCTCTATCTAAATCTTCCTGCCTCCACTCTCCGCCCTCTGCAACTTATCCAGAACAGGACTGCGAGACTTGTCCTTGGCCTCAAGCCCAGGGATCGTATCTCTCCAGGACTGAAATCTCTGCACTGGCTCCCAGTGGCTGCGAGGATTAAGTTCAAAATCCTCTGCATTGTGCACAACGCCTTCTGGGGTCTGGAGCCGCAATACCTTCAACTCTCTCTTCCTAAATATCTTCCTTCTCGAGCTCTTCGCTCATCTGCCTCCAGAGCAACGAGTTGGTGGCAGATCACTCTCTTCGGCAGGGGCCTCTCTCTGGAACAGCCTTCCTGCTTCCCTGAAACTTGAGGAGAACCATCTCCGGTTCTGGAAACACCTCAAAACCTTCCTCTTTGCTTCTGCTTTCTCTCCTCCCCTCCCTTGCTGAATTCCTGACTGAAATTGCACTGGTTACCTGGCCACCCTTTTCTGATTTCTGGCCCAGGCCCCGTCAACTGCCCACCTGCACTGCCTCCCTGGCAACCTCTGCACTTGGGGACAGTTTTCTGTATCCCTTCAGTCCCCTTTCCAGCACTTATGTCTGCACTTCCTTGCACTTGCCACCATCTGGCTGTTTTATGTGTTTTATTTATCTTATTTATTCCACTTCCCATGTACTGCACTTTCCCCTCTCCCTTCCCCCCTTGCACTTTTCCTTTCCCCCATTCCCATGCACTTGCGCGATCTGAATGACACCTGGCCTAGTAGGATCGTTGTCTGTCCTCCCTTTGTTCCCCCCTTGCCTTGTCGCGCCTTGAAACACTTGTGTATAGGCACGTTATAAATGCCATATCATATCATATCATTCTCTTTGTTATAGGGCATAATACACATCAGAAACTCCTACAAAGGAAAGGTTAGAATAGCATTATTCACAAAGAGGTCCACAGAGATGATCCCTAACTAAAATTGTCCAGCCCTAAGTTGTCTGGGGCCTTTTGCCCAACAGTTCAGGTAAAAGTTCCACAAAAATGCAGGTAGGGTCTCTGGGATCCAGTGAAGGGTTCTTAGGGTCAGGGTACAAGTTAGACTAATGCCCAAAAGTAGCCCCAACAGTCAGATGTCTTGCACAGGCAAGCAAAGGCAAAGCCAAAAGTGTTAGAATTAAGCTTCATTATAAGCCCACTGATGTTATGATGCCTACCCCCGGGGACACAGACCAAGTCCAGCAACCCCGGAAGCAGGCATCAAGTTATCCCAAGCAAGCCCAACAACCCCTGCTAGGGGCTATTTGGATGCAGTCCTGGTGCCTATGGCGCTAGGCTCATATGGAGAGTCAGTCCTGGCACCATAGGCGCCAGGCTCATAGATTAAAACTTACCTGATGCAGACCATGCTGCAAACTTACCTGATGCAGATCATGCTGCAAGAGCTCCAAGCCAAAAGAGGCTTGGAAGGGACTACTTTACTTAGGGACTACTTTTTACTCGGGTGGGGCTGGGGAGGAATACTTACCTAGAACTACTTTGGGGGCTATTTAAACCACGCCCGAAGAGCAGCACACGCTTTGCGTTAATCTGCATCCAGCAGCGTAACGCTCACCATGCCTTTAAGTCTGCATCCAGTCTTCTGCCACGCCCGCCTCGAGTTTGGAGCTCCTAGATAAAGGAAGAAAGAAGGAGAAAAAGTTAGAACAAGAGCAATACCTTTGATCCTTACCTCAATTCCCGATCCATCGGGCATCCGAGCTGGAAGAAAGAAGCTATTTTTATGCGCGTCGCCTCGCCTGCTGCAGCGCCACGCTGAACTCACCGGCCTTCGCAGCATCTTCACATTCCACCGCATCCTCCTGCATGTTCCCGCCGCACTCCTGCACCTAAGGAGAAGACAAGAACAGCAAGGTGGGCCAAGGGAATACACAGAGAAATATTAGATACCCCCCATAGACTTACCTGATTTTACCACCGGGGGTACTATTCCTCTTCATGGGTCGGCGCAGCTTCCACTGCATCTTCGCCGAACCCCGGCCCCTAAGGGGAAATAAAAGGACAGCAAGGTTAAACAAAGGGACTAACAAGGGGAACCCTCCTCACCACAATAGACTTACCTGATTTTACCGCCGGAGGCATTATTCCTCGAGACTTCATACTTTCTCTCAGCGCCTGAATAAGGGAGAAAGCAACAGCTTACATATTGACATTATTTTATCGAACTGTGTTGGATAATACAAATCCTTACCAGAATATTACTGGTTGCCACGAGGAACTCTTCACTAGGGTCAAGCTGCAACCTGCAAGGAATCAGACAAGAGTGAAAGTCAGGCATTTGAACTCTTATGAACTACATTGTTACGGCGTCTTGCCGAGAATCTCAGAGTCAATATTGTTCTGGAACTCACCAATTCCTTCGAGCCAGTGAAGCAACTGGTTATCTATGCGCCCCTGCGCTCAATACAGGATGGAAAGCTCATCTTTTCAAACCATCAGGTGAGACTATAAGAGGGGACATCAAAGGTGATCAGTGGGGAGAACAGCAGGGGTGGGGGATTTTTACGCTCAACTCCACGGGTGGTTAATTCCCTTTCTCCATTTGCAGAAGAATATTCCTACGGGCCAAGCAAACGAAGTTAGGTGGGCCAGTCCAGTCCGTCATTTCGGCCCTACGCGTCACATTGGTGGAGACTGCAGCTGTCCAGTTCAGATCGACGCCTCTGTGGGAGCCAGGTGAGCGTAACAACTGACTTAGAATGAGACTATAGGGGTAGGTTAGAAACTCTGTAATTTACCCCCCATACTCCGATTCTTCACCAGACTTGGCAGAACAAAGGAAGAGGGTTGGATATTGCTTTTCCCGCTGAAAGTCACATTCCTCGATTCACAGGGGTTACAGGTTTGAGCTGATCTCCGGTTGGTGTCTTTCCCTGTTGCAAGGACTCACGATTGAAGAATGCAGCAAAACTCGATGCAGCACCCCTCTCAGGACCAGACTCGTAAGATAGGTAAGCTATTTTGGACAGTGATCACTACAGCAGGGCGATGCAAAAGGACTCAGCAGCCTCAGTCGGACATTCCCTCCTATCTCGATGCTAGGATGCTGAAATTATGCAGGAGGTAGTCTCGTAGGGGCAGCTGAGGATCCTCCAAGTTTCAGGGCGAAACTCGGTACAGTGACGCTAGCAGCACGGTAGCCCAAAAACAAAGCTGATCAGCCACAGGACGGTTCCAGGGCACTTCCGAAGGTTTCCTTTGTCAGGGCATCGAGCAGACGTCGGGAATGGATTGTCCCTCCACTACAAGGGTCACAGCTCCTTCGCTGGACTGCTGAAAATCAAGAGCAATACATGGCTCCTCCAGGACAGCAGCTGAGTTGGTTGCCAGGCCTCCTTCAGTCAGGTCTCAGGTTTCTTCAAGGCTCTCACAGCTGGAGAGGATACTTGGCTCCTTCAGGTTTCTCTAGGATCTCTGAAGAATGAGTGCAGGGGTCCTCTTCTTATCCTAAAAGCCAGGTAAGAGCAGCTGCCCTCACTAGCCAATAACAGGACTAGCCCACACACACACCCCAGCAGTGGTCCAATTAGGGCCACTGGCCGGAGCATTCATGCATACCACTCAGACACATCGAAGGCAGTTCGTGGATTGGGGTCAGACAGACCCAGCCCACATCCTGCCAGCAAACACACATAGCCCTCACAGTAGCCCGCCAAAAGCTTCTGCTTTCCCGTGCACTGGAAGTCCTCATAAGGATTTCCCTGACCTCTGAGGCCAGGAAGAAGGCTAAAGTACAAGATGGCAAAAGGACAAGCGAAAAATCTCGTGGCACAGCCATGTTTGACCAGTAGCCACAGTTAGTAGCCAAACGCGGTAAGGCTAAGACAAAAATCTCCAAAAAGTGGGAAAAAGTCACTGCTGCCACCAGCTTATACTGTAACCAGAAATCCTATCAGTGTTAGTCTAGGGCAAAACAAAAATGTACCCCATTGGACAGCAGTCTATGTTGCTGTGCACAGTGATAAAACGTTACCACAAGTGATACAAAAGTAACCAAAAGTAGTAACACAGTAACACAACTAAGGGAAACAATGGTTCCCAGTACTATATGCAAAGGCCAGTGTAGTGAAGCTCAAGGCTTCACTCCACTGCAAAAAGTACAGGTCAGATTAAACAATAAAAGCAAAACGTTTGGTGATTCCATAAAGATGGAAGGAAAGGTGCAGTAAATGTTATGTTAAAGGTATTTGTATATAGCGAACCGTCACCAACGGAATTGGTCCCCAGGCGCTCAGGCGGAACTGTAAACGAGAAGGCAGGTTGGGTTAGTAGGGTGAAGAGGGAGTAGGATAGTGAGAGAAGTGGTGTCCTGTTGGCGGCTTCAGTTCGGTATACACTATGCGCTGAGCTTTGGTGCGAGCATCGAAGTCATCCCACGTTTGCCGTTGGTGCAGCTTATCTGTTGTTTGTTTGTTGTTGCGGTGTGGTGAAGTGCATGCATCTTGCTGTGAGAGAGGTGGTTGTGTAGGTTTCTCTATGAGTTAGGCATGCAGAATTTGAGCTTTTTTGGTTAGTGGGTTATATGTCTCGAAGCTGACCTTCACAGTTTGGCTTAGTGCCTAGAGTTAAGAATCCTGCGTGGTAGGGCAGAGGCCCAGGTCTCATAATACACTATTTTTCAACATACAATGGACAAGGATGGAGGCTATACCTAGAGTTGAGAGTCTTGTAGAGTGGGGCAAAGGTCCCAGTTCCACTGTAAGTGGGTTTTGGCATATGATAGGCAGAGACGGAGGCTACACCTGGATTCGGCTACACCGAAATCTTTTCTAACAGTCTTTTTGGTGTTCGGCCTTCAAAATGCAGACAAATCACATAGAACCGCAAAAAGATCCACCTGAGGAAAAACTGATGGAGAACTGAGTTTTTCAGTTCCCATTCGTGATCGCAGTGCGAGAGATGGCTCAATGGGCCTCATTACACGGAAGGCGGTAATGGTTAACGGCCACCGTTAATGGTAACGGTGACCGTTAACCATTACCGCCTTACTACGAGGTCCCTTAGTGGGTTGGTGCTTTAACGCCTGCTTTTTGCAGAATTGCAGTGCCGTAATTAGCGCCTTCCCCATTCCCATAGAGCCCTATGGGGTAGAAATGGGAATGGGGAAGGCCAATGGCGGAAGCGGGATTTACCGCCCCACCAACCTTGGAATGGGGCGGTAAATCCCCTTTCCGCCAAGGCGGTGCCGGTATTTTACCGGCATGAGCCATGGCGCTAATAGCGCCATGGCTCACCGCCTTCCGTGTAATGAGGCCCAATGTGTCTGTTCTTGTGTTAAGGTCTCCCGCTTTATGAACATCATGCAAAGCTATCTGGTGTTGCACATCCCATTTCCAAATTTGGATTGCTATATGACAAAGAGGGGATCTTGTCCCGCCCGACTTGTTTACATAAAACATAGCTGTCGTCCTGTCAGTTTTTATAAGAACTCTGGAGCTCTGAATCAAGGGGAGAAAGGACTTTAGAGCTCTAAAAATTGCCAGAGGTTCCAGTATATTTATGTGCCATTAGGATTCCTCTGGAGATCAAAGTGTGTGTTTGGAACTACCCCAAAGTGGCTCCCCACCCAGTCAGGGAGGAGGCTGATGTTATGGTGTGCAAATGAGGAGGGTGCTGAAAAGAAACTCCTACATGAAGATAGATCTCATCCTTCCACCACAGTATGTCTGGTCCCAAACTGGGGTGAATCTGAATCCTTTTTGGCTGAGGCTCCTTATATTGTATCTAGGATTCCGCTAAATGCAACTGAAGACGCCTTATTTTGAGGTGGCCATAAGCAGGGTCATAATAGATACTGCAATGAGACAGAGAAGGTGATGAAACCACCACACCAATATGGCTTTCCGCACTAGAAAATGCCAAATCAATTGCTTTATGTCCTGTATCGTTTGTTCTGTGAGGAACACTCTTCCCACTCTTGTGCCCCATCTGAACCCTATAAAGGTGATGTTCTGTGTTCGGACCAGACAAGACAGGTTGGTTGACTGACAGCCTCAGACTGAATAGTAACTGTAGTAGATGTTCTAGGGAGGCTATCATTAATCCACATGTTTCCGATCTGACGAGCCATTCATCCAAGTAGGGATAATGTGTATCCCCTTCGTCCTTAGACGTGCTGCTATGGGAGCCATCAGTTTCATAAATGCTCTGGGAGCAGCAGTGAGTACAAACGGGAGAACCCTATACTGAAAATGCTGCTGCCCAAGGGAAAACCTGAGGAATTTATTGTGCGCATCGTATTGGCAACATGCAGATATGTGTCCTTTAGATCCACCGTGCCCAACCAATCTGCCCAGTTGAGGCATTCCGAATATGAGCTTGCGTAACCATCTTGAGCTTTTCTAGGGGAAGGTATAGGTTGAGATAGGAAAGGTCCAATACTGTCCGGAGGTCTGCCTGGTTTTTCTTGGGTACAGTAAAAAGGTGAGAGTAGAAGCTGCACCCTCTTTCCTGAGGGGAAACTCCTCTATCGCACTGATTGCCAAAAGATTGCCAATTTCTTAAAGGAGAGTGGCCAATACTATTTGGATTAGAGAGGGGAAGATGTAGGAGGGCAGGAGAGAATGGGTAACTTGTAACCCCTCTTGACCACTTACTTAGTACAGGAATCCTCAGAGATGGTACACCAGCTGTGATGAAAGCCTGAAATTCTGCCTGTGACTGGGAATGGGTGGAACTGACCGCACAAATGATTGTTTCCTAGCATCTGAAGATGATGCTGGGGAGGCAGAGAAGAATACTCTAATCAAGGTTATTTTCTCTGAAAGCTGGGCAACCTGTCTGGCTTCCTGCCCTTCTTGTCATGAACCCACAACTGGCCAGAGTGGAAATGAACCAGTAGTGGGTCTCCTTTACAAGGAGACTTTCCTTCTGAGAGCGCAGCCTGTGGAACATATATATAACCACCAGGCTAGGCAGGATGAAAAGGCAGGAGGCACATCAAGCAATCTTACACTTGATGGCAGAATGATGTTGAACCTAGGATGGAATGACACATGCCTACCAGAGGATATAAAAATTCATAGGCCAACTATAAGGCTGCTCAGCTTAGGATTCTGATTCCACACCTTAGACTACAGAAAGACCAATAATGGTGTCACGCACGGCAAGCCGTGGTGCTTATGGGATCGATGGACTCTCCGCCATTGAATGCACATCACGCTCTTCCTAAATGTAATGTGCCGGTCTAGATGTTTTCCAACATGGCCCCCGCTGTGTCGGATAAACACTCCCCGATCCTAGTCAGTGGTGCGTTGCAACCCTCCAGGAGTCCTTACTGGTAAACGCTGTGTGTAGGTCCTTCCTGCTCCTCCTTTGCTCCTTTTGAGCTAGCCTGCTTTCCCACTTGCTCCCGCTTACTTTCCCCTTTCCTCCCTCACCAGTCGGAGGGCAGAGTTCTCCCTCCTGTCTTCTCCGCTCCCTCCTCCAGCTCCCGGCCGGTGCTCTGACTCTTTGGTTTTCCCCTCCTGGGTTCGCCGACCCCTCGAGGGTTCCGGACTCTCGCTTGGCTCTCTACTCCTCGGTTCGCCGACCCCTTCAGGGTCCGGACACTCTCTTGGCTCGCCCTTCCTGTGTTTGCCGACTTCTCCAGTGTCCCGGACTCTCTCTTGGCTCTCCCCTCATGGGTTTGCCGACTCCTCCGGGGTTCCATATGCAAGGCGCTCTGCATACTTCAGTATCTCTTGGCTCTCAGTCTCTCTGCTTATTCGCTCCCACCAGTTTTCCGATCTGTATCTTATTTATTTATTTATTTATTTATTTATTTATTTATTTATATGGCACGCCGAACCCGGGGGCATCTGGGCGCTGAGCTTTACATGTGACGACAGTACAAGAATCAAGGGACAGTTTAACAAATATACCATATGCAGCAAATATAGAGGGTAACATATATATATATTAGAGTTATGGGATACGCCAGCATTGATGGTAGAGGCAAACCTAGAGGGTGGAGGGCAGGTTGCTGAGTAAGTTAGGCATGGTCAGCCACATCAGTATGTGATTGCGAGCAGGGGGCCTACTTTAATTACTGGAAGCCTGTAAGAAGAGGTGTGTTTTCAGTTGTTTTCTGAAGGTCCAGAAGGAGTTTTCAGACCTTAGACTAGCTGGTAGTGCATTCCAATGTTTTGCAGCTATTGTGGGGAAAATACTCCTTCCTGCTTTCTGAAGCTTGAATCTAGGTGTGACTGGCATGTGTCTGTGTGCAGTGTGTGTGGGCCTGATCGATTGGGATCTAATGATTTTTGTCAGCCAGGTAAGTAGGTGCTTGGTTAATTAGACATTTGTGCGTCAGTGTGAGATTTTTAAAGATAATACGCTCTTGGACAGGGAGCCAATGTGCATTCCTTCTTATGTTGGAGATGTGAGATTTTTTCAGTATATTCATGGCTGCTCTGAGGGCAGTGTGTTTTATAGGACCTGATGTTTTTTGAGGTTTTGGCTCTTCGTGCCCACATAGAGGACATTGCAATAGTCCAATCTGGACAGAATTAGAGCTCTATCCAGTGTGGTGCAGCTGTCAGGAGATAGGAAGGGTCTGCATGCACTAATCAGCTTTGAGGAGTAGGCTGCTGCTGAGTAAGTTGCATTAACTTGTTTGGATAGTGTCAAGGAAGCGTCTAGGTAAAAACACAAGGTTTTTACTTCTTTCGAGACCTTTCTGATGTTGCCATCTATGTTAAAGGCCTTGAAGGAGTCATCAAGTATTTTTAGGCAGAGTTGAGATCCTAGGAGGAGGAGTTTGGTCTCATCGTCATTTAAGCATCTAAGTTTGGATAGTTTGATAGATGATGTTGAGGTTGGCTGAGTCAAAGGTCATGAGATCCAGTGATAGGAATGAGGATGTGGGTGTCGTCTGCATAATTAGTGTAGGTGACACCCAAGTCGTCAAGGCGGTCAACTAGGGGCTTGGTAAAAATGTTGTAGAGCGTCGGGGAGACGCAAGAGTCTTGTGGGACGCAACAAGTGACAGGACTGAGTTGTGCTGCTGAGCTCGGGGAAAGGGTTCTCGTAGTTCTGTCCGTGAGCTGAGCTCGGGGAAAGGGTTCTCGTAGTTCTGTCCGTGAGGAATGATTGAATCCACTGAATAGCTTTACGCAAGAAATGCACTGCTGATTCCAAATTACTACATAATATTTTATGATTGACCAGGTCAAAAGCTGCAGAGCGGTCAAGTAGGAGGAGTAAGGCTAGTTTGCCTTTGTCAATGTTCTCATCCATCTGCATTTTCAGATCCAGGAGTGCAGTTTACGTCCCGTGTCTTGGGCGGAAACCGATTGGTGAAGGCCGAGGAACTTGTTGACTTCCAGATAGTTTTGGATCTGGAGGCAGGCTACTCTGTCCAATACTTTGAGTAGGAAGGCCACTGTGGTGACAGGCCGATAGTTGGTTGGTATATTGGGGTCCAATGATGGCTTTTTTAGTAGCGGGAGTACCCACGCATTGTAAAGACTGGAGCAGGGTTTCTGTACTCCTGCCCTCTATGTGGCAGAGTAGAAGCACAGAGCACCCCAGTCAAGAGTCTCTATTGTCGTAGCAATGGATGAGCAATCAAGGCTTAGCTCTCAGGAGGTGATTCAGGCTGGTTCTTAAGTACAGTGTAGTCCCCAAGCCCCCGCAAAGGAATGTCCACACACTATGTTAGTTGATAACACAGTTCTTTAAATAAATAATGTTCAATATATATATATACACAATCAATAACACACTTTTTACTCAGGCAATTCTAATATGGTAAATATCTACAATGTCTATGTGGTACCACAGTTAACTCTTGACTCCTTTAAAATGCACCAACTGCTGACAGTCTTAATGGCATACAAATCAAATAGTAAAGTGAATCAACAATAGACATAGGAAGGGAGACAAGTTAGGTTAAACAATGGCAGAATTCTTGTCCCTACCAAAGGCACAATTCTGTGTGAGGATCCCCCCACCTGGGCAACATGTAAATAAAGTGTATCAACAAGCCCAGTCCATATAGGTTTAAAAAAGTCTTGTTTCCTGCTAAAATGTTCTAGTACCCCAATGTACCTGAGTTTAGTAGCGTTTCTTCGACAGTTCGTCAACGGATCCCTCATGGGTGAACTCTCTTTAAAACAGGACCCACAGGCATCGATAGTCCTCGAAGATATGTTAACAGTGTCGTCGAGATATCAGCTCCAACCTTTGCGGTGCTTGTCGACGATCGGTCATGGACATCCTCTGAAGATGAGGCGTGCGGTGCACCTCGATAACGAGAGTTTGTTGCCGCAAAAGAGTACTTGATGAAGAACATACCCCAGCAAGGGCGTCGGGTTGTTGGCATCGACGCATAAGGACTCGACCACAGCTGGCTTTCAGATCTTCGTCAGCCTCTTTGTGGACTCCGAATGGCGGGAAACCCAACAGTGGATTCTCCTCGGCTCCTCGACGACCTCCACTTTCTCCTGCAGGACAAAGCAGTCAACAGTGATGACAAGGGAGTCCTTAATTTCAAAGTATCTTAGGCAATAGAGCGTTTCAGCTCCGGTCGACGAGGTTACATCGGTCCTCCGAACCTCGGCCGACGGTGATGGTCATCGACGGCCTCGACCTCCAGGTGTTTCACTTTAGATTCCTCGGCGGTCCCTGTCTCCGGTCGGTAGCTTTTCGGGACTGACTTCCAGGGTATCTGGGTGAAGATTAGCTTTCTGCACAATATTACCTCGTAGCTCGGGGAGAGGTCTCCTAGCCAGGTCCTCTCTCGGATCAGTGTTTGGCAAGATTGTATGCAGTACCCTTTGGGTGCACTACAACAACCCTGACCTCCTGGCAATAGGAACCCAGCCTTTGGTATAAGTCTGTACTACACAGGTTGGTAGCGTGTTGAGCAGCCAGGCTTATCTCAAGAGGGGTCAAGGTGAGCTGTAGGGGAGTTACACAGAGATTCACAGTGACAAGTATTCAAATAAACTCTTACCCACAAGGTTTCTTGAGTAAACAATTATTAATTTATTTAACAGTCAGTTTGAGTAAGTCTTCTTCAGAAGGAGCAACATAATAGTAACACACAAATACACTCAACAATACACACTCTTAGTTTCTCTAAATCAGCAAGTACCCATTTGGGATGGCACACAGACACTTCCTACACCCTCAGGTGACTTAAATCGCTAGGACACTGTGGATATTAATATATCATTGTTGCATTTAGAGCAATACATAGGAGTATGTCAAAGAAAAATGTTATAAGAACAAAACAAGAGATCTCACAAATATTCTGAAGCAGGTAAGTACTTTTGGTAACCCCAATGCAAAGCAAGTTAACCCCTTCCAAGAAGGAAGAAAAAACACACAGTCAGTGGGAAGAAGAGTAATTCAGGGAGCTAGGCCAGGCCAAAGTCAATTGGTCAAAGGTCAAGGTGAGCTGAAGCAATTCTTGCAGGTAGGTAAAAGTCTTGCACAATGTTTTAGAAGTCTTTGTAGAAAAGAAGAAATTAAAGCAGGGCCACAAGCTGATTAGGCTTGTGAGGTAAAGAAGCTGTTAGAAACTGTACAGGAGCAACCAAGACAAGTCTCCACTGAGAACAAGTGAGGTTACACAACAAGAGGTCCGTTCTCTTAGACTTTACAGTACCTTTGGTTAGAAGAAAAGGGCTTTGGCTGGCTTCTGTTCTTGTGCAGCTCTGCAGCTCCTGTGTTCCTGGGCCTCAGTCGTGGGGACAAGAGGGAGGACGTCTGGAGGACTCCTGCACTGTGTAGGGATATATACTCATGCAAATGACAACACGTGTGTAGGTAGCAGTGTTGTCATTTGCATGAGTATATATCCCTACATTGAGTAGTTCACTTCATTTTAGGTGCTGTCTATTTTTAACGTGCATTTAATCTTGTGTTTATATTTCTCAAAGTTGTACTGTTTTGTTAAAAAAGTGTATTCTGTTGCCAAATTTCGAGAGGCCAAGGACTCTGCACAGATAAAGCGCTGAAAGCTATTGCAAGATGATATGAAATACAATGTGGGCATAAGTGTCATTCTGTGTAACTTGCATATTTCTATTTTACGATTTAAAACCAGATTCAAAAGTAACTTAGTCTCATTACATTTATTCTGCATTCAGTCCATTTCATTTGACATGTTTAGGGAGACAGATGTGCAGTAAGAAATATATCAAAGTAAAGTAGCCGCTATGAGCTGTTTATCTAGAGAGATTGAATGTGCAGCATTTTAATTGCATGCTTTACAATTGTTGAAACTCAGCCAAAAGGGTGTAGTGTGGTACTGTACATAAGGTACCACAGGAGGACATGAGCCATCTATCAAGAGTGTATCAATTCCAGTATTTTGTTTGTTGCTAGTGACCCTGGTAAAAAATAATTATTAGGTAGTATGCTGAAATTAGTCTCACCACTATATAAATACCACAATATATTATCAAGGATTATAAAATACCACCAAATAACACCATAATAGAAAATACCACAAAGTAATAACCCCAAAATATATCCAACAAGTTTCTTGGGCCTTTTTCCCTAGCGGGTTGTATTTTCTCTGGTGTGATCGATCAGGGGTGTGTGCCTTCACCGCCCACAGGCAAATTGGTTGGTGGAAAGGTGGAACTGTTTGCAAAAAATGAAGTTGGCCAAGCTCTGCGAAACTCTCAAAAAGAGCTGGCTCTAAGGCCTGCCCTTGGCTGTGTTCAGTCTGCGCAACCAGCCAAGCAAGGACCACCACCTGACAACCCATAAAGTGGTGACAGGAATGAGGATGCATGCCCTAGCTGCGTCCACATGAACAGGGTCTGACGCACACAAAAGTGGGGAAGAATTCAATGTATATCTTAAGAATATGTCAAGACACAGCAACAGAAGAACCTCTTCAGCTACAACCCGGCAACAGAATCTACGCCAAACAACATATGCAACAGTGGAATCAACCAAAGTTCACTGGACCTTTTGAGGTGGAGAAAGTAACACCAACCACAGTAAAACAAAAAAATAATCGCGCCTGGGCTCATATCACAGATCTGTGGCAGATGCGCTTCTCGTATGAACCCTCTGCCATACTAACATCTGTCTGGTGGGGGTCAGAGTGAGCCCTAAAGTACTCCTCCACTACACAAAGTTTCTCCCTCTCAGATGTGACCCTCTTCCCTGGCCCATCCACAGGTGCCTCTATCCTATTGCGGCTCGCCCGTTGTTTCAACTTGGCTGCTAACAGCCGATTGGCCTTGTTACCCTTAGAATAGTAGTATTGCTTAACTCTCATCATACCATACGCTGCGCGGCTCATATGATGGGCCTCGAGGGCTCTCTGGGCTATCCTCACCTCTCGTTTCCGACGCTGAGTAGGTCTACACTTATGTGCCTCTTCCCTCTCCCGGAGCTCCAACTCCAACTGGGCTTGTATTTGTTTCCTGGCCCTACCTTTCTCTGCAGAGTAAGCAATTACCTGTCCCCGGAGCACAGCCTTCGCTGCATCCCATATCTTTGTATACGGCAGTGCCTCTGTCTCATTCTCCTTAAAGTAAAGGTTAATAGCCTCTGAAATACATGAGCGGAACTGGGGATCCTCCAGGAGGAATTCGTTCAGTTGCCAGGATCGTGGTGGGCTTGACTGGGCCTGAAAAGAAGCCAACTTGAGTAGGACCGGGGCATGATCTGACAATGCCTTGGGCAGTATATCTATGTCAATTGCTTGAGCTATTAACTTATCGGACACTAAGAACATATCCAACCTGGAAAATCCCCTGTGCACCGCAGAATAATATGTGTATTCTCGCTCTTCTGGATGACAGAATCTCCATACCTCTATAAGGGAATGTTCCCGCAGAAGCGTAGTAAGTGCCAAAAAATTATTTTTATCAGCACTTGTCGGGGGGAGAGTTTTATCCATCAGAGGGTCAATTACAGCGTTGAAATCACCTCCAATTATTATGTCACTCTCCGCATGTTCAAACAGCATCCTCGAGACGGATTCAAAAAACGTGTCCTGCTGTGTGTTGGGCGCATATAGAGAGACCAGCGTCACCCTCCTCCCCTTCAGATCGGCTACTACTAAGACATATCTGCCTCCCACATCCTTAAACGTCTTACAGACTCCTAAAGAAATTCCTTTGCGAACCAGGATGGCCACCCGCACTCTTTTACTCCCTGAAGAAGCGCAACATTTTGTGGGATATAGTTTGCTATTAAGCCGGAATTCATCTGACGAGAGCAAGTGAGTCTCCTGAAGAAACAGGATTGAGGAGTCTAAGGTGGCCATGCGGTGCATCAGTGCCTTTCTTTTAAACTGAGAGTTCAACCCCTGAACATTCAGGGAGAGACAGCAACAAGTTGGGGTGGTCATAGTTTTATCATTATCTCCCTCCAGTAATCACCCCTTTTCCTTCTCCCCTCGAGTTTACTAGATACAAATGCCCCTCCTCCATTCCCTCCCCATCCTCTTACCCCTTCAGACTTAAAGGGTCCCAGCATAACCAGGAGAAAATTCCTGTCTATCGCCCACTCAACCATTTGTTTGCCCCCTGCTGTAACTCAGGTGTTCCACGAGAGCTCCCATAACACCTCTGACCCTGCAGACCAATGCAAATCTCACCACAACCTTCGATGATCAGGCTCCCCAAAAGACATAAAAAGAAAGGAAAAACAATAACCAAATTTAGATTATCAAATGCTTGCCAAACTCGTAACATAACTGATACGAACAGTAACCCTTCCAGGGTAACAATGTTGGGTGTAATCCGTGTGACGGGCCCCAACCTCCAGCACCCAAGAACATTCCCGCACATCCCCTTATTTGCGATAAGCGCGCATCCGATGCGCAGACATATACATCCCTTTACAACCTTGCTCCATCTTTACATGTTCTATAACGCCCATGCCAGGATCTGATCCAGGCAGATCGCTTATCAGTGTACCTGCGCTGCCGTCGTATTCAATCATTAGAGGGGCCGCACCCTGTCCCATTTCTGCAGATACCAAATGGCCATGTCCGGAGCCAGCAAATGTATGGCAACATTAGCCCAGTTAATTCAAGCGGTCATCCCCCCTAGGGGGGTCCGCGACCATGTCCCCTCACTTCCGATCAGTCATCCCGCTGGTATCTTTCCTGTGTATATGCAATTACGTGCCACTGGGCAGAGCACCTGGCTATCATCGCTCACCCAGTTTGCTGTGTTTCCATCATCTCTTTAAACTCCCTGTTGAAGCGTATGAGCTCTTCATATTATCCTCCCACATTTTTCATGCCTGATGCAGATGAGCCCACCATTCCTTGGAAAAGGTGGATCCGTTCTTTTGAACATTATGGTGGGGTGGTTTGTGGCCCGAACTGTAGTGCAGAAAAGAGGAAATCTTTGTTAATGCACTGTTAAGGACCGGCTGGCCAAGAAAAGTATGAATCTCTACCAGAACTTCCAGTTGATGAAGATGTTGATATCAACGAATATGAAAGTAGAGTGAGAAAGATAAATAAACATTATAACAAGAAAGTGAGTATCATCTTGGAGAGATATAAGTTTGGCAAGAGGACACAAGAGGAGGGAGAAAGTGTTGAGAAATGTGTTACTGCTTTAAGGAAACTTGCCAAAACATGCAATTTTAATGATCAACTGGATGAAAGATTAAGAGACCAGTTTATGTTGGAGTGCAGAAGTACGAAAGTGAGAGAAAAACTTTCATCAGAGAATGATCCCTCGTTGGATATGGTGCTTAGAGTAGCAAAGGAGGTGGAACACACTGAAGAATGTGTAAAGGAACTTGAGAACAAAATGAAATCTGTCCAATTACAAACCAACGGTATGAGAGCTACTAAGATAACATGCAACAATACTGAAGAAAAAGAATCAATTGTGTTGGTGAACAATACTACAGTCAGAAGAAAAACGTCTAGTAGACCATATCAACCGCCGCTGAAACACAGAGGAAAGTACAAATTCAATCCAAAAGGTAATCTCAATAATTCTGCTAGGAGAGAATGTCCAAATGATTGACTCATGAACTCTAGAAAGAAACGTCAGGGAAGATGCTACAGGTGTGACAGCATCAATCATTGGGCTGACGATCCGGAATGTCCAGCGATAAAAATCATATGCAGTAATTGTAAAGGGAAGGGCCATTACTCCAAGTGCTGCAGGTTTCGCGATATATCCAATTCAGGCAGTGATCACAGTGATCTTGAGGAAGGCGAAGAATGAGTTTTCGTTGTGATGGATGATGATGAAAAAGTCCTAGAGAGCCCCAAAGCCAAAATTTCAGTTGACGGAGTGGAAATAAACATGATGATTGACACTGGTGCGAAATATACATTGGTACCGCAGCAACTATGGAATAGGAAGAAACATGAGTATTTACACGAGACGGACATCAAGCCCAGAGCCTACGGTGGTGTAAAGATAGACACTATAGGGTGGTTCTGGGGTAGTTTGAAATTCAAGGGGAGAAAGGCTAATGGGAAGGTTTACATCACAAATTCAGGTAAAACACCCCTTCTAAGCTGGACTCACCAGAGCAAACTGCAAGTAAAAATAGACTCTGTTGCAGAAGAGTCTGTTTTGGCTGTTGATAACGATGTAAACAGATGTGATAATAGTCTCAAGGTAAAGAACAGTGTCACAGATGATGTCATGGGAGCAGTATTCTGTGATGGTGTTGGATGGCTTTGTGGTTATGTACATGAAATACAACTGAAACCTAATCATACTCCAGTGGTCCAGAAGTTAAGGAGTGTACCTTTATCTATTAGAGATGAGGTCAGGAAAGAGATCAAACTCATGGAAAGTTAAGGAATTATTGAAGGCATAAATGCCAGTGAATGGGTTTCGCCACTTGTAGTTCTCAGGAAGACATCAGGAAAGCTTTGAATATGTGTAGATATGCGGGAACTTAACAAGTGTGTTGTCCCTGATAGACATCCTCTTCCCAACATACAAGAGTTGATTTCCACTATTGGGCCGTCAAGTTACTTTTCTACTCTTGATTTAACATCAGCCTATCATCAAGTCAAATTACACAGATATTCCAGACATCTCACTGCTTTCATTACGCCTGATGGATTATATCAATTCAAAAGGATGCCTTTTGGGTTGGTGTCAGCAGCATCCGTCTTTCAAAAAATCATGCATAGTCTTTTTGAGAGAGTGCCAGGAGTAATATGCTTCCAGGAAAATATCTTGATATATGCTGGTAACAAAAAGGTTCATGATGAGAGATTAAGATATGTGTGTGAAAAGTTATACAGAGCTGGAATGACTTTGAGCAAAGATAAATGTAAAATTAATTAATCTGGGACACAAAACCTCCGCAAACAGCATATCACCTAAAGCACAATTAGTGGATACTATAAAGAAAATGCCCAGACCATGCAACAAAGAAGAAGTGTGCACATTCTTAGGTATGGCGGAATACTATTCCAAGTTTGTTTATGATTTTGCTGTGCATACTGTTCCACTTCGCGAAGTAATCAAGAAGAACATTTTGAATGGAATGATGAATGTGAGGAGGAGTTTGAGTTTATTAAGACTGCAATAGATAAAGCCCCGGCATTGAAAAATGTCACTAGTAATAAGAAAATCATTATTACCACTGATGCCAGTAATGTTGGCCTGGGAGCTGTCATCACACAAGAACACAAAGGCCGAGAAGTGGTGATTGCATTTGCATCCAGATTACTAAAGGGGGCTGAAAAATCTTATGCCGCCATTGAAAAAGAGGCTTTGGCGATAAAATGGTCGGCGGAAAAATTCAGGAGTTTCATTTGGGGTGGTGAAGTAGAGGTTCACACGGAACACAAACCTTTAGTCCATGTCATTATGTCTAAAGGATTAGACAAAGTATCCAATAGGATCAGGAGATGGGTAATGCTCCTTCAGGAATACAATTGCACAGTACGTTATGTACCTGAAGCTAAGAACACTACGGCTGACTGTTTGTCACGTCCCACCAACATATCAGCAATTGTCGATGAGGATGACGATATGGAAAATGGTCTCAATATAGAAACGGCATCCATTTCAAAGATAGAATGGAGTAAGGCTGAAAAGGATGATGACATGCTGGTCCGGCTTAAGGAATTAATTTGCAGTCAAGGTCCATGTTGTAAAGCAATATTTGAAAAAGCTAATCTTTCAGACTATTGGTTGGTTGCTGATGAATTGCATTTACATAACGACATCATCATGAGAGGAGACAAGATTATTCCGCCTTCAGGTGTACACCAAAGATTGATTGAACTTGGTCATGAGGGTCACCAAGGAATAGTAAAAACTAAACAGAGGATAAGAAATGACTTCTGGTGGCCTGGATGTGATTTGCAAATAGAACGCTACATCGGAGACTGTATCCTTTGCAATAATGGTGAAAAGAGCTGCGTGGGTGTGAAACAACGTATGGTGGTGACCGAAATTCCGAGCAAAGCATGGAAAGATCTTGGCATGGATGTGTTGGGCCCTGTGTATAGTAATGGTGTACAAAAGTTGTGTTTAGTAGTAATTGATCTTCTCACTAGATGGGTTGAAGTGTTCATTGCACCAAGTATTACAGGGAAAACCGTGGTTGATTTTCTGTCTGGAATTTGTGAAAGAGAAGGTTTTCCTGGTAGTATCATGACAGACAATGGTACCCAATTTAGATCAAAGGAGATGGTGGAATTTTGTAATAAGTATTCCATCATGCACAAAAAAGTGCCATTTACCACCCTCAAACCAATGGGACTGTGGAACGCTTTAACAAAGTGTTGAAGCAGACCATTTGGTTGGCGTGGTCCAATGGCATGAATTGGGAAACAGCTGTTAAGGAGAGGATAGTGGCGCATCGTTTTACGCCTCATTCCACCACTGGTCTTTCTCCTTTTGAGTTAAGTAGAGGGAGGAAGGCGTGTACCAAACTGGCACCGCTATGGTTAGATAACATAAATGATCGTGTGGATAAGGATTTCGGGGTTGTGTATAGTAAGATCAGAGGTAACCAGTTGAGGAACAAATCTGTGTATGATGAGAAAAGACCTATGAATAAGTTTGATAAGGATACTGTAGTGGGAAAGATGGTTAGAGTCAATCTTCCCCCTTGTCACACCGCGCGCTGGCTCGCAGGCGCCACTTACCTGTCCTGGGGTCCCGGGTCCACGGCCGCAGCGGTCTCCTCCTTCATGGAGGCTGTACCCGCGGTGGCGTCTTTCCCCACGCCGGCCCGCGGTCCGGATGGGCTCCGTGGGAGCCGCCATCTTGCGAGGATCTACGCATGCGCGGATCGTCAGTATCCGACTTCCCGCGCATGCGCAGTGTCGGAACATGCGTTCCAAGCCTCGCTTTGATGCCGGGCTTTAAATGAGCGCCGCATACACAGGGACAACGCGTCTCAACACGGTTGTTACTGTGTATGCGCTGCTGGAGCCCTGGCGTCCGTGTCTCAGTCTCTCCAGTTCCTTACTCTGCCTTATCCTGCCTAGTCCAGCCTTTCCTCCTTGTCCTCTCCCTGCTCCTTAGTCCTCCTACCCCTTGCTTCCCAGTTCTACCTTGTCCTTGCCTGCCTCCTGGGTTAGGGTAGGGGAGTTCCTGTCTGGGATCCTGGTTTACTTCCGTTCTACTAGGATAGTAGGATTTCCTTGTCTGTTCTGTTTGACCTTGCAGGGTAGGGGAGTTCCTGTCTGGGATCCTGGTTTACTTCCGTTCTACTAGGATAGTAGGATTTCCTTGTCTGTTCTGTTTGACCTTGCAGACCTTCCTCCTTTACCTGTCTTGTGCCCTGCCGGTACCTGTGCCTTGCTACCCTCTTGTATGTTCCGGAGTTCAGCTTCCACCATTATCGGTGTCTTCATTAAGCCTTCTCTGCCAGTGGAAACACTGTTCCGACGCCACGTAAATACAGAGAAGTGCCACCCGTGGCGTTGGGAGTTGGTTCAGTGCCATCCTGTCATATATCGTCAGGAGGGTATTGGGCTAATTTCTCGCGCTACTCATTCATCGGCAAGAGATACTCCGACAGACTGGCAACCTCAACTCCACGGTCTTCAGGAAGAAAAGGTAACCAACGATCTCGTGAAGACTCGTTTAACAGATTGAGACGCCTTTCCTTCAGTCCCGACATGGACGACATGCAGGAATTACGCGAAGAAATGCGTACCATGCGTCTTGAAATGACCACCCTCCGCCAGGAGAACGACACCCTTCGACAAGCGATGGGTCGGAGTATGGCTTATCCCTCACAACCAGCTACACCACCTGAGAACTCCATGGCTTACACTACTCCGATGAAGTATGATGGTGACCCGCGTCGAGTGGCAGAGTTCTGTACAAACTGTCGGATCCATTTCCAGTTCAGGTCAAGTCATTTTGGTCAAGACAAGGCAAAGATCGGGTATATCCTTGGAAACCTAACCGGCAATGCACTTGCTTGGGCCGCACCTTTGGTCTCTACCAACAGTCCCCTGTTAGGTGATTTCGCTGCTTTCGAGAAAGCCTTTTTGGATGTCTTTAAACCGCCCAATTTGGCAGCCATGGCCCAGAATCAATTAATGGAGATCAAACAAGGACCAGGTGACATAATCCACTACATAAGTCGGTTTCGACAATTAGCAACCGATTCACAATGGCCCGAAATCATTCAGAAAACCTTGTTTCGTCGGGGACTACGAGAAGAGTACAAAGACGAATTGCTGCACATCCCGGAGCCAGAAACGTTGCCTGCATTGGTGGAACAAGTCTTACGCATTGACCACAGGTTAGCTGAACGACGGAGTGAACGTCGCAGATCTGACAGGTATCACCCGGTTCTTCCGGTACTGAACCCCGGACCAGCTGTCTCTACCGATGTGGGCCCAGAACCCATGCAGTTGGTAGCCATCCGAGGCCCGTTGTCCGAGGCCGAAAAGAAAAGAAGACGACAGCAAAACTTGTGCTTGTATTGCAGTGGTTCGGGTCATTTTCTAGGCACCTGTCCGCTACGCCCTCTGAAGAAGCAGGAAAACTAACAGGCCCGTTGTATGAGGCGAAGGCAGCAGCGGGCCGCCTCTCTGAATCTGACCTTCCTCCTATGAACCCGGTGCCCTTGTTGATCCTGAAAGTCGGTGTTGCCTGGCTAGGGAAGTGTATGAAAACCTGGGCCCTTCTCGATTGTGGAGCATCCGGCAACTACATCGATGCCTCATTCGCGATTGCCAATGGGATCCGTTTACATTACAAAGAACGACCAACTGTGGTCGAGGTGATTGATGGTTCTGCTTTGTCTTCTGGTCCAGTCTGCCAACAGTCCGATCCCTTGTGGCTCTCTGTGGAAGGGCATCTCGAACAGATTTCGTTGGATGTCATCAAGTCTCCCTCTTTTCCGGTGGTGCTGGGCCTACCTTGGCTGCTATATCACAATCCTCAGGTCGATTGGACCGCTCGTTCCCTGGTGTTCTCTTCGACGCGTTGTCCTCGGGACTGTGGACTTCACGAAACCTTTCCTGCAATTTTGGAGTCCCTCAATCCTGTTGACGTATCTGCCCGTTTATGTGCCACCCAGTTGGTACCTCAGGAATATGCCGGATACCACAAGGCGTTCTCCAGGCCTGAGGACATACCATTACCGCCCCACCGGCACTTTGACTGTTCCATTGACATCCTGCCCGATGCGGTCATTCCCCACGGCAAGATCTATTCGTTGACTCAACTCGAGAAAGGCGTCCTACAGGAGTACATTAAGGATTGCCTCAACAAGGGCTACATAGTGCCGTCCAAGTCCCCCGCAGGATTCCCGTTATTCTTCGTCAAGAAGAAAGAGGGTACTTTGCGCCCTTGTATCGATTATCGTCAACTAAATGAGATCACGAGGAAGGACAGGTACCCATTACCACTCATCCGGGACATCATCGAATCCCTGAAATCCGCACAAATCTTCACCAAGCTGGATCTAAGAGGGGCCTATCACCTGGTGCGGATTAGGAAGGGAGATGAGTGGAAGACGGCCTTCAAAACACCCATCGGTCACTACGAGTACAGGGTGATGCCGTTTGGACTCTGCAACGCCCCGGCCGTCTTCCAGCGGTTCATGGACGATGTCTTTTCGGACCTTATTGGAATATCTGTATGGGTATACCTTGATGACATCCTGGTTTTTTCTGACACTCGAACTGCACATGTTGCGCATGTTCAGGAAGTTCTTCGTAGACTAACAGCTAACGGCCTGTATGCCAAGGTAGAAAAATGTCAATTTCATATGGAAAGCATGGAATTTCTGGGCTATGTGATCAGCAGCACGGGAGTGCGGATGGATCCCACGAAACTGCAAGCTATACGAGAATGGAAACCGCCACATGGCGTGAAGTCACTTCAAAGGTTCTTGGGCTTCGCCAACTTTTATCGACGCTTCATTCCACGCTTTTCTCAACTTGCCAACAGCCTAACCCGCCTGACCAGTACCAAGGTGCCATTTCTCTGGGACACGCAGGACGAGGAGGCATTTCTGGAATTGAAAAAATCCTTCATGTCGGCTCCTGTTCTTAGACATCCAGATGATGAAAAGCCATTTGTGGTTGAAACAGACGCTTCGGACTACGCAATTGGTGCGGTCTTACTACAGCAAGATTCAGTCACGGGAACAGAGCACCCGGTGGCTTACTACTCACGGAAATTGTCAGCGAGCGAGAAAAACTATGCGGTGATTGAAAAGGAATTACTGGCTATGAACGCAGCTCTCGAGGAGTGGCGACATCACTTGCTGGGTGGGAGGTACCCGGTGGTGGTTCGCACTGATCACCGTAATCTACAGTTCCTGCGCTCTTTGCAATGCAGAACCTCCCGTCATGCTCGTTGGGCCTTTTTCTTTTCGCAGTTTGATTTCACCGTCACGTACATTCCTTGTTCCCAGAATACGAAGGCTGATGCTCTGTCTCGGTCTCTGGAAAACAACGTTGAAGGTGCCAAGGAACCGGAGCCTCTGATAGCGTCAAAGCATTTTCTATCGATGGTGACTCCCCAGCTCCAACAGTTGATAGAAGCCACACGAACGGATCCCTCAAGATTACAGATACTACAACGTTCTGACATCAGAGAACGTGACGGCTTGTTGTTCTTTAAGGATCGTCTGTACGTTCCCACCTTGGAGCTCCAGAAGAACGTTCTACAGAATTGCCATGATTCCGTCGTTTGTGGTCACCGTGGAGTCCGCACAACACAAGAACTGGTTGCACGGCAGTACTGGTGGCCTGGATGGGCCACGCTGGTAAAGCACTACGTGGATTCCTGCCCTGTATGTGCCCAGATCAAGATTCCTCGCAAAAGGCCCATTGGTCTCCTGAAACCCACACCTACGCCTCCGTACCCTTGGCATACCATCGCCACGGATTTCATCGTTGACCTGCCCCTATCTGGTGGTTTCACGTGTATAATGGTGGTGGTGGACTGCTTCACCAAGACTGCTCATTTCTTGCCCTTTCCCAAACTGCCCACTGCCTCCCAGATGGCACGACGTTTTTTACACGAGGTGTATCGTCTTCATGGTCTTCCGGAGAAAATTCTATCGGACCGGGGAACTCAATATATCTCATCCTTTTGGGACCAACTGTGTCGGCATTTGGACATTCAGCGAGCCCTGAGTTCTGGCTATCATCCACAGACCAATGGGCAGACGGAGCGCACCAATCAAACCCTTGAGCAATACCTACGTTGTTATGCCAATGCCACTCAAGACAACTGGTCGGAATGGTTGGACACCGCGGGAGTAGCTTACAACAATGCTGTTCATTCTGCTACCGGACTCAGCCCCTTTTTCTGCTCTTCTGGTCTTCACCCCAGATTGCTGCCAGTTCGTCCTACATCTTCCAGTGCCGTACCATCTGCAGATGCCCTGGTATCCCTGATCCGCAATCAACATCGCCTGGCGGCCGGTACCTTGGCAGTGGCACAAGCACGTATGAAGGAACAGGCTGACAAGAGACGGAGCCCTGAGCCCGTCCTTCATGTTGGGGACAGGGTATGGCTGTCCTCCAAGAATCTACCGGTACGCAATTTGCCAGTGAAACTGGCTCCCCGCTTTTTTGGTCCCTTTCGCATCATTGGGCGTGTTTCTTCTGTTGCCTTTCGTTTGTCTCTGCCACGTTCTTGGAGGGTCCATCCTGTCTTTCATGTCTCCCTTTTGAAGCCCTATGTGCCCGATGTTATGGGTTCCACCTGTTCCCGTCCTGCCCCGGTCTTGGTTCGTGGGGTCCCTGAGTTTGAGGTGCAGGAGATATGTGATTCACGGATTTGGCGGGGTGCTCTGCAACTCCTGGTCAGCTGGAAGGGATATCCTGCTTGTGACCGCACTTGGGAACCTCGCTCCTTCGTGCATGCACCGCGCCTGGTTCGGGACTTCTATCTCCGCTACCCTTGGAAACCCGGTGCTCCGGGGTTATCCGGGAGGGGTTATGGTGTCACACCGCGCGCTCGCGGGCGCCACTTACCTGTCCTGGGGTCCCGGGTCCACGGCCGCAGCAGTCTCCTCCTTCATGGAGGCTGTACCCGCGGTGGCGTCTTTCCCCACGCCGGCCCGCGGTCCGGATGGGCTCTGTGGGCGCCGCCATCTTGCGAGGACCTGCGCATGCGCGGATCGTCAGTATCCGACTTCCCGCGCATGCGCAGTGTCGGAACATGCGTTCCAAGCCTCGCTTTGATGCCGGGCTTTAAATGAGCGCCGCATACACAGGGACAACGCGTCTCAACACGGTTGTTACTGTGTATGCGCTGCTGGAGCCCTGGCGTCCGTGTCTCAGTCTCTCCAGTTCCTTACTCTGCCTTATCCTGCCTAGTCCAGCCTTTCCTCCTTGTCCTCTCCCTGCTCCTTAGTCCTCCTACCCCTTGCTTCCCAGTTCTACCTTGTCCTTGCCTGCCTCCTGGGTTAGGGTAGGGGAGTTCCTGTCTGGGATCCTGGTTTACTTCCGTTCTACTAGGATAGTAGGATTTCCTTGTCTGTTCTGTTTGACCTTGCAGGGTAGGGGAGTTCCTGTCTGGGATCCTGGTTTACTTCCGTTCTACTAGGATAGTAGGATTTCCTTGTCTGTTCTGTTTGACCTTGCAGACCTTCCTCCTTTACCTGTCTTGTGCCCTGCCGGTACCTGTGCCTTGCTACCCTCTTGGATGTTCCGGAGTTCAGCTTCCACCATTATCGGTGTCTTCATTAAGCCTTCTCTGCCAGTGGAAACACTGTTCCGACGCCACATAAATACGGAGAAGTGCCACCCGTGGCGTTGGGAGTTGGTTCAGTGCCATCCTGTCATATATCGTCAGGAGGGTATTGGGCTAATTTCTCGCGCTACTCATTCATCGGCAAGAGATACTCCGACAGACTGGCAACCTCAACTCCACGGTCTTCAGGAAGAAAAGGTAACCAACGATCTCGTGAAGACTCGTTTAACACCCCTGCCCTCAGGGAAGGCCCTTGTAAATGGTCAAGGCCCATCAGAGTTGTGGAGGCATTCAAACATTCTGTTAGAACGGAGGATGGAAGGATTTGGAATGTTGAGAGATTTTGGGTATGTGGTAACAATAGACATTCCATTGTCAGAAGAGGTGAGGATGTTGCGAGACATTCCAGTGAGAAGAATGAGAGGGAAGTGTGTCAAAGGAAAGTGCCAAAGGGAAAGGATATGCAAAGAGATGTTTCTAAAAAATCTGAAGTAATTTCCTTGCCTACACCCATCAGAGAGACGACGTGCAGGTCCAAGTGGGGAAGAGTATATCGAAGACCAAGACGCACGGAAGACTTCGTGTGAATTTGAAATTGTGTTGCATTTTAGTATTGTTATATTTTGTCTGTGTTATATTATAAGGGAAGGGAGATGTGTAGCATCTGTACTTCTATGAAAGATGCACAGCAGTCACCCTGTACTGCCAACATTCCATGTCTGGAGCGTGCCATGGACTGCAGTGACATCATGAGGAATGTGGAATGCTGATTGAAGATCAACAGCTGGAGCCCCTGC
Source organism: Ambystoma mexicanum (assembly GCF_040938575.1). Lineage (NCBI taxonomy): Eukaryota > Metazoa > Chordata > Amphibia > Caudata > Ambystomatidae > Ambystoma > Ambystoma mexicanum. The sequence continues at coordinate 1,463,539,749 of NC_090923.1, read as the reverse complement.
AGATCGACTTACACTGACTCCCTCTTTCTTGTCTTATATATGGTATACTTAAGATATATACATTTAAAGTTATTTTAGTCTCTCATGCCATGAGTCATTACTGTATACCTCCCGGTCACTTCAATATCATATAAATGAAATGATAACAATCACTGGCAATGTCAACAGTTTGGGCTTTTGTGTAGGCATGGGAAAGTCACTTGCCAGGCACTGCTGTGGTGATATTAACTGGCTATTGATTGTAGCAGCTGAACAATGGTGCATCTAATAGCAGTGCCTGACACATGCCTAATACTTATACACAAGCCAAAACTGTTGGTTTTGCCAATGCTTGTTTTTAACAGGACTTCGGTGATTTCAATGCATAGTGCTTATAAATAGAGTGGCTGAAGGTAGACCTAGTTAAGGCGTTTTTCTTACACCATTAGTGGATTTACAACTCCAATTAAGTCATTACCTCTCAGAAAATCCCTTTGAAAAAACACTGGCAGGCACTTGATTAGGTAAGGCTTGATTAAAGCGAGCTCAAAGAGTTCCCATGAGGAAGCTTTTTGGGTGGGGAAAGGCAAGAACTGGGTGTGAATGGCCATATGGATTAGCATGGCCATGGGCAGTCACTTTGTAGAGTACTCAGATGCCATTGGCATTGTATTACAGAGCAGTCTGGGCCACGTGGCCTATTCTCTGATTTTGGAGGCCTATAGTCCAAAGCAGCAAAATTAATCATTGAAAGGCAGGAGAATGGGCATGGAAGGCATGAAGCAAGGCAGAGGTCAAAGTGGGAGGGAACTAAAGGGTATGTATGACGTTCCCTTACTTCTCATGATAATCTGCACTAGTTCTCCTTCATTTATGTGACCTGCAGTACAATTCCAGGACGGTAGGAAAGGTTCCTTTAATTTATAAATAATTGTTCACCTACTGGGGATTTAAACCTGGGCCCTGTTGGTAACAATTCTGGGTCAAACCTCATTGTGCTGTCTCGCAAGTGCTGGCTAAGCTTTGCTTATTTCAAGCAACTGCTTGCACATGAAGCCCATTCCCAAGCAATCAGGTAGCAATCTGGGAATTGCTGCAGGCACTGAGGGGGTTGTTTAGGCACAGAGGTGTTTGCAGGTAATGGGAGGGGTGTGTGTGTGCTGTAGTACTGGGCATGTCCCTTAAGAGGTGCAAATGGTGGGTGATTGGAAGGGATGGCTGCATGAAGCTGCATGCTGAGGACGACAACGACACCCTAATGTTGGTAATTTAAATGCATATTCATTCACTGTGTTTTCTTCAGTCGTGCCAGAACTGTTGTAAAACATAGCTTTGTGGGATGGGGGTGGGGGAGCAAGGACTTAGGTAGGGGTTTTGAATGGGGCGTGGGGGGTGATGTGAGTATGGGGGAGTGAAGGGAGCAGAGAAGGGGCGGGGCAGAGGGAATGTTGTTCCATTACTTTTTCTGTTACACTGAAGCAAGGGCATATAAAGGTATGCATATACGTTCACATGTTTGCAATAACCTTCTTTAGAAGCAGGGGCCCACTCCTCAATTTACCTTCCACTTTAAGGCTAGGCTGTGCACTGTACAGAGTCTACCTACCTGCGTGAGTTCTAAGATACGTGTCTCCAATGATAAGGGTAAGCCGTCAGGAATGGAGGGCGGAGGTTTCACACTTGGCTCCGGTGACGTTCCCAACGATGGCTCGCTGCCATCCTCCACCTCAGGGAAAGGGCTGCTATCCGGAGAATCGTTCAGAAGGCGCTCGAGATCTAGATCGTTCAGCTTGTCCATCACGCTTGCGGCTCGCAACAAATCGGAGGCTGTGGTTGAGCCAAAAAGTGACAGAAGGGGATCGCACATGGATTCTGTCTCCTGCTGGGCAGGCATCAGAACCTTCATTGATGGTGACGAAGAGGTTACTGTTTGATCATCATCCTTTTTCGGAGCCTTCTTTTCCTTCTGGAAGTTTCTCGACATGTCGCTGACGTTCATGGTGTATTGTTGCTCAGTTTTCTCCTTGAAGCCATTTAATTCTGTGAACCTGAAGAGGTAAAGACAAGGGTATTAATATTAACTAAATATCACAGCTTGTAAGTAAGTGCAGTAGTTAATGCGCTCTCCACAGGGCCTCAGAAAGATAAACTGGGAGAACCTGCAATAGATCGTGGGGATTCCAGCAACGAACATTCTGAATAATTGTGATGTGGTTCAAAAACGGACGCTAGTGCTCGACACATTCTGGAAGTAGTTTTAGTAATGGAATAAAGTCCCATTTCGAAATGGGACTGCATCCCATTCCTAAAGTGCACCTATAAGCTGTCGGCTGGCTCCCTACTGATTTAAGTGAAAGGTGAGGAATCGCCCAGAACATACAGGTTGGAGGAATAACCAGTTTTCAATACAGAGATTAAAATAAAAGGTATTTTACCTTTTAGCAGGGAGCAAAAGGGTCGGACTGGGGCATCACATTGTCATCACATTGTCTCGGGCACCAATGAAAAAGTGGGCCACAGTTGCAAATGGCGATTCATTCCTTTTGTGTCACTCAGAGTAGTGGGTAAGAGGGCGATTTTTCATAAAATGTGATGCACATTGTGCATTTTAAAGGATTTTGTTTCAGTAACACTGGTCAAAACTACTAGCCGCATGACGAAGTAACTTAAAAAAGTGGCCCACTTTGACCCAAACCAACGGGCCCACACTGTCCGAGCCCAGAGAGCAGTTATTTTGTTCAGCCTTGGAAGCTCCTTGCAGACCACCCGAGCAGTACGCTTGCCGAATGTGCTGATTACCAGAAGCTCTGGCTGAAGGTGTGCAGGGGACCATTTCTAAGCCCTGCTCAGACCCCGCATCAACCCGGCATCAACCAAGCCGCCTGTTAAACATGCGTGCTGTTCTTGTCTGCTCCAACAATGTCAATCACACAGCACATGTACAGTAACTACACTACAATAAAGACAATAAAGACATACTAAGTAAAAAGGAGTTGAGATTTCTATTTGTAACTTTTCTCACGTTCATACAAGCGAAATGTGTTTTCGAAACTAAATATAACCCCCTTGTGCTTAAGCAAAGATCTCAGCTACCGTCTCTTAACCTGGTAAGCTAACGCCTAATGTCTGCCTTATGCACGGATCTCCTAATAAAAGCAATGTGTCTAAATCACAGAGTAACATTTGCAGATAAAAAGTCATGAAAAAACGTTGGAACAGGGAAACTCGGTGGGGGCTTGGAATCACAAAGCAGGAGGGCAACAGCCAACAGCAAAGAGCAAACGAGCTTGTATACAACAACAAATACATTAAGCCACGCTCTCTTTTTTGCCTGCAAGTCAAACACTGGATGAAGCAATCACAGTGTGGGGAGGTGAGGATGCACCCAGTCTAACACTGGTAGACACCAGTGAGGCTAGGATAAACATGCAAACATTTGGCGGCAATATAACATTCAAGCTGCAAGCTGCACATTTCCAATCACATCATCAGGGTTCAAGTGATCTGTCAGTCACTGCTAATATAACAGCCCAGAGTAAAGAGGGGTCCAACGAAACCTGCAAACAGACTCCAGTTCTTTAGTAACCCACCCTGCCATGATAGCCACAAGGAAGAATAAGCACCAATGTATGAAAACGCAGGATGGAGGTGCTAACGACCAGCGCTGTATGCAATACAGCAGGAATCTAACGTCTTTGAAAGATAACGAGGTGCTAAGAATGCAAAGCAGCTTGAACTGCCCACTGGTGCCAGCCTTACTGACCAACACTGAGTGGGATCCAAGAAAATGCAAATTTATTGAAACCCAGCATGGAATGCTGGGGACAGGGCTGACCCGAGGCGGGAGGTGTTGGTGGGTGTTGCATTTCTGCTGGAGCTCCCTGCTGGGAGAGGGAGTTCCGGTGCGCGTTGTGTAGGCATGCAGGCCCATAGCACGCGTATAGAAAGGCTTCAACACAGTTGGAGGCTTCACGGGGAACTAACTACCCGTGCTTTCCAGCTTTCTTTATTAACTTCACATCACATCCTGCATACGTGTAGATGTGACGCGTACATAGCATCCCTCTTTTTCCATAATGAGAAAATACATAAGCGTTCTCCGACCTTACAGCTATTTAAACATTTGATTAATTCAAGTTAAAATTTGCACACAAAGTCTCTCAGCTTACCAGGGGGCCGGCCTCAGGTTATATCCACGGTAGCGCTGGCGTGGCGCTACATCTGCGGCTTCCTCCTCCTCCTGCTCGCCCTCTGGGTTAGGATCTACTTCTTCTTCCGTCTTCCTCTGCTTGGTCAAAAGGTTCTGGATTCTGTGCTGTCGCCCTCTCTCTGTGTAGCATCGGGGTAGTATGTGTACTTTCGCTCTTCCTCTGTGGCTGGTTCTGGTCTTCCGTCCACATTTCATCCGGGACCTGCTTGAACCATGATGCATTTCTCGTGATGTTCTCCAGACCTCTGCTTGCTGTTATCATTATCCCTTCTCTCCTAATTACCTTCCATGGTGTAAGGTCGTAGCTGGTTGACAGTTTGGCTGTTCTCGGTCTTCGCTATGCGCTACACCTTGTTTATGGTCCTCATGAACTGCAAGGGTTAAGTTCAAGACCCTCTGCATTGTCCACAAGGCCTTCTGGGGCCTGGGTCCACAATACCTGCAACTCTAACCTTCGGAAATACCTTCCTACTTGAGCTCTTCACTCCTCCATCTCCACCTCCCTAAGGGTCAGTCGCTTCTCCAAGCAATGAGTTGGCGGTAGATCTCTTTCTTCGGGTGGGACCTCCCTCTGGAACAGCCTCCCTGCCTCTCTGAAACTTGATGAGAATCACCTTGCATTTTCCCCCTTCCCTCTCCCCTGCACTTGTGCCTTCTCAATGTCACTGGACCTAGTAAGATCGTTGTTCTGTCCTCCCTTGTATCCTTCCCTTGCCTCGTCACGCTCTGAAACACTTGTGCATGGGCGCGATATAAATAAACTATCATATCAATATCATACAGGTTCTACGATGTCTGTCTCTTCGAGTACTCGTAGCTCCATAGCAACTAACTCCCGCATATGAAATGGTGTCCTCATGTGTCGTACCGCCTTGGGTTGCACCGTGGGGTCAATGTGTAGTTTGACCAACTTTCTTTTCAGGCATCCAACGCCCCGTAGGAAGGACATCTGGGTGCTTTGTCAGTAGATCACTGATCTCGTTTGAGTCTGTAATGTCACAGATGAACTTTATCAGTCTTAGATCTTCTGCAGACTCCCGACGCATTTACGACGTATAATTTGGCTTGATCTCCTGATCTCCCCTGCTGACTCTTGTTCTGAAACGTCTGATGACTGGAAGTGATGTTTTGCAACCATACGCAAACAGTAGGGAGTCTGTGTGTTTCAGTGCTGGGGTTGCATCTGCTTGAATATGTCTGCAGGCATAACGGTTACGGATGCTCCTGTGTCAACTGTCATGACAGTTTCTTGCCCCTGTATGCAGCACCTGGGTCTCCTCTTCTTCGGTGTGCCATTGCCTTGTTCCAGGTCCGAGATGAGGAGAACCTTGTCCTTTCGCCTTGTCCGTCCGGATTCAACTGCTGCCACCACACCGTCGTGGTCATCCCCAGATTCATCTGTGGAGGAGTTGTCCCCAGTCACAACGAGGTGGGTGTCCGCCTGCTTCTTCTTCCTGGTTTACACCTTTGGTGTTTGGGTTTGGTTGCATTGGGGTGGGACTGACAATCGACATATGCGTGCGTAGTGATCTTTGCAGCTGCATACTCCACACATGGTTCTTTGGGCTGGGCAGTTTCTTCTCCCATGGTGTGCACCTCCACACCATCCGCATTCGTTCGGTCCCGGGTTTCTTGGTTGCCACCTCTGGGCTGTGTGAGGTTCACTGTTTTCTTCCCTGGCCGCTGGACAGTTTGAGATTTGTGCCACTATAGCTGTTGGGAGTAAGTTGTAGTTTTTGTAGAGTGGTGCACATGTGAGCTGCTCTGGGGTGCGATAGTTCCCTCTGGCGTTCACAATATTATTGCAAGGGTGATGCCCTGCTCGCTCAGAACTATGCGTCACAGTTTTTCCGAGTTCATGCCATTGATGATTTTGCATCTTATCTCTTTTTCCGTGTTGTAAGTGACTCCAATCAAGCAATCCCACTAAGTCAGTGCCTTGTCTGGGATGCCCAAGGGAAGCCCTTATTTATGTATTTTTATGGCAAGTTATAATCTGGATGATGAACCCTTGTATAACACCCCTCTCTTAGAATCCCCCTTGACCCTACTGAGCCAAGAAGTAGGCTTGTTTTGCAAATTTAAAAGGTTTATTTGAAAAATTAAACAATATATATATATATCACACTTCTATAAATAAATTGATAATGGATAGTACACTTGTGAATATGAGCAGTAATCAGCAAGAGGCAATCCTACAGTAGCACAGTTCTTGGTTACTTATGAATAGGAACAGAAGAATGAGGTGGGAAAGAATGCTTTATATGGTTCAAGGAAACGCAATGATGAATGAAATGCAGTACAGAAAATAACTTGATATGGCTTCAACAAAAGACAATGTAATCACCTTTTCTTGACAATTCACTCCCCCCCTTTATGCAATATAAGGAGATGGAAAGAAGACACACAGTTCTCAGGAATGCAATCAAATATAATTCAGTTCCCCCCTAGCAAGCTTAAAAGAAAACAGGTATGAGTTTTAACACAGGCAAGATACTTTGATGTGGTTGCAATTAAGTGAAAAATATTCTAAAAAGGCTTTTAATTCCCTATAGGGGGTTCAGGGTGGGTGATATCTAGTTTATATTAGTTCAGGCTCACTTTAGCAATGCTCTATGAGTAACTAGCAGGTTAAAACGAATTTTAGCAAAGGAAAGCAAGGAGCTGCTGATTTTTACACATGGCTGAAATTGTGCAAAATGTCAAATCGCGGCAAATTTAATCACGCGCGTCGAACGTAATTACGGAGGCCTTATAAGGAGTAGGTTCTAGGTTCGTTGGAAGGCCTAGAATCTTAGCTTTAAGATAAAAGTTTCGCTCCTAGCACAAACGGTTCTGGAGATACGGACGATTTTGTGATGGTAGTTTTTCGGATTTGAAATTTAAAAGTTCAAAATGGCAAATGACAGTTTTCAGCTTTAGAAATGACGGAATGACACGATTCTAGGAGGCAGTTCTAATAGGCTAAAATAGTTTGGATTAGATTATTTTAAACTAAGAGATTGGTTTTGCACAGTGAGTACTCACACTATATTTTTGAAATAAGCCGTCAAGGTCTGGTCAGGTTGGACGGGACTTCCGGCGGGTGGTTCTGAAGTCCCGGCTATCTGGGTCAGCTCTGCTCTCTGGGTCTGTCAAGCACCGGTTCTGCTCACAGCGGTCTGGTTTGTGGTTCTCACTGGTTCTGGATACAGCACTGCTTTCTGGATACTGCTACAGGTTCTTGCAAAAGTACTTGGCAAAAAATTCAAACAGCTCGCCCGGCTGTTGAATAGTTTGGTTGGTTTTGAGGCCTGCTGAGGAGGATTCAGCTTGTGGATTCAGGCCTCTATGCTACAAATTCTGGAGTTAATTTCTGCTACAGGTTCTGGAGATTGATGGATTTGAAGTCTGGATCCCTGGATGTGAAGTCTGAAGTCTCCCGGCAAAGCGTCCCGCAAGAAAGTGGAAAGTGAATGTCTCTACCTGGGTTTCAATGTTCCTTTTATGTGTTTTGAAAATGGGTGTGTGCCTGGGCCTAGCTAAGCCTGCCCCTCTCACTTATCATTGGCCAAGCTTTCCTCTCTCCCTTGATTGGGGGAACTGGGTTGTGAGTCAGAGTGATGATGTAGGTTTATGGTCAGAGGATCCCCCCCTTGTCAAATTGCACACAAATCTATTTCTGACTCAAATACATATTTCCCAGATACACAAGTGGTTGACATTACATGTACACATTACAGATGAATTAAGACAGGTCTCTGTTCAAGCCCCATGTTCCTGCGAGCTGGGATTCAGAAATGACAACATTTTGCGCTTTTTGGTCGGTTTACCAATATCAGACATTTACCAAAAATTACACAAATGTGCGCAAGGAGTATGGACATTATTTGATGAAGTGTCAGATTTTTAACATGCAGACATTTGGAGTAAGACCCTATTTTCTGCTAGCGACCCCCCAGAATACACCACAGGGTCCTAACACCTCTTAAAACGTGCACAGAAAAATCACAAGAATAATGATATTACTTATATAATTCTGACAAGTCCGTACTATGAATTATCCATCTTTTTTTAAAATTATGCTCTGGCCCAAAGGGGTGTGGTTTCCCCCAAGCACATGGTGGAGTTTCTGGTTTGTCCACTTCCCCCAAGCTCAGTTTGCTCTCACAGGCAATGCCCCTCCCACTTTCTCCCAAGAGGAAGCCATTTACGACCCCCCCCAATATAACAATTGCCTGATCCAGGACAGGGCTTTGTTCAATTTCCTGCAGTCTGCAGGTACCCCTCCCTTAATTCAATCAGAGAGGTGTGATCTCCTTTTGGTGGGGGCAGCAGGATGCAACCAGGCCTGGGAAGAGTTGTTGGGCCAGTTCAACTCCTGTCGGGGGTAGTTGTCAGGCAGAATTCTATTTCTTTAAGCCAAGCTTCAGCTAAATGTCCTGTTTGTTCCCAGTTTAAATCAAACTTACAATATTTACACATGCAGCTAGAATGCTGATTCTAAGTTCAAAACCATGACATTTAACAGTTGCAAACTATGTGACACTCAAAAGTAGGTCACTCGTTTAATTTAAACATTTCGATTTTAGTGGTTTTAAATCCAATTTCAATTAAGCTGCTGACATCCACAGCTCAGCCAGTTTTGTTATAAAAATTGTTTTGGGCTCTTCATCTTTCCAGATTTAGTATGCACGCAAGAATTCATTATGCCACATGTCTGATGGTGTTCAGTGAGATTTTTGGATATCTCCCAATGTTTGAAATGGGCATTTTGAGCTTGCATTCAGAGAAACAAAGGGTGATTTTTAAAGTGATTTTTAGCTAACAGGCACTGCTGTTTTTCTCTTTGACACCCCATTTCACCCATGGCTCTTCTGACCCAGCACGCTCGCACTGGTGGGTGGCAGGTCAGCCGATTATTTTGGTGTGCGCACAACTGCGCAGTTCTTCTGGACTCTGGGATGGAATGATGGGCGGCGACAGCTCATCCCCACATCTACCCAGTCTATTGGTTCAACATGGGTCAAAACCCTTGACAAACCCCCCCGCCGACTGCGCTTTGATTGAGTCGAGGGGAAGTCGGGTGCAAAGGATGTTTTGAGCCCTGAACTGGTATGTCCTCATTATCTTCTTCCAATTCTGTAGATGGCACAGTTCAGCATCTTTTCCTCCACCCGGTTTGATCGATCGGGTCTCCTCGCCGGTCCTGATGGGAATATTGATATAGTGCGGCGACATATACATTTTATAAATCACGAGAATAGATCATAGCATTCTTATTTTGAAAAACAAGATATCATCATGAAACATTTTTTTTTCCAATCATAATATTTTAGAGACTATATCTGGGATATTTTAAGATGGGAACTGAAATAATCTGGAGCGGTCCCCTCTGGTATTGCAGAGGACTCCTCCAGTTGCTGCAGAGTGTGCCTGGGATGGCAACACTTTAGCTGATTTATATGTACCCACTTGTCTTCCCCTTCCGCCAGACTACCTTTGGGGATGTGGATCTTATACGCTACAGGAGAGATCTTGTCTATAATTTCAAACGGTCCCTTCCATGTAGGCAAACATTTTCGCTGTTTGGCCTGGTTCCTTTGGAAATTGTATAGATAGACCCGGTCCCCCACCTCGTATACTTTCCTGGTGGTTTTCAGGTCGTAGTGGGTTTTCATGCTATCAGCTGATCTTTCTAGATTCCGCTGAGCATAGGCAAAAGCATGTTGAAGGTGTTTCCTTAAATTCTCCACATACTCATGAGTTGTGGAGGCATTTATCAACGTCTGCTCTTGGGTCCTGTTGAGCAAATGCTGGGGAAGCACCATCTCGCGTCCGGTCATCAACTCAAATGGTGACATTTTAGTTGCAGATGAAGAGGTAGATCTGATGGCCATTAGGACCAGAGGTAGTCGGATATCCCAACTTGGCCCAGAATCTGCCACAAACATTTTTTAAGATGCTCACAATGGTTCGGTTGTAGCGTTCTACTGCCCCAGAGGAAGCTGGCCGGTAAGCAATATGTAACTTCCTTTTGACCCCCAGTATCTCCCACATCTTTGTCATTACCTCGCTGGTGAAATTGGATACCTCTGTCTGACCCAATCCTTTGAGGTAGACCAAAACTGGAAAAGATGTGGTTAATCATCAGGGCATCTGCTGTTTCTGCCTTGCAGTTTGGGGCCGGGAGACATTCCACCCACTTGGTAAACAAGCATGTAACGGTCAACATGTACTTGTTTCCTCTAGACGAGCGAAAAATCTGACCATGGCAGTGTCATCCCCCTCTTTTGGAGAGGCGCCCGGTGTGTGAGGGATGCTGGCTGAAATTGTGTACACACAACACACCCCTTCAAGTATTGGTCGAGGTCCTGCCCCATGTGTGGCCAGTATGCAACCTCTCTTAAGATTTCAAGTGTTGTATGAAACCCCCTATGACCGGCGGTGGCAGCATCATGGGCGTGACTTAACATCAGGCTTCGGAATGAGGTAGGAACCACCCACTGATCATGGCCAGCTTGGGATTTCCTTACCAACAAACCGTCTTGGATTCAGAACCTTTTTGGACATTTCATCAACACTCTTAGGTCCTCTTTCCCAATGTAATCGGTATCCGTCAGGGGAAAGTTCTCAGGGTCTTCAATGTGTTGGTAAAACTTACCAATTATTGGGTCCCCCTTCTGAGCTGTAATCAAATCAGCATCAGGGGTCTCCTTACTCCATTGTGCAGTTGAAAGATCATTGTGAGCATTTGTCTGGGACCTAGTGATAGCAGTGACCTGGATTTCCCCCAACAGGGACTCTTTTTCTATTAGATCCCCTTGGATGGCCCCGGTTATGGCCAGCTGATCAGCTAAGTCATTTCCAGTTTTGTCTGGTCCCTCTACTTTGGAGTGACCCTTGATCTTTTTCCAGTAGATGGTCATCCCATTCGATGTGACCAGATCATCAATATTTTGGATTAACTTCCCATGTTTCAGGGGTTTGTTATTAGCACATAACATGCCTCTGGTTTTCCAATTAAGTGGAGTTGATGTTGGACAGCAGTGAGGATGGCCTGATGCACAGCCATCAACTCTGCCACCTGACTACTTCGGGGACCAATTTTGTATCCAGCGGAGGGTTCTGGAAACTCCTTCACCCATGCATTCCCTACGCCGGCCACCAGTTCTTTCTCCCCGTTGTTGTCAACATGGTAAGAGCATCCATCCACATAGACAGTGGGCATTCCCTCACACTTGTCTTCTTCAAAGACTTTGTGTGGGGAATTAAGGTATGCCTCAATGTTGTCCTTGATTTTTAGACTTTCGTCCTCGAGACAGTTTTCTCTGGCACAATCATGCAAGTCAGCCAGACCTTGCGCGAGGGGACTCTTCTTGTTTTGGCCATATCTGACCTCCACAGGAAAGCCTTACATTGACAGAATCCAAGCAGTAATTCGGGAATTACTCACATTCCCGGCCCGGATTCTGTCACTTTGGAGATATTGCAGAGGCTGGTGTGGAGTCTCCACTATGATGTGTTCCCCCTGGATGAACGGGCAGTAATTCTTCAATGCCCACACCGTTGCCAGGAGTGCCTTCTCACAATCGTTGAATTTTTTCTCCACAGAGGATAAAGTTTTGCTCGCATAGGAGATTACTTTATTGACCTTGTCATGCTTTTGGTATAATACTGCCGTCAAGCACGTATTAGAGAACCCTGTCTCCAGGAAGATCTCCTTGTTTTTTTTTTTTTTTTTTAAAACTCTGTTTATTGAATTTTTAACAACAACATAACATAGAGAAACGTACATGAATAAGACATGAATCAGCAGTGTACGCGTTGAAGGCAGTTATCCATAGCAACAGGGCCCGTAGGGCCAAGGACCGCAAGACATCAATAGGACAAGGCAGGCAAACAATGCTAGCAGCGTTACCGGTGTACCCCCACCGCGGGGCTCAATGAGCGTCTAACCATTTACCCCATATTTTTTCGAATTTGCGGGGACAGCCCCTTGCATTATAGATCCGGCGCTCTAAGGTTGCGCACCTGTCCAACTCATTACTCCAACGGTTCAGGCTCAATGGTTCGGCAGATCCCCAATTGGCTGCAATAAGTCTCTTGCCTGTCCCCAGTGCAATTGCCAAGAACATTTTTTCATATTTGGACAGGTCTACTTCACCCCCAATGCCCAAGAGTATCATCTTGGGGTCCCTAGGGATTGGTGTCGCCAGAGCGGCTGAGATTGTGTTGACACAGGCCACCCAGAAGGCCTGTATCGCCTGACAGTCCCATATCATATGGTAGAAGGTGGCGGTTCAGTTTTGCAGCGGACACATGTCCCGTCTTCTATTCCCCCCCATCTGGCCATTGCAGTGCGTGAGTGGTATGAACGATGGAGAATCCTCAGCTGTATTAGTCTGAGCTTGGATTCTATTCCAATTTCTCTGGGGGACATTAACTCCTCCACCCAATCTTCAGGTTCCACGGGGCCCAGATCCCTTTCCCACTTTGCCCTTAGCCCGTCGAGTTGTGTATCCCCGAATGAGTTAAGGGCCTGATAGAGAGTGGAAGTGACCCTAGAGGAGATGTGCTGCGGAAGGATATTGGTCTCGACGGGAGAACAGGGAGGTACGACCGTAGTGTCGGGGAATTGGGTGCGGATGGCGTGGGACAGTTGCGCATGCCGAAACCGATCCATGGGTGCCAGGTCGAATTGTTCGCGCATGGTCTCGAAGCTCAGGAGGCGGCCCTCTTGTATCACGTGTGCTAATGTGTGTATTCCTTTTGCTAGCCAGTGACCGACGGGGCCCATTTTCACTAGCTCCGGGAGGAGCACATTGTGCCATATGGGTTGCGACAGTGTTGGCTGTTCTTCCCAGCCGATTAGTTTGTGTGCGGCCCGCCATGCACGCCGGATGTGGTGGGACATTTTGGGCAGCATCGGGAGTTGATTGCGAGCGGCGTAGAGGATTTGGAGCGGTGTTAGCGGGGACATGGTCTACAGTTCTATTCTGGTGTGTGGAAATGTGGGATCCGCGTGGATCCAGTCATTCACCACCCCTATCTGTGTGGCCAGGTAATAGGTGCATATGCAGGGTAAACCGATGCCTCCCTCCCACACCGATCTCTGGAGCGTAACAAGGGCTATCCTGGATTGTTTCCCGCCCCATAGCAGTGTGCGGAGGTTCTTGTCAATGAGTGCGAATGTTTCTCGGGGGAGGGGGAATGGGGCGTTTTGGAGGACATATAATAGTCTGGGAAGGGTCATCATTTTGAATAATGCGGCCCAGCCCATTAGCGATAGGGGAAGAGATTGCCAATGGAGGGTGTCTCTGTTGAACCGCTCTATGACTGGTTGTATATTAAGCCGGGGGAACCCATCAAGCGTCGGGTCAAGCCGTATACCCAGGTATTTGAGTTCCCTGATAGAGACGTGATATGGGCAGGTCTTCGGGATCGCCGATTCGCCACCCTGGATCGGGAAGAAGATGGTTTTGGCCTCATTAACCTTCAGGCCTGCAAAGTACTGATATTCCCTGAGTATGCGGGAGACCACGGGTTACTGAGGTATAAGAACAGGTCGTCCGCATAGAGCGAAAGACGGTCTTCTCCTCCTCCCGGCCAGGCGAAACCAGTCCAGTTGGTGTTAGCTCTGAGCTCAATCGCTAGCGGCTCGATGGCAAGGAGGAAGAGGAGTGGAGACAGCGGGCATCCCTGTCTCGTGCCTCGACCCAGGGGGAAAGGTTTGGAGGACCTGCCGTTCACCCTCACCGTGGCTTCCGGGGATGCATATAAAAGTTTTACCCAGGATATAAATGCCTGCCCCAGATTCATCCTAGCCATGATCTCCCACAAAGCATCCCACCCCACAAAGTCAAAAGCTTTTTCGAAGTCCACCGCCAGGAGGGCGAGTGGGGCTGTTATTTCCTTTGCGCTGGACAGTGGCAATTGGACTCTGCGTAGGTTCATCCGAGTTGATTTATTGGGCATAAAACCACATTGGTCCGAGTGGACGAGGGTCTTGATCACTTGCAGCAGTCTGTTAGCGAGTGTTTTGGCAAGGACCTTCGCTTCGCCATTGATAAAGGATATCGGACGATAGGAGGCGCATTCCTCCGGGGGTTTCCCAGGCTTATGTATGACAACTATGCATGCCTTCCTGAGGTCTGTGGGAAGGGCTCCTAGTTATTTGCTGCGTAGAAACATGCGGTGCATGCGGACAGGTAGCATGCCTCCGAGGCACTTCCACGTTTCAGTTGGGAACCCATTAGGGCCCGGAGTTTTCCCGGGTTGGAGTTGCGCCAGTGCATCTTGTACCTCTGTGTCAGTGATGTCCGCATTCAGGAGATCAGATTGGTGCTGCGGGAGTATCGGAATCTCGATGTGGTCGAGGTATTGAGAGGGTTCAACTGATGGATTCCCTATAGGTGGGGTATAGAGATTTTTATAATAGGTGGCGAATGCCTCGACGATATCCGAGTCTTCTGTCAACAATGTCCCGTCCGGTGATCTGATTGCCCTTACGTGTCCCCTGCTTTGCTCGCGTTCTCCAACCAGGCCAGAGTCTTGTTAGCTTTGTCGCCCCCTTCGTATATTTGGCTCCGGACTAATTGGTGGGCAGTTCGAGCGTTGTCTAGGGATAGGTTACTGAGGGCGTCTTGCGCCGCGAGCATCGCTTCCTTTGCTTCTTGGGTGTTTTGTATAAGGATTTGTCGCTCACATTCCAGGACGCGTGTTTCTGCTTCCCTGATCTTCTGGACTTGGCGTTGTTGGTAGGCGGAAACCGTGGAAATAGCCTCCCCTCGTAGGACTGTTTTGTATGCCTCCCAGATCGAGATCGGGCAATCCACCGAGCCCTCATTAATTTCGAAGTATTCCGTTGTCCTCTTTTCCAGCTCCTCCGCAATTTCAGGAAGACGGAGATGGTATGTATTTAGGCGCCAATTACGATTCGGGCGACAGGAGGATTTTTTTAGAGTTAAAAGAAGCGGGGAGTGGTCCGAAATTCCTCTCGCGAGGAATGCAGCATTGAGAAGCCTGTGGGTCATGTTGCGGGGGACGAAGGCGTAGTCGATCCTGGAGAATGATTTGTGGACACCTGAGTAGAAGGAGAACCCTGCCTCTTCTCCATAAAGTGGCGCCACGCGTCCACCATTCCTGAGGCCTCGGCGAACATGGCGAGCGGCGTGGAGGAGAATGATTTGTGGACACCTGAGTAGAAGGAGAACCCTGCCTCTTCTCCATAAAGTGGCGCCACGCGTCCACCATTCCTGAGGCCTCGGCGAACATGGCGAGCGGCGTGGAGGTGGGACCTGTTCCAGCTCGCCTATAGGTTCTGTCGACTGTGATGTCCATTACTTCGTTAAAGTCCCCTCCGAGCACCCACAGCTCGGTGAGCAGTTCTTTCGTCAGCGTGGGGGGGCATAGATTGCTGCCAGGCCCCATTTCTCGCCCCAGATGTCCGCTAGCATCAATACATAGCGACCCCGGGGGTCCGCCCTGATCTTCCTAACCTGGAGAGGGACTCTCTTGTGGACGAGAATCATTGTGCCCCTGGCTCCTTTCGTGAATCCGGCATGGTAGACCTTTTGAAAAAGTTGGTGTTTGTGCCTATCAAGTGCGTTTCGTTTAAGAGGGCAATGTCCGGGGAGTGTCGGTTTAGGTAGTGGAGCACCAGTCTCCGCTTTATGCTAGAGCCGAGGCCATTGACGTTCCAGGACAGTATTGTCAGCTTGTTGGAGTTCATCCTGTCTGCGTGAGTCTATTTGACGTGGTAGCAGGGAGGATTAGTGGCTGTTGCATTTTTCCCCTCAGGGACGTGTGTCGTTTTCCTCTCGGGGGGGACATCCGGGGGCCGCTTCGCACTGGAGCGCCTGAAGGCTGGTAGACACTTGTGTCTCCGGTCCTGGCCCAGAACAGTATTTGTTTGCCTTGTCTGTTCTCGTTGGTTTCCATCTTTCTTTTCTCGTGATTCCGTTTCCTCGGTTCCCCAAAACTCCCCCCACCCTGTACTTCCCCCCCAACTGGGAGCACCTGTTGCCCAAACGTTGAACTTATAACTTGGTGAACTTAAACTGCGTCGGGATGACCCGACCTAGGGTGGTAGCCCTTGTGGAGACTGCGGTACCTGAACGGTGGCGGCCGCAATGATGCAGTTTCCGTGTTGTTACGTAGCCAGTTCAGTTCTGTGGTGCCCAGACCTCATCCGTTCTCAGTGGTGTTTTGGGTGGGATGCTGTGGTGATGCGGTTTCCGGGTCTGTCCGGATGAAGGGTGGCGAGCGCTGCCCGGGCCCGGGTTTGCGCGCAGGCGGTCCGGAGGGCGAGCGTCGGGCCATGGGCCCATTAAGGATCTGTGTTTCAAGACAGTCCCATGCTTCTTTGGGATTGTGGAATAAATGGGTCGTGCCCTTGTGGTGGACCTTGAGAATCGCCGGGAAGAAGAGAGCAAACTTAATTGACAAGGAGTGAAGCTTCTTCTTGACAGAGTCGTATGACTGGCGGGCCTTCTGGACCTCTTTGGTATAGTCCGTGAAAAACCCCACTCTATAGCCGTTGTATGTGATTGGGCCAGAGGCCTGTGCCATCTGCAGGATAGCGTCTCGGTCCCGGTAGTTGAGGAGGCGTGCTATTATTGTTCTAGGCGGGGCTCCTGGGGTGGGTCTCCCAGTGGGTACCCTATGTGCTCTCTCGATAGAGAAGAATTTCGACAATTTCTTGGGGGCAAAGACATGAGGTAGCCATTCCTCTAGGAAAAGTTCAACACTAGGGCCTTCCACTTTTTCCGGGATCCTATCTTCGGCCCGGTATTCAAGTTGGTTACCTTTCTGGGCGATTATGGCTAGTTGTTGTTCCAGCTGGCGGACGTTATCTTCTGTATCCAACACCCTTTGTTCCGCTTCTCCGACCCTGGACGATAGGTTGGGGAGATCCTGGCGAAGGAGAGATACTTCCGTGGAGACACCTCCTATTTTAAGTTCCAGCAAGGTTCTCGAGTCCCCAATTGCCTTCATTAAGTCGTTCAGGGAGAGTTGGGGGTCCTGAGTTCCTTCCATGTTGCCTGCTTCCGCCGGGTTTTGTGTCTCCTGGCGGGCAGGGGCCTCCACTGTGTAAAGGTCCATTTTACTCTGCAGGGTTTGTCGCTTGACCTTGTCTTTGCCCATGGCCGAGCCAGTGTTTTATGTGAGGATTTAGGCCCGGGAGGGTCGTGCGGATGCCCCGCGGGGATCGCCGAGGGCACCAAGTCGGGGTGGGCTCGTCGGTTGTCTATCTTTTCCCACTCTGTCTCGAAACACTGGTAGGGGCATACACGTTAGGACCGTGCCCACCGTCTCGAATGTGTACTGTTCCTGAGTGGATTGAAGCGCAGAGGGGCGCTGTCTCCGGCGCCAGTCACGCGCACCCCACCGCGTGCACTTCTGTAGGAGTATTATCCTCCCAGGGGCCTGGTTGTAAAGTGACGGCCCAGTCTCCCAGCGGTAATGGTGCCCGAGGCCCTTGATCTACGGCGGGGGGGGTTGCCCCAATGCTCGTCTCCACCGGGAGTTGTTCCCCCTTGTGGGGTGTGTGTCCAGAAGCTTTTGGCCAGTGGGGCTATGGGTCCTGCAACAGAGGCCTTCGTGCCCCCAACAATCGCGTCCCAAGGTTGCCGCTTTGTGGCCAGTCCTTCGGGCTTATGAAGCCCTTTCGCAGTGTGGGGGTGAGGTTATGCGCCCAGTCATCCATACAGGGTGCTCCTAGAGGTGGGGGCGGAGAGCGCCTTCAATCCCCTTCCCTCATCTTCGTTGGGAGGGGGGGTGTACCCCTTCCTTCATGCGGGACGGCGTCCCTCGGTTCGTCGGGGGGGGAAGAGGTTCCACGTACCTTGTCGTTATTGTTGGGGGGAGCGCGACCCTGTGTTGCCCGTGTCTGCGTCGCGGGTCAACCCCGGTGGTGGGGGGGAGGGGCAGAGAGATTTCAGCTCCGTGTCCCGTCCCCTGTCCTCTTCCTCTCCTATGCCGCCCGTTTTGGCCCGGCAGCGTGGGCAGGCGTCTGGCTGTCTTGCGTGGCTCGGAGAGAGAGGGGCTCCGGGCTGCAGTCTGTAGGTTCGGGGCCGTCTTCTGCCTTCTATGAAGTGCCTGCACCTCGATGGCTCAGGGGGGGAGGGGCGGAGCGGCTGTTCTGCAGCCGCGCGGAAATGGCGGCAAGTCTCACACCAGCGACTCCGGGGTCGCGTTCTTCGCCTTTCCGGGACCGATTTCGCCCCAGGCCGCAGCTATTGTTGCCTGGGGACGTCTGCCACCGGGGTGCTGGGTCTTGGGGTCGGGTGGTTCCGATGTACGGAATAATTACAGGATATATTCCGCGGCTGCCGGGAGCCCAAGGCAATTAGCTCTTCATGCGCGGCTTGCGCATGCGCAGTCAGAACTCCTTGTTTCTGACAGGGTAAGCTAGGCAAGGCGCTTGTGAGAGGCTTCTCTTGAGTTGTCTTACGGCCTCGTATTGTTCTGGACCCCATTCCCACTTGACCCCCCCCCCTTCAAGAGATGAATCAGAGGTCTAGTGATCTCTGCGTAGCCCTCAATGAACTTTCTGCTGTAATTAGTTAGTCCAAGGAGGCTCCTTAGTTCCCGCAGAGTTGTGGGATCCTTCAGTTTCTGGAGTGCTTCCACTTTCTTTTCCTGGGGACAGAGACCCTGAGGAGTAATCTCATGCCCCAAGAAATTAACATGGTTTCTACACCACTGTGCTTTCTGAAAGGAAAGTTTTGCTCCGGCGGCCCTCAACTGTGTCAGAACATAACGGATCTCCGCTATGTGTTCCTCCACAGATGAACTTTTGATGAGGACATCATCTATATAAGCCAGGTTACCCCTCGGACCCAGGTCGGGCATGGCTTTATGTAGGAAAATGTTGAATTCATTGCCGGAGTTGAGGTATCCGAAGGGAGTCCGGGTCCATGTGTACTGCTGGCCCCCAAAGGAAAAAGCCAGTTTGTATTGGTCCTCCCTACTGACAGGCACGGTCCAGTATCCATTGGTCAGGTCTATTACTGTGAATACCTGTGACCCCTGAATCTGGGCCAGCCCTTGGTCAATGTAGGGCAGAGGCCATCGGGAAGTATGCACCCGTTTGTTGAGCTCCCTAAGGTCGGCGCAGAGTCTCCACTGGCCGTTTGGCTTCAATATTCCCAGCACTGGATTATTGAAGGTGCTGTGTACTGGACGGATTGTTCCCCGGGACTCAAGGTTCTTAATTATTTCAGTAAGGGACTCCATGGATGCAAGAGGCAAACGATATTGCTTCACAAACACTGGAGTCATTCCAGGGTCCGTAGGAATTGTTGTGGTGTGGATGTCGGTGCGACCACAGTCATATGAGTCTACCGCAAAGAGATCTTGGGAATCCAAGAAAACTTGTTTCAACTTTTGCTTCTGTTCCAGAGTCACGCAGGCATCAGCTAGGTTGACTCTCTCTTCCACCATCTGCCTGAAGCCTGGAAAGACTTCTTGTTTTGCTATCTCAGTGGCCTCCTCCAGATGGGTGGAGAAGTCCCTGGTCAGAGTGCTGATTTGGACTAGGAGGCTTCAGGTGGGAAAGGCAGCTCTCATGGACCTGGAACATCACCTCATCCCTCCTGAAGTCACAAGTCACATCTTCCTTACCATAAGGGCAAGAAGTGTACACCAGGAAGTTCCCCCCATGCCGGGTGAAAATCCTGTCTGGTGTTGTATTGTCCTCACTGTCACTGTCAAAACAATCCTTGGGGATCGGTCCTAACAGTTAATTTCCTAAATCAATGGAGAAATGTCGGTCTTCAACCGCCATTCCAATAATGGTGCCTGCGGCTAGAGTAATACTCTTTAAGTTGCTGTTATCCACCTCTATTGGAATGGTGTCATGTTCTATGTTGACTAATGGTGTTGGGTTTACCCCCAACCCTTGCTGTTGGAAAGAAGCATTTAGATGAATATAAGCATCAGGATTTTTCAATTTTTGTCCTCTTTTAACTTTCCCTTCCAGGGAGATTGTCAGGTCCTTTCTGGGATGGTGACTTCCTCTTTAATCTGAATTTCAACTGCATAAGGTAGTAATTGAGCTGACCTAAATGCTTTTTATGAATCATCAAAGCCCATGGGATTATCTGCTAATCGGGACCAAGCTTTGAAGTTTATTAGGTCCAAACTAATGGCAAAGTGATTGAGAATGTCACTGCCTTAGTAAAAGGCGGCAGTGACGTCTCGCACGACCCAACAATTATGGACTATGCTCTTGTTGCCAACGGAGATTTTGAGCATACACCTGCTTGGCAGGAGATGTTTGGAATTGGGTGCTTCCAGGTCCATTACCCATTTATCTATCAGTTTGAATGTGGGAATGGCTCGATCTTTTGGGAGTTGGCGGAACATGGCTTTGCTGATGAAGCTCTTACCGTTGTTCACACACACGCGAGCGACAACAGAGTCCTTCCCATCATTTAACTGAACAGGGATGAACAACTGATCTTCAATTTGCTGAATATCAGCCAGGCTTTGAGCTGATTTTACATCTTTCTGGACTATAGGAGTGGGAGTGTCTGATTGTGGATTGGTAAAGAATTTCAGAGTGTTTCCTTCCAGTGTGGAATACCACCTTAAATTGGAAGGAAGGTTGATTTTCAGAAATAGAGAGGACCCTCCACCACCAGTCTGTTGTCCTACTGCTATTACTGTCACGTCTGAAATTTGGTTGTTCTGGAAGTGAAATTCTACTTGGTCAGATTTGTGTTCAACCATGTGGCAGGTGCCATTTAAACTAACATGGTTGACACTCTGTTTTGGTCGGCTAGTCTGTGTCCAGAGGACCTTGTTTACACAATCTATTAGGGGTGACAACCTTCTCAGGAGGTCGTTCCCTAGTAAACAAGGGGTGCCCTCTGGAGTCACTACTATGACCGGGTGTTTCAACCTGTGACGCCCAATTTTAATGTCCAAATCTGCCGTCCCCTCAACGGGAATTTCCTTCCCGTCAAAGTTCTGGAGTTGTCCAGGAAGAGAGGTGAGAGGAATACGATAATTCTCTCCCCTTCCTAAATTCAGTTAATCAAAGGCCCTTATGGACAGAAGGGTAGCTTGAGATCCAGTGTCCACCAGCGCTGAAATTGTACCCTGCCCCTGTACTTGTACCGGGGCATAATATCTTCCCTCCTTCTCCTCAAGGGGGCACAGATAATGCACATTTTTGGACAACTGGTGGGCTAATTTTCTGGTTTTGGACATTGCAAGAGAAGAGCTTTGGGCAGAATTCTGTGGAGAGCCTTGGGAATCTAAAAGAAAAAGTTGGCAACTGGAGATCAGAGCCATTGTGGGTTCCCCTGGTTCCGGTTCTGGGCCGCCCCCCCTTTTTGGAGGCAGTCACCAGGATGGGTTTGAACCAGGGGATTTCGGTATTGTGGGTTCTGCGATGAGATGATGGGCGGCGGTAGCTCAGTCTCCATACCTCCCCACTCTGCATTGGAATCCCTTGGGACCCATTTTTCTTTGGGAGGAGTTCCCCCATCTCTAAAGGAGAAGATTCTTTTCCCAGGATCCTCTGAGGATCCCTCTCCCTCAAATTGGGAGATCTGTACCTCCTCCACAAACTGGGCCTGTTTGGATACTTTGTTTCTCCTAACCCCCCTCTGCTCCTTTGGAGGCAGACTTTCAGGGGCAGGAGATTTCGTTTCCGGTTCCTGGGTTTCCAGGGGCTGTTTACAAGTGAGGAAGGAAGCTTCCTCCAAGGCTTTACACCCTCCTCCCTTTGTGCCTCCTCCCTGGGAACCGGTGGGTTATCGGGGTGCTGCCCCTGTCATTGTTCTGGAGCACCAGGTCCAGAGTTTGGGGCGTTCTGTGCCGGCATGGCCATCTGAGGGTTCTGTTGCGCCCTCAGCATGTGACCCAGATCCCGTGCCATGTTTTGGACCTGGCGCTCAAGTTGTGAAACCCGCTCGGGCTGATACGGGGTTCTGTTTTCCCACCTGGGCTGATCCGGGAAGGGTAGTTATCCCTTCTCTGGTAATACCCCGGGTTGGGAAGATTTGGGTACCCCTCCACCCTTGGCCTCCCCTCTCCCGGATTAGGTTGTCTGGGCTCAGGGAATTGGGGAAAGAAGGATGGATGATTTTGGGGCTGGAAGTTGGGTGGATACCTGGGGAAAAAATTCTGCCCAGGGTTTGGTGAATTTCTGCCCTCCTGGGGGAAGTTAGGAGGGAAATTCCCTGGGTTAGGTGCTTGGCCGGATCCCCCCCCTTGGGCTGGAGGAGTCCACCCATAACCCAGGATGGGTCGGTTTCCCTTGTAGCGGGGACTTACATAATCAGTGGAGCGAGGGACCCCATTTGTGGGACTACCTCCTTGACTCCCTGTCTGTGACTGGCCGAGGGCCTTCTGGTGTTAGAGTTATTTGGTGCAGGCAGGTTTTTAGGCCCCCCTATCTCCAAATCTAAAACGGGGGCAACCTTTACCTCTGCCACCTTGGCAGCAGCAGGGGTGCTGTTGGTTTTGGGGGTTTTCTGCGCATTATTTTTATTTTCTATGGGCTTCTGCACCTCATAGATCCGGGTAGCCTGTTCAATGACCCAGTCTAGTGACCTCTTCTCGTGAAAATCTCTCACTAGCTGGGTCATGATGTATTTGGGCAAGGCATGGAAAAAAGTATTGACAAACTCTTTGCTGTCTGTGCGCACCCTTTTGGTGGTCTGCGCAAAGGCACGCTTCAATTCTTGCACAAATTCTTGTGGGGCCTGATCCTCCCCACATTGCAAATTGTAGGCTGCCTTGCGAGCCTCTTGGGGATTTCTATGAACAGAAAAACGTTTCAAGATGGTAATACCCCGGGTTGGGAAGATTTGGGTACCCCTCCACCCTTGGCCTCCCCTCTCCCGGATTAGGTTGTCTGGGCTCAGGGAATTGGGGAAAGAAGGATGGATGATTTTGGGGCTGGAAGTTGGGTGGATACCTGGGGAAAAAATTCTGCCCAGGGTTTCGTGAATTTCTGCCCTCCTGGGGGAAGTTAGGAGGGAAATTCCCTGGGTTAGGTGCTTGGTCGGATCCCCCCCTTGGGCTGGAGGAGTCCACACATAACCCAGGATGGGTCGGTTTCCCTTGTAGCGGGGACTTACATAATCAGTGGAGCGAGGGACCCCATTTGTGGGGCTACCTCCTTGACTCCCTGTCTGTGACTGGCCGAGGGCCTTCTGGTGTTAGAGTTATTTGGTGCAGGCAGGTTTTTAGGCCCCCCCCCATCTCCAAATCTAAAACGGGGGCAACCTTTACCTCTGCCACCTTGGCAGCAGCAGGGGTGCTGTTGGTTTTGGGGGTTTTCTGCGCATTATTTTTATTTTCTATGGGCTTCTGCACCTCATAGATCCGGGTAGCCTGTTCAATGACCCAGTCTACTGACCTCTTCTCGTGAAAATCTCTCATTAGCTGGGTCATGATGTATTTGGGCAAGGCATGGAAAAAAGTATTGACAAACTCTTTGCTGTCTGTGCGCACCCTTTTGGTGGTCTGCGCAAAGGCACGCTTCAATTCTTGCACAAATTCTTGTGGGGCCTGATCCTCCCCACATTGCAAATTGTAGGCTGCCTTGCGAGCCTCTTGGGGATTTCTATGAACAGAAAAACGTTTCAAGATGGTAATACCCCGGGTTGGGAAGATTTGGGTACCCCTCCACCCTTGGCCTCCCCTCTCCCGGATTAGGTTGTCTGGGCTCAGGGAATTGGGGAAAGAAGGATGGATGATTTTGGGGCTGGAAGTTGGGTGGATACCTGGGGAAAAAATTCTGCCCAGGGTTTCGTGAATTTCTGCCCTCCTGGGGGAAGTTAGGAGGGAAATTCCCTGGGTTAGGTGCTTGGTCGGATCCCCCCCTTGGGCTGGAGGAGTCCACACATAACCCAGGATGGGTCGGTTTCCCTTGTAGCGGGGACTTACATAATCAGTGGAGCGAGGGACCCCATTTGTGGGGCTACCTCCTTGACTCCCTGTCTGTGACTGGCCGAGGGCCTTCTGGTGTTAGAGTTATTTGGTGCAGGCAGGTTTTTAGGCCCCCCCCATCTCCAAATCTAAAACGGGGGCAACCTTTACCTCTGCCACCTTGGCAGCAGCAGGGGTGCTGTTGGTTTTGGGGGTTTTCTGCGCATTATTTTTATTTTCTATGGGCTTCTGCACCTCATAGATCCGGGTAGCCTGTTCAATGACCCAGTCTAGTGACCTCTTCTCGTGAAAATCTCTCACTAGCTGGGTCATGATGTATTTGGGCAAGGCATGGAAAAAAGTATTGACAAACTCTTTGCTGTCTGTGCGCACCCTTTTGGTGGTCTGCGCAAAGGCAAGCTTCAATTCTTGCACAAATTCTTGTGGGGCCTGATCCTCCCCACATTGCAAATTGTAGGCTGCCTTGCGAGCCTCTTGGGGATTTCTATGAACAGAAAAATGTTTCAAGATGGCCGCCCTATATGCGGATCATCTTGAATGGTTTTGGTCCTCCAGCCCTGCAAAGAAACTGGAGTATTCTGGGGAGAATGTCCATTTGACGTACTGGATGCAGCTACTGCTGTCCTTCAAATGGAAAGTCTCCATCATTTGCTCATAGAGCTCCAAGTGTTCCCAAACAGAATACTTGGCGTTCTTATGATAAGGCGTGATGACACTCCTTATTGCCTTTATTTGTTTCAATGGGTCCTTAAGCAAGGCCCTTTTTGCCTTATTGGCCTTTTTGGTTCGGGTAACCCTGGTCCATTCATCCTCCGACTCCGAAGCACTGCTCCCAGAGGTGCCTGTCTGATCTTCCAGGTTTTCCCAGATTCTGCGAGCCTGAGAATGGCTGGCAGAATGTGGGAACCTGGTCTCCTGTGTCCTGTGACGCTCAGAGGAGTCTTCAGATCCCTCCTTGCTGCCAGGATTTGATGGGTACCCCCCCACTGACCTAACTGGGCAGAGGTTTTCAGGATGCCCTTAGTGGGCCTACTCTCCTGGGGTTCCCCACTAAATTGCACTGTGCTTGGGTGCCCATACCCGGATGCCCGCCCCTCCATTCCTGGGTGGTACTGGCCTATGAGCGCCATACTTTTAGCTGGATAGTAATCTGCCATCCCTGTGGCCCCGTGCTGAGGTGCGCCAGGGAACATGGGGGTGGCAGAGTCCAGGGACTGGTAGAGATGAAGGCATCTGGTACTAGGGCTCCTGAGGTTATGCTCAGGCGTTTCCCTTTCCCAGCGAACTTCATCTCTATCAGCCCCTGCTCCCTTTTGCAATGCAAGAGCCTGGGCTTTCAGCTCCTCAACCAAGGCCTTACTCGACTCTATCAATCTCTCCTGCATGGCTACCTGTTGCTGGAGCCTATCAATGTGCTGGCAGAGAGCCTCATTCTCTCTCTGTGCCTCCTGATTGGTCCTGGAGTACTGGGCCAGTCTTTGCTGCAGGAGGGTTACCTCCTGTGTCCCATCCCTACTGGCTTGCTCCTTTCTTGCCAGAGCCTCTTCCACCCTCCTGGTGTGCTCTAACAGGTTCTGATGCTCTTTTTGGAGGTCACCCAGCCCCTGGAGGGCCAAGTGATTTTCTTCAGTTTTTCTTTTTAAATGGCAGACTTCCTGGGCTAAGGTGTCCCTTTCCTGACTAAGAGTCTACATCTGTGCCGCCAGGTCCACCCTTTGTCTTTGAAGGGCACCAGCTTTCTGGAGCTCCTGATCAAACTCTGCCTGGGTATCCAGGTCTTTCAGGATCAGTTTATTGCTCTCTGCCTTTTCCCTATCTAGGTGGCTTTGCAGGGTGACTACCTGCTCAGCACATGCCCTATTGAAATCTAATTGTTGCTCCAGCTTTTTCTGGCTCTGCAGTAGGGAGTCCAAACCTTCTTGATACTCCTTCTGCAAGGCCAGAAATCTGGTATCCTGGTCAGACCTTTCCTGTTGCAGGATACACATGTCCTCTTTGATTTTAATGAGATACTGTCTGGTCTCATTTTCTGACTCCTGGCTTCTGTGCATCCTCTGCTCAGAAGAGACCGGGTCAGATTGGGCCTTTTCTAAAGCGATCTGTTGCCTATTTGCCAGATCTTGGCCTTCAGCACATTTGCCCTGCATGGCTCCCATATATAGATACAAATATGCCGCTATCCTAACCATCTTGTCGTGTTCATCTTTAGCTTTAGGAGCCGTATATAGTTCACTCAGGGCCACATGTAAGGGACCCTGATCTCTCCACATATCTAACCCAGTTGCAGTGACCTGTCGTGTGATTGCCTGCAACCACGCATCCTGGCCCTGCTCAGTCCATTCACCTCTCACAAACAGCTTATGTAAGAAGTGCTCTCTGGCTATTTTGATGTCTACCAGTGTCGTTATTCTGGAATTTGAGTTCCTTCCTGACTTACAGACGTTTGTATTTTATTTTGCGAAACAGACCGTTTCCTTGGAGCGTTCCTTTGAGGGGTGCTTTCACAGTGTAAAACAGCGTGGTGATCTAACCGGATATGTGTATCTGGTCAGTTGACACACTGTATTAAGCTGCACAAGTGGTAAATCTAATCCAGAATATCCCGGCTACGAGCCCCCACTCTGTAAGTGACTCCAATCAAGCAATCCCACTAAGTCAGTGCCTTGTCTGGGATGCCCAAGGGAAGCCCTTATTTATGTATTTTTATGGCAAGTTATAATCTGGATGATGACCCTTGTATAACACCCCTCTCTTAAAATCCCCCTTGACCCCACTGAGCCAAGAAGTAGGCTTGTTTTGCAAATTTAAAAGGTTTATTTGAAAAGTTAAACAATGGGCCTCATTACACGGTAGGCGGTGGACCAAGGTGCTATTAGCACCTTGGTCCATGCCGGTAAAATACCGGCACCGCCTTGGCGGAAAGGGGATTTACCGCCCCATTCCAAGGTTGGAGGGGCGGTAAATCCCCTTTCCGCCACTGCCCTTCCCCATTCCCATTTCTGCCCCATAGGGCTCTATGGGAATGGGGAAGGCGCTAATTACGGCACCGCAATTTTGCGGTGCCGTAATTAGCTCCGAGGTCCCTTAGCGGGTTGGATATTAACGCCTGCAAGAAGCAGGCGTTAAATCCTCCAACCCGCAAAGGGACCTCGTAGTACGGCGGTAAGGGTTAACGGTCACCGTTGCCATTAACGGTGACCGTTAACCCTTACCGCCGTCCGTGTAATGAGGCCCATTATATATATATATATCGCACTTCTATGAATAAATTGATAATGGATAGTACACTTGTGAATATGAGCAGTAATCAGTAAGAGGTAATCCTACAGAAGCACAGTTCTTGGTTACTCATGAATAGGAACAGAAGAATGAGGTGGGAAAGAATGCTTTATATGGTTCAAGGAAACGCAATGATGGATGAAATGCAGTACAGAAAATAACTTGATATGGCTTCAACAAAAGACAATGTAATCACCTTTCCTTGACAATTCACTCCCCCCTTTATGCAATATAAGGAGATGGAAAGAAGACACACAGTTCTCAGGAATGCAATCAAATATAATTCAGTTCCCCCCTAGCAAGCTTAGAGGAAAACAGGTATGAGTTTTAACACAGGCAAGATACTTTGATGTGGTTGCAATTAAGTGAAAAATATGCTAAAAAGGCTTTTAATTCCTTATAGGGGGTTCAGGGCGGGTGATATCTAGTTTATATTAGTTCAGGCTCACTTTAGCAATGCTCTATGAGTAACTAGCAGGTTAAAACGAGTTCTAGCAAAGAAACGCAAGGAGCTGTTGATTTTTACACGTGGCTGAAATTGTGCAAAATGTCAAATCGCAGCAAATTCAATCGCACGCGTCAAGCGTAATTACGGAGGCCCTATAAGGAGTAGCAAGTCGGGTCTAGGTTCGTTGGAAAGCGTAGAATCTTAGCTTTAAGATAAAAGTAAAATTTTGCTCCTAGCACAAACGGTTCCGGAGATACGGACGATTTTGTGAAGGTAGTTTTTTGGATTTGAAATTTAAAAGTTCAAAATGGCAGATGACAGTTTTCAGCTTTAAAAATGACAGAATGACACAATTCTAGGAGGCAGTTCTAATAGGCTAAAATAGTTTGGATTAGATTATTTTAAACTAAGAGATTGGTTTTGCACAGTGAGTACTCACACTATATTTTTGAAATGAGCCGTCAAGGTCTGGTCAGGTTGGACAGGACTTCCGGCGGGTGGTTCTGAAGTCCTGGCTATCTGGGTCAGCTCTGCTCTCTGGGTCTGTCAAGCACCGGTTCTGCTCACAACAGTCTGGTTTGTGGTTCTCTCTGGTTCCGGATACAGCACTGCTTTCTGGATCCTGCTACAGGTTCTTGCAAAAGTTCTTGGCAAAAAATTCAAACAGCTCGCCCGGCTGTTGAATAGTTTGGTTGGTTTTGAGGCCTGCTGAAGAGGATTCAGCTTGTGGATTCAGGCCTCTTTGCTACAAATTCTGGAGTTAATTTCTGCTACAGGTTCTGGAGATTGATGGATTTGAAGTCTGGATCTCTGGATGTGAAGTCTGAAGTCTCCCGGCAAAGCGTCCCGCAAGAAAGTGGAAAGTGAATGTCTCTAACTGGGTTTCAATGTTCCTTTTATGTGTTTTGAAAATGGGTGTGTGCCTGGGCCTAGCTAAGCCTGCCCCTCTCACTTATCATTGGCCAAGCTTTCCTCTCTCCCTTGATTGGGGGAACTGGGTTGTGAGTCAGAGTGATGAGGTAGGTTTATGGACAGAGGATCCTCCCCTTGTCAAATTGCACACAAATCTATTTCTGACCCAAATACATATTTCCCAGATACACAAGTGGTTGACATTACATGTACATATTACAGATGAATTAAGACAGGTCTCTGCTCAAGCCCCATGTTCCTGTGAGCTGGGATTCAGAAATGACAACATTTTGCGCTTTTCGGTCGGTTTACCAATATCGGACATTTACCAAAAATTACACAAATGTGCGCAAGGAGTATGGACATTAATTGATGAAGTGTCAGATTTTTAACATGCAGACATTTGGAGTAAGACCCTATTTTCCGCTAGCAACCCCCCAGAATACACCACAGGGTCCTAACACCTCTTAAAACGTGCACTTCAAAATCACAAGAATAATGATATTACTTATATAATTCTGACAAGTCCGTACTATGAATTATCCATCTTTTTTAAAAATGATGCTCTGGCCCAAAGGGGTGTGGTTTCCCGCAAGCACATGGTTGAGTTTCTGGTTTGTCCACTTCCCCCAAGCTCAGTTTGCTCTCACAGGCACTGCCCCTCCCAGTTTCTCCCAAGAGGAAGCCATTTACGACCCCCCCAATATAACATTTGCCTGAGTCCAGGACAGGGCTTTGTTCAATTTCCTGCAGTCTGCAGGTACCCCTCCCTTAATTCAATCAGAGAGGTGTGATCTCCTTTTGGTGGGGGCAGCAGGATGCAGCCAGGCCTGGGAAGAGTTGTTGAACCAGTTAAACTCCTGTCGGGGGTAGTTGTCAGGCAGAATTCAATTTCTTTAAGCCAAGCTTCAGCTAAATGTCCTGTTTGTTCCCAGTTTAAATCAAACTTACAATTTTTACACATGCAGCTAGAATGCTGATTCTAAGTTCAAAACCATGACATTTAACAGTTGCAAACTATGTGACACTCAAAAGTAGGTCACTCATTTAATTTAAACATTTTGATTTTAGGGGTTTTAAATCCAATTTCAATTAAGCTGCTGACATCCACAGCTCAGCCAGTTTTGCTATAAAAATTGTTTTGGGCTCTTCATCTTTCCAGATTTAGTATGCACGCAAGAATTCATTCTGCCACATGTCTGCTGGTGTTCAGTGAGATTTTTGGATATCTCGCAATGTTTGAAATGGGCATTTTGAGCTTGCATTCAGAGAAACAAAGGGTGATTTTTAAAGTGATTTTTAGCTAACAGGCACTGCTGTTTTTCTCTTTGGCACCCCATTTCGCCCATGGCTCTTCTGACCCAGCACGCTCGCACTGGTGGGTGGCAGGTCAGCCGATTATTTTGGTGTGCGCACAACTGCGCAGTTCTCCTGGACTCTGGGATGGAATGATGGGCGGCGACAGCTCATCACCACATCTACCCAGTCTATTGGTTCAAAATGGGTCAAAACCCTTGACAGTGTCCTCAAACTCCCAGGATAAAGCCAACCGCCAGAGTCTAGTGTGGTATGCATCAAGGGGCTCATCCTCTGTCAGGGGTGCTGTTGGTTTTGGGGGTTTTCTGCGCATTATTTTTATTTTCTATGGGCTTCTGCACCTCATAGATCCGGGTAGCCTGTTCAATGACCCAGTCTAGTGACCTCTTCTCGTGAAAATCTCTCACTAGCTGGGTCATGTTGTATTTGGGCAAGGCATGGAAAAAAGTATTGACAAACTCTTTGCTGTCTGTGCGCACCCTTTTGGTGGTCTGCGCAAAGGCAAGCTTCAATTCTTGCACAAATTCTTGTGGGGCCTGATCCTCCCCACAATGCAAATTGTAGGCTGCCTTGCGAGCCTCTTGGGGATTTCTATGAACAGAAAAATGTTTCAAGATGGCCGCCCTATATGCGGATCATCTTGAATGGTTTTGGTCCTCCAGCCCTGCAAAGAAACTGGAGTATTCTGGGGAGAATGTCCATTTGACGTACTGGATGCAGCTACTGCTGTCCTTCAAATGGAAAGTCTCCATCATTTGCTCATAGAGCTCCAAGTGTTCCCAAACAGAATACTTGGCGTTCTTATGATAAGGCGTGATGACACTCCTTATTGCCTTTATTTGTTTCAATGGGTCCTTAAGCAAGGCCCTTTTTGCCTTATTGGCCTTTTTGGTTCGGGTAACCCTGGTCCATTCATCCTCCGACTCCGAAGCACTGCTCCCAGAGGTGCCTGTCTGATCTTCCAGGTTTTCCCAGATTCTGCGAGCCTGAGAATGGCTGGCAGAATGTGGGAACCTGGTCTCCTGTGTCCTGTGACGCTCAGAGGAGTCTTCAGATCCCTCCTTGCTGCCAGGATTTGATGGGTACCCCCCCACTGACCTAACTGGGCAGAGGTTTTCAGGATGCCCTTAGTGGGCCTACTCTCCTGGGGTTCCCCACTAAATTGCACTGTGCTTGGGTGCCCATAACCGGATGCCCGCCCCTCCATTCCTGGGTGGTACTGGCCTATGAGCGCCATACTTTTAGCTGGATAGTAATCTGCCATCCCTGTGGCCCCGTGCTGAGGTGCGCCAGGGAACATGGGGGTGGCAGAGTCCAGGGACTGGTAGAGATGAAGGCATCTGGTACTAGGGCTCCTGAGGTTATGCTCAGGCGTTTCCCTTTCCCAGCGAACTTCATCTCTATCAGCCCCTGCTCCCTTTTGCAATGCAAGAGCCTGGGCTTTCAGCTCCTCAACCAAGGCCTTACTCGACTCTATCAATCTCTCCTGCATGGCTACCTGTTGCTGGAGCCTATCAATGTGCTGGCAGAGAGCCTCATTCTCTCTCTGTGCCTTCTGATTGGTCCTGGAGTACTGGGCCAGTCTTTGCTGCAGGAGGGTTACCTCCTGTGTCCCATCCCTACTGGCCTGCTCCTTTCTTGCCAGAGCCTCTTCCACCCTCCTGGTGTGCTCTAACAGGTTCTGATGCTCTTTTTGGAGGTCACCCAGCCCCTGGAGGGCCAAGTGATTTTCTTCAGTTTTTCTTTTTAAATGGCAGACTTCCTGGGCTAAGGTGTCCCTTTCCTGACTAAGAGTCTACATCTGTGCCGCCAGGTCCACCCTTTGTCTTTGAAGGGCACCAGCTTTCTGGAGCTCCTGATCAAACTCTGCCTGGGTATCCAGGTCTTTCAGGATCAGTTTATTGCTCTCTGCCTTTTCCCTATCTAGGTGGCTTTGCAGGGTGACTACCTGCTCAGCACATGCCCTATTGAAATCTAATTGTTGCTCCAGCTTTTTCTGGCTCTGCAGTAGGGAGTCCAAACCTTCTTGATACTCCTTCGGCAAGGCCAGAAATCTGGTATCCTGGTCAGACCTTTCCTGTTGCAGGATACACATGTCCTCTTTGATTTTAATGAGATACTGTCTGGTCTCATTTTCTGACTCCTGGCTTCTGTGCATCCTCTGCTCAGAAGAGACCAGGTCAGATTGGGCCTTTTCTAAAGCGATCTGTTGCCTATTTGCCAGATCTTGGCCTTCAGCACATTTGCCCTGCATGGCTCCCATATATAGATACAAATATGCCGCTATCCTAACCATCTTGTCGTGTTCATCTTTAGCTTTAGGAGCCATGTATAGTTCACTCAGGGCCACATGTAAGGGACCCTGATCTCTCCACATATCTAACCCAGTTGCAGTGACCTGTCGTGTGATTGCCTGCAACCACGCATCCTGGCCCTGCTCAGTCCATTCACCTCTCACAAACAGCTTATGTAAGAAGTGCTCTCTGGCTATTTTGATGTCTACCAGTGTCGTTATTCTGGAATTTGAGTTCCTTCCTGACTTACAGACGTTTGTATTTTATTTTGCGAAACAGACCGTTTCCTTGGAGCGTTCCTTTGAGGGGTGCTTTCACAGTGTAAAACAGCGTGGTGATCTAACCGGATATGTGTATCTGGTCAGTTGACACACTGTATTAAGCTGCACAAGTGGTAAATCTAATCCAGAATATCCCGGCTACGAGCCCCCACTCTGTAAGTGACTCCAATCAAGCAATCCCACTAAGTCAGTGCCTTGTCTGGGATGCCCAAGGGAAGCCCTTATTTATGTATTTTTATGGCAAGTTATAATCTGGATGATGACCCTTGTATAACACCCCTCTCTTAAAATCCCCCTTGACCCCACTGAGCCAAGAAGTAGGCTTGTTTTGCAAATTTAAAAGGTTTATTTGAAAAGTTAAACAATGGGCCTCATTACACGGTAGGCGGTGGACCAAGGTGCTATTAGCACCTTGGTCCATGCCGGTAAAATACCGGCACCGCCTTGGCGGAAAGGGGATTTACCGCCCCATTCCAAGGTTGGAGGGGCGGTAAATCCCCTTTCCGCCACTGCCCTTCCCCATTCCCATTTCTGCCCCATAGGGCTCTATGGGAATGGGGAAGGCGCTAATTACGGCACCGCAATTTTGCGGTGCCGTAATTAGCTCCGAGGTCCCTTAGCGGGTTGGATATTAACGCCTGCAAGAAGCAGGCGTTAAATCCTCCAACCCGCAAAGGGACCTCGTAGTACGGCGGTAAGGGTTAACGGTCACCGTTGCCATTAACGGTGACCGTTAACCCTTACCGCCGTCCGTGTAATGAGGCCCATTATATATATATATCGCACTTCTATGAATAAATTGATAATGGATAGTACACTTGTGAATATGAGCAGTAATCAGTAAGAGGTAATCCTACAGAAGCACAGTTCTTGGTTACTCATGAATAGGAACAGAAGAATGAGGTGGGAAAGAATGCTTTATATGGTTCAAGGAAACGCAATGATGGATGAAATGCAGTACAGAAAATAACTTGATATGGCTTCAACAAAAGACAATGTAATCACCTTTCCTTGACAATTCACTCCCCCCTTTATGCAATATAAGGAGATGGAAAGAAGACACACAGTTCTCAGGAATGCAATCAAATATAATTCAGTTCCCCCCTAGCAAGCTTAGAGGAAAACAGGTATGAGTTTTAACACAGGCAAGATACTTTGATGTGGTTGCAATTAAGTGAAAAATATGCTAAAAAGGCTTTTAATTCCTTATAGGGGGTTCAGGGTGGGTGATATCTAGTTTATATTAGTTGAGGCTCACTTTAGCAATGCTCTATGAGTAACTAGCAGGTTAAAACGAGTTCTAGCAAAGAAACGCAAGGAGCTGTTGATTTTTACACGTGGCTGAAATTGTGCAAAATGTCAAATCGCAGCAAATTCAATCGCACGCGTCAAGCGTAATTAAGGAGGCCCTATAAGGAGTAGCAAGTCGGTTCTAGGTTTGTTGGAAAGCGTAGAATCTTAGCTTTAAGATAAAAGTAAAATATTGCTCCTAGCACAAACGGTTCCGGAGATACGGACGATTTTGTGAAGGTAGTTTTTTGGATTTGAAATTTAAAAGTTCAAAATGGCAGATGACAGTTTTCAGCTTTAAAAATGACAGAATGACACAATTCTAGGAGGCAGTTCTAATAGGCTAAAATAGTTTGGATTAGATTATTTTAAACTAAGAGATTGGTTTTGCACAGTGAGTACTCACACTATATTTTTGAAATGAGCCGTCAAGGTCTGGTCAGGTTGGACAGGACTTCCGGCGGGTGGTTCTGAAGTCCTGGCTATCTGGGTCAGCTCTGCTCTCTGGGTCTGTCAAGCACCGGTTCTGCTCACAACAGTCTGGTTTGTGGTTCTCTCTGGTTCCGGATACAGCACTGCTTTCTGGATCCTGCTACAGGTTCTTGCAAAAGTTCTTGGCAAAAAATTCAAACAGCTCGCCCGGCTGTTGAATAGTTTGGTTGGTTTTGAGGCCTGCTGAAGAGGATTCAGCTTGTGGGTTCAGGCCTCTTTGCTACAAATTCTGGAGTTAATTTCTGCTACAGGTTCTGGAGATTGATGGATTTGAAGTCTGGATCTCTGGATGTGAAGTCTGAAGTCTCCCGGCAAAGCGTCCCGCAAGAAAGTGGAAAGTGAATGTCTCTAACTGGGTTTCAATGTTCCTTTTATGTGTTTTGAAAATGGGTGTGTGCCTGGGCCTAGCTAAGCCTGCCCCTCTCACTTATCATTGGCCAAGCTTTCCTCTCTCCCTTGATTGGGGGAACTGGGTTGTGAGTCAGAGTGATGAGGTAGGTTTATGGACAGAGGATCCTCCCCTTGTCAAATTGCACACAAATCTATTTCTGACCCAAATACATATTTCCCAGAT
Organism: Ambystoma mexicanum; assembly: GCF_040938575.1. Lineage (NCBI taxonomy): Eukaryota > Metazoa > Chordata > Amphibia > Caudata > Ambystomatidae > Ambystoma > Ambystoma mexicanum. The sequence continues at coordinate 1,463,504,777 of NC_090923.1, read as the reverse complement.
ACACAAGTGGTTGACATTACATGTACATATTACAGATGAATTAAGACAGGTCTCTGCTCAAGCCCCATGTTCCTGTGAGCTGGGATTCAGAAATGACAACATTTTGCGCTTTTCGGTCGGTTTACCAATATCGGACATTTACCAAAAATTACACAAATGTGCGCAAGGAGTATGGACATTAATTGATGAAGTGTCAGATTTTTAACATGCAGACATTTGGAGTAAGACCCTATTTTCCGCTAGCAACCCCCCAGAATACACCACAGGGTCCTAACACCTCTTAAAACGTGCACTTCAAAATCACAAGAATAATGATATTACTTATATAATTCTGACAAGTCCGTACTATGAATTATCCATCTTTTTTAAAAATGATGCTCTGGCCCAAAGGGGTGTGGTTTCCCGCAAGCACATGGTTGAGTTTCTGGTTTGTCCACTTCCCCCAAGCTCAGTTTGCTCTCACAGGCACTGCCCCTCCCAGTTTCTCCCAAGAGGAAGCCATTTACGACCCCCCCAATATAACATTTGCCTGAGTCCAGGACAGGGCTTTGTTCAATTTCCTGCAGTCTGCAGGTACCCCTCCCTTAATTCAATCAGAGAGGTGTGATCTCCTTTTGGTGGGGGCAGCAGGATGCAGCCAGGCCTGGGAAGAGTTGTTGAACCAGTTAAACTCCTGTCGGGGGTAGTTGTCAGGCAGAATTCAATTTCTTTAAGCCAAGCTTCAGCTAAATGTCCTGTTTGTTCCCAGTTTAAATCAAACTTACAATTTTTACACATGCAGCTAGAATGCTGATTCTAAGTTCAAAACCATGACATTTAACAGTTGCAAACTATGTGACACTCAAAAGTAGGTCACTCATTTAATTTAAACATTTTGATTTTAGGGGTTTTAAATCCAATTTCAATTAAGCTGCTGACATCCACAGCTCAGCCAGTTTTGCTATAAAAATTGTTTTGGGCTCTTCATCTTTCCAGATTTAGTATGCACGCAAGAATTCATTCTGCCACATGTCTGCTGGTGTTCAGTGAGATTTTTGGATATCTCGCAATGTTTGAAATGGGCATTTTGAGCTTGCATTCAGAGAAACAAAGGGTGATTTTTAAAGTGATTTTTAGCTAACAGGCACTGCTGTTTTTCTCTTTGGCACCCCATTTCGCCCATGGCTCTTCTGACCCAGCACGCTCGCACTGGTGGGTGGCAGGTCAGCCGATTATTTTGGTGTGCGCACAACTGCGCAGTTCTCCTGGACTCTGGGATGGAATGATGGGCGGCGACAGCTCATCACCACATCTACCCAGTCTATTGGTTCAAAATGGGTCAAAACCCTTGACAGTGTCCTCAAACTCCCAGGATAAAGCCAACCGCCAGAGTCTAGTGTGGTATGCATCAAGGGGCTCATCCTCTGTCAGGGGTGCTGTTGGTTTTGGGGGTTTTCTGCGCATTATTTTTATTTTCTATGGGCTTCTGCACCTCATAGATCCGGGTAGCCTGTTCAATGACCCAGTCTAGTGACCTCTTCTCGTGAAAATCTCTCACTAGCTGGGTCATGTTGTATTTGGGCAAGGCATGGAAAAAAGTATTGACAAACTCTTTGCTGTCTGTGCGCACCCTTTTGGTGGTCTGCGCAAAGGCAAGCTTCAATTCTTGCACAAATTCTTGTGGGGCCTGATCCTCCCCACATTGCAAATTGTAGGCTGCCTTGCGAGCCTCTTGGGGATTTCTATGAACAGAAAAATGTTTCAAGATGGCCGCCCTATATGCGGATCATCTTGAATGGTTTTGGTCCTCCAGCCCTGCAAAGAAACTGGAGTATTCTGGGGAGAATGTCCATTTGACGTACTGGATGCAGCTACTGCTGTCCTTCAAATGGAAAGTCTCCATCATTTGCTCATAGAGCTCCAAGTGTTCCCAAACAGAATACTTGGCGTTCTTATGATAAGGCGTGATGACACTCCTTATTGCCTTTATTTGTTTCAATGGGTCCTTAAGCAAGGCCCTTTTTGCCTTATTGGCCTTTTTGGTTCGGGTAACCCTGGTCCATTCATCCTCCGACTCCGAAGCACTGCTCCCAGAGGTGCCTGTCTGATCTTCCAGGTTTTCCCAGATTCTGCGAGCCTGAGAATGGCTGGCAGAATGTGGGAACCTGGTCTCCTGTGTCCTGTGACGCTCAGAGGAGTCTTCAGATCCCTCCTTGCTGCCAGGATTTGATGGGTACCCCCCCACTGACCTAACTGGGCAGAGGTTTTCAGGATGCCCTTAGTGGGCCTACTCTCCTGGGGTTCCCCACTAAATTGCACTGTGCTTGGGTGCCCATAACCGGATGCCCGCCCCTCCATTCCTGGGTGGTACTGGCCTATGAGCGCCATACTTTTAGCTGGATAGTAATCTGCCATCCCTGTGGCCCCGTGCTGAGGTGCGCCAGGGAACATGGGGGTGGCAGAGTCCAGGGACTGGTAGAGATGAAGGCATCTGGTACTAGGGCTCCTGAGGTTATGCTCAGGCGTTTCCCTTTCCCAGCGAACTTCATCTCTATCAGCCCCTGCTCCCTTTTGCAATGCAAGAGCCTGGGCTTTCAGCTCCTCAACCAAGGCCTTACTCGACTCTATCAATCTCTCCTGCATGGCTACCTGTTGCTGGAGCCTATCAATGTGCTGGCAGAGAGCCTCATTCTCTCTCTGTGCCTTCTGATTGGTCCTGGAGTACTGGGCCAGTCTTTGCTGCAGGAGGGTTACCTCCTGTGTCCCATCCCTACTGGCCTGCTCCTTTCTTGCCAGAGCCTCTTCCACCCTCCTGGTGTGCTCTAACAGGTTCTGATGCTCTTTTTGGAGGTCACCCAGCCCCTGGAGGGCCAAGTGATTTTCTTCAGTTTTTCTTTTTAAATGGCAGACTTCCTGGGCTAAGGTGTCCCTTTCCTGACTAAGAGTCTACATCTGTGCCGCCAGGTCCACCCTTTGTCTTTGAAGGGCACCAGCTTTCTGGAGCTCCTGATCAAACTCTGCCTGGGTATCCAGGTCTTTCAGGATCAGTTTATTGCTCTCTGCCTTTTCCCTATCTAGGTGGCTTTGCAGGGTGACTACCTGCTCAGCACATGCCCTATTGAAATCTAATTGTTGCTCCAGCTTTTTCTGGCTCTGCAGTAGGGAGTCCAAACCTTCTTGATACTCCTTCGGCAAGGCCAGAAATCTGGTATCCTGGTCAGACCTTTCCTGTTGCAGGATACACATGTCCTCTTTGATTTTAATGAGATACTGTCTGGTCTCATTTTCTGACTCCTGGCTTCTGTGCATCCTCTGCTCAGAAGAGACCAGGTCAGATTGGGCCTTTTCTAAAGCGATCTGTTGCCTATTTGCCAGATCTTGGCCTTCAGCACATTTGCCCTGCATGGCTCCCATATATAGATACAAATATGCCGCTATCCTAACCATCTTGTCGTGTTCATCTTTAGCTTTAGGAGCCATGTATAGTTCACTCAGGGCCACATGTAAGGGACCCTGATCTCTCCACATATCTAACCCAGTTGCAGTGACCTGTCGTGTGATTGCCTGCAACCACGCATCCTGGCCCTGCTCAGTCCATTCACCTCTCACAAACAGCTTATGTAAGAAGTGCTCTCTGGCTATTTTGATGTCTACCAGTGTCGTTATTCTGGAATTTGAGTTCCTTCCTGACTTACAGACGTTTGTATTTTATTTTGCGAAACAGACCGTTTCCTTGGAGCGTTCCTTTGAGGGGTGCTTTCACAGTGTAAAACAGCGTGGTGATCTAACCGGATATGTGTATCTGGTCAGTTGACACACTGTATTAAGCTGCACAAGTGGTAAATCTAATCCAGAATATCCCGGCTACGAGCCCCCACTCTGTAAGTGACTCCAATCAAGCAATCCCACTAAGTCAGTGCCTTGTCTGGGATGCCCAAGGGAAGCCCTTATTTATGTATTTTTATGGCAAGTTATAATCTGGATGATGACCCTTGTATAACACCCCTCTCTTAAAATCCCCCTTGACCCCACTGAGCCAAGAAGTAGGCTTGTTTTGCAAATTTAAAAGGTTTATTTGAAAAGTTAAACAATGGGCCTCATTACACGGTAGGCGGTGGACCAAGGTGCTATTAGCACCTTGGTCCATGCCGGTAAAATACCGGCACCGCCTTGGCGGAAAGGGGATTTACCGCCCCATTCCAAGGTTGGAGGGGCGGTAAATCCCCTTTCCGCCACTGCCCTTCCCCATTCCCATTTCTGCCCCATAGGGCTCTATGGGAATGGGGAAGGCGCTAATTACGGCACCGCAATTTTGCGGTGCCGTAATTAGCTCCGAGGTCCCTTAGCGGGTTGGATATTAACGCCTGCAAGAAGCAGGCGTTAAATCCTCCAACCCGCAAAGGGACCTCGTAGTACGGCGGTAAGGGTTAACGGTCACCGTTGCCATTAACGGTGACCGTTAACCCTTACCGCCGTCCGTGTAATGAGGCCCATTATATATATATATCGCACTTCTATGAATAAATTGATAATGGATAGTACACTTGTGAATATGAGCAGTAATCAGTAAGAGGTAATCCTACAGAAGCACAGTTCTTGGTTACTCATGAATAGGAACAGAAGAATGAGGTGGGAAAGAATGCTTTATATGGTTCAAGGAAACGCAATGATGGATGAAATGCAGTACAGAAAATAACTTGATATGGCTTCAACAAAAGACAATGTAATCACCTTTCCTTGACAATTCACTCCCCCCTTTATGCAATATAAGGAGATGGAAAGAAGACACACAGTTCTCAGGAATGCAATCAAATATAATTCAGTTCCCCCCTAGCAAGCTTAGAGGAAAACAGGTATGAGTTTTAACACAGGCAAGATACTTTGATGTGGTTGCAATTAAGTGAAAAATATGCTAAAAAGGCTTTTAATTCCTTATAGGGGGTTCAGGGTGGGTGATATCTAGTTTATATTAGTTGAGGCTCACTTTAGCAATGCTCTATGAGTAACTAGCAGGTTAAAACGAGTTCTAGCAAAGAAACGCAAGGAGCTGTTGATTTTTACACGTGGCTGAAATTGTGCAAAATGTCAAATCGCAGCAAATTCAATCGCACGCGTCAAGCGTAATTACGGAGGCCCTATAAGGAGTAGCAAGTCGGTTCTAGGTTTGTTGGAAAGCGTAGAATCTTAGCTTTAAGATAAAAGTAAAATTTTGCTCCTAGCACAAACGGTTCCGGAGATACGGACGATTTTGTGAAGGTAGTTTTTTGGATTTGAAATTTAAAAGTTCAAAATGGCAGATGACAGTTTTCAGCTTTAAAAATGACAGAATGACACAATTCTAGGAGGCAGTTCTAATAGGCTAAAATAGTTTGGATTAGATTATTTTAAACTAAGAGATTGGTTTTGCACAGTGAGTACTCACACTATATTTTTGAAATGAGCCGTCAAGGTCTGGTCAGGTTGGACAGGACTTCCGGCGGGTGGTTCTGAAGTCCTGGCTATCTGGGTCAGCTCTGCTCTCTGGGTCTGTCAAGCACCGGTTCTGCTCACAACAGTCTGGTTTGTGGTTCTCTCTGGTTCCGGATACAGCACTGCTTTCTGGATCCTGCTACAGGTTCTTGCAAAAGTTCTTGGCAAAAAATTCAAACAGCTCGCCCGGCTGTTGAATAGTTTGGTTGGTTTTGAGGCCTGCTGAAGAGGATTCAGCTTGTGGATTCAGGCCTCTTTGCTACAAATTCTGGAGTTAATTTCTGCTACAGGTTCTGGAGATTGATGGATTTGAAGTCTGGATCTCTGGATGTGAAGTCTGAAGTCTCCCGGCAAAGCGTCCCGCAAGAAAGTGGAAAGTGAATGTCTCTAACTGGGTTTCAATGTTCCTTTTATGTGTTTTGAAAATGGGTGTGTGCCTGGGCCTAGCTAAGCCTGCCCCTCTCACTTATCATTGGCCAAGCTTTCCTCTCTCCCTTGATTGGGGGAACTGGGTTGTGAGTCAGAGTGATGAGGTAGGTTTATGGACAGAGGATCCTCCCCTTGTCAAATTGCACACAAATCTATTTCTGACCCAAATACATATTTCCCAGATACACAAGTGGTTGACATTACATGTACATATTACAGATGAATTAAGACAGGTCTCTGCTCAAGCCCCATGTTCCTGTGAGCTGGGATTCAGAAATGACAACATTTTGCGCTTTTCGGCCGGTTTACCAATATCGGACATTTACCAAAAATTACACAAATGTGCGCAAGGAGTATGGACATTAATTGATGAAGTGTCAGATTTTTAACATGCAGACATTTGGAGTAAGACCCTATTTTCCGCTAGCAACCCCCCAGAATACACCACAGGGTCCTAACACCTCTTAAAACGTGCACTTCAAAATCACAAGAATAATGATATTACTTATATAATTCTGACAAGTCCGTACTATGAATTATCCATCTTTTTTAAAAATGATGCTCTGGCCCAAAGGGGTGTGGTTTCCCGCAAGCACATGGTTGAGTTTCTGGTTTGTCCACTTCCCCCAAGCTCAGTTTGCTCTCACAGGCACTGCCCCTCCCAGTTTCTCCCAAGAGGAAGCCATTTACGACCCCCCCAATATAACATTTGCCTGAGTCCAGGACAGGGCTTTGTTCAATTTCCTGCAGTATGCAGGTACCCCTCCCTTAATTCAATCAGAGAGGTGTGATCTCCTTTTGGTGGGGGCAGTAGGATGCAGCCAGGCCTGGGAAGAGTTGTTGAACCAGTTAAACTCCTGTCGGGGGTAGTTGTCAGGCAGAATTCAATTTCTTTAAGCCAAGCTTCAGCTAAATGTCCTGTTTGTTCCCAGTTTAAATCAAACTTACAATTTTTACACATGCAGCTAGAATGCTGATTCTAAGTTCAAAACCATGACATTTAACAGTTGCAAACTATGTGACACTCAAAAGTAGGTCACTCATTTAATTTAAACATTTTGATTTTAGGGGTTTTAAATCCAATTTCAATTAAGCTGCTGACATCCACAGCTCAGCCAGTTTTGCTATAAGAATTGTTTTGGGCTCTTCATCTTTCCAGATTTAGTATGCACGCAAGAATTCATTCTCCCACATGTCTGCTGGTGTTCAGTGAGATTTTTGGATATCTCGCAATGTTTGAAATGGGCATTTTGAGCTTGCATTCAGAGAAACAAAGGGTGATTTTTAAAGTGATTTTTAGCTAACAGGCACTGCTGTTTTTCTCTTTGGCACCCCATTTCGCCCATGGCTCTTCTGACCCAGCACGCTCGCACTGGTGGGTGGCAGGTCAGCCGATTATTTTGGTGTGCGCACAACTGCGCAGTTCTCCTGGACTCTGGGATGGAATGATGGGCGGCGACAGCTCATCACCACATCTACCCAGTCTATTGGTTCAAAATGGGTCAAAACCCTTGACAGTGTCCTCAAACTCCCAGGATAAAGCCAACCGCCAGAGTCTAGTGTGGTATGCATCAAGGGGCTCATCCTCTGTCTGGACTGTGGTGCAAAAGTTGAATGTCTCATAGTTGGGGTTCTGCAAGTGTGCTGATAGTGCCTCCATTTCCGACCGATATGCGTCTGCGCCATTGCATACAGCTAGGGAGTTGAAAATATGTAGTATGACATCGTCCATATTCAGTAAAAAGGTGTGATCTAATTTTCCTCAGCGTAGTCACATCCTTACAGTCCATTACAATCTCAAATTTTTATATCCAGATCATCCATTTAGGCCCAACCGATGAGGGGTCAGTGTAAGGGCAAAAGGGGCCCAGTGCTGCTGTGGTGCCACCTTGGTTGCATGCTGTTGTGGGAGAATGGAGCGATGCTGCTATTCTGGCTGGGGTGCATGTCCTGTGCGTGAATATGCCTTCCACCATGTTTTCCCCTGTGAATCCCTTGCCGCTGTGTGACTGGGTGGTAGTTGGGGCAGTCCTCTCACCGTCTGAGCAGATGTTCTGGTGATTTTAGCCTTTTGTTGTCAATTGCGTGTGTTGCGTGGTTGAGTTTTTAGAAATAAGAAAGAGAAATGCTTGTGCGTGTGTAATCCGTATCGAGTCCTCATCGCCAGTATTGCATATCAGTTGGAGCTCCCTGATGGGGTTATAGCGCGCATACAGAAAGGCATCCACACATTTGGAGGCTTAGCGGGGAACTGCCTGTGCCTTCCGGTTTTCTTTATTAACTTCATGTCACGTCCCGCATATGCGGTGACGTGATGCATACATAAAATCGGGCACCGCTCTTAGCGGCGGCACCCACTGCCTGGAGCAAAAATGTTGCAGCATGGGGTATGGAAACAAGGGGTGGGAGGAGGGATGAAGCGAAGATGGGTCATCCAGTGGTGTGGGGGGGTTTCTGTCCGCAAGCTTGTGGGAGGGGTGTAGGGCCAAACGCTGGGGGCGGGAGGTGTGATGGGGTCGAGGCTGAGCAGGAAGTTTGAGGGGTGTTCCTGCCTCCTCAGTAAGGTTATAGCCCCCCCTGCCCCAACTAACCTCCAGACGGTTAATTGAATCCAAGGTGCATGAAAGACCACCCGCCCTCCTTCTCATAACTATACTGTCTCTGTATTAATGTTCTCTGAATTTAACTGCCGTACTGAAATCTGTTTTGTTTGTCTTTTCAGAGCCCCACGGCAGAGTTACTTGGTGCATCCACAAAAAAAGTGCTGGTTGAGACCACAAGGATCCCACGCAGCCAAGAGTTAGAGCATGCCCACAGGGGTGCAAGACCTCCATCATGGCTGGGGATTGGGAACTACGACAATAGACAGCCTACGACCATGGGGCCAAGCTGGCAGACAGCAGGTAATCATGTACATAGAAATGGGCGAGAACCAAATGAAGAAAAGGGGAAAAAAAGGAAGGGTGGGATGGGAAGGGAGGGAGTTACGAGTTAGAGATTTCAGGGAAGGACGGGGTTGGTCAGCGGTTCCAGCGTGGAGCTTCACCCCCTCCCTACCCTATACCACCACTCCCTCCGAAAGAAGTGCTCATGCGGCCAGCCTTAGGGCTGTGTGCCCTACTGATCGGATGAGGAGTCCAAGAATGTCTTCACTGGTACAGCCAGGATGCCAGTGCGGAGCAGAGTCCTGTCACTGTGAAGTCATGTACACAGGTCACATGTAAGTTAACTTCTGGCTAATAAAGCACGTTGTCAATGTTTTTCTTCCTTCACACCACTCTTTGTCAAGTGTTTTGTCTGGGTAGGGTGATGAGGGTTCAGGGAGGGGAGCGGAATGAGCCCAGGGGGCTGCTATGCTGCATTAAGCAGAATGGGTGTTACATATTCCCCAACTTATCTTGCGGCAGGCAGGTGTGGGTTGACGCTGCTAAGGCAAAGAGGTCATAAAAGGAATGGCTTCTGGAGTACAGTTAGTCAGATGGTGCCAGCAAAGACAACCTCTACATGTGTGCCCTTTAGCGTATAGCTACAAACAAGAATAGAACTGGGACTTACTTCCCTGGAGGCTCATTTATTGAAAAGAAAGGCTGAATTGTACCTAAAAGCATGTGCCTGCCATTATGAGCATCATGGGAGAAGAATTAAAAGGGAAAGGAAGCATGCTCTAAGGGTGCAAAAGGAGGAAACTGACACACAGGTGGCATATTGATTGCTATAAACTTTTATTTAAGATCAAAATAAAGGGAAAACCTATCTTTCCCTAACTCTAAGAAGGGTTTCCCTGCCTCAACTAAAATACTACGGTTTCGGTCAGGATGTCTGTACAAATCAATAGCCCACCGTCCTGTGCCAAAAAGCCTACTTCTGTCCCTCACACTTACAACTAAACCAAAGAGGTTGTGGATCTTCTTGGTCCAGAGGAATGATTCCCTTCTTCTGGACAGCGCACCACAGTTCCAGTTGTTAGGTGGGATCTTTACCTGAGGGAATGACTCTCTTCCCCAGGTCTCAATGGGCTTTCCAATGCACAAAACAAAGCTATAAGTTGTAATGTCAACAAGCAGTAAAGTTCTCAATTCAACTTGTAGTTGCTTCTTCACTGTTGGGTTCCTGAAAAATGCCTCCCTTCTCGAGGTATCTTGTTCCTTGGTTTTCCACCACCTGGCGGAAAGACTCCCTTCCCCAGCCTCTCTTTTCATTTCGTTTCATGCTTTCACAATGCCATGGGATTAACTCCCTTCCCTTGGCATTCCCTGGCTTTGTTCTCACACTCTCTTGGCTTTTAATTTCACAGCGCTTTGAAACACTTGTGTATAGGCACGTTATAAATGCCATATCATATCAGTTAACAATACCAGGGGGAAGTTCTCTTTTCCCCTGGTCTTTCCTAACTTCAGTTTCACAGTTCACAACACCAGGGGGAATGACTCCCTTCCCCTGGCCTTTCTTAAGCTTTTTTATCACAGTTCACAATGCCAGGAAGAATGCCTCCCGTCCTCTGGCCTCTCTCAGGTTTGTTATCACATTTCACAATTCCAAGAGGACTCTCTCCCTTAGTCTGGCCTCTCTCATATGTGTACTTGTTGGTTTGTGTCCCAGACCTGGGTTTCTTTAAGGTGTCATCTGGGCAGACCTGGTGCACTCACCTGCTAGGTACTGCCACAAAGATGGCTAGTGAGGGTCTCCTTCTCAAGTTGCAGGTTCTCAACCCTGTTTTCTCCACTCTATGTTGTTCCTGGTATACCTGATTCACTCTCTTGCCAGGTAATATCGGTTTAGGTCTATTTGATCGAAAAAATTGACCATTTCAGAATTGACCGAATTTCTTTTGGTCATTTTATTTCTGAATGGGGAGGGGAACCCTCTTTCCTTCCCCCCACCTTAACCTATTCCCGTACCCCACCCCACCCCACATCGATATTTCATTGAAATTGACCGGAATTCATAAAGAATTCGAACCAAGAATTCGGTCCATTCTGAAAAGGTCAATTTGGGCCACGATCAAGTATGCTAATACTGTAATATCATATGGACAATTGCTTAAGATAGTCTCCTTGAATATATGCATCCCAGACCCTTGGTCTGAGGTTTCCCGTGCCCCTTTTCTCAATCCTGACAGTCCATCTAACTTCTGGGACTCTGCCAGTTCTTCTCTGTTGGTGATGTGCTTCTCCGATGTATTTGTATTTGTATTTGTTTTATTTGTAGAGCTCGCCTGGCCCCAAAGCATCTGGGCGCATATCTTATGTTACAGTTACATATAGACAGTTACATGTATTTACAAACAGCATGAGCACAGATCTTATATTACAATTACAGAAGAAAAGCAAAGGTACGGTTACACAATTTTACAAGAACGTACCATTGCACAATTTTACAAGAAGAAATCAATGTACAGTATGACGGCTTAGACATCTTGGGACATCAACCATGTCTTGGCTTTGTGGTTAAAACAAGGGAAAGAGGGCTTGATCCTAATGGAGTTAGGCAATGAATTCCATAGTTTGAAAGGGAGTACAGGGAAGCTCACCCCGTCCGCTTTTTGAAGTTTGTATCTTGGTACCTTGAGGCTTAGCGTTTGGGCAGATCTCAGAGGACGTGTGGAGGAGTGGTTAATAAGACGGTTTGCCAAGTAGGTAGGGGTCTGATTGTACACACATTTATGTGTGATGACAAGTGTTTTAAGTGTTATTCATTGGGTGACTGATAAACAGAAAAGGCTTCGTCTAGTGTCTGAAATGTGTGAGGATCTAGGAAAATTGAGGGCAGCCCTAATGGCATTGTTTTCAGTAATCTGGAGTCTGTTTAAATTGTGTTGACTAGTCCCTAGATATAGTGCATTGCAGTAATCTAGTTTAGACATTATCAATGTCCTGGCGAGAGTAACGCAATTGGGGGTGGTAAGGAAAGGGCAAAAAGCTGAAATCAGTTTGCAGGTGTATGCAGAGGCAGCGATGACGGCATTCGTTTGCCTGCTAAGCGAAAGTGTGGAATCGAGGTAGATTCCAAGAGTTTTGGTATTATTAGAGACTTGGATAGTGTTGCCATCGATGATAAAGGCTTTGAAGGCCAGGCTCAATTTGTTGATTCGATTCTGTGAGCCAAGTATGAGGAGTTCTGTCTTGTCATCATTAAGACAGAGCTCATGTTGGGCCATCCAGGCCTGTATGACTTGATAGACCTCATTCAGTGCCTTAGTGTCTATAGTGTGGTCACCCGTGAAAGGAATGAGTATCTGGGTGTCAACAGCATAGTTGGTGTATGTGACAACCAGATAGTCAAGTATGTCAAATAGAGGCTTGGTGAACACATTATAGAGTGTGGGAAAGACACAGATTCCTTGGGGGACCCCACAGACTACTGTTGATGGTTCAGCCGTGGTGGAAGGGGAGAAGACCCTAGTGGATCTGTTGTTCAGGAATGATCTGATCCAAGTGGTAGCTTTGTCAGAGAAGTGAGGAGCAGATAGGAGGTGTTGACATAGGATGTGGTGGTTGACAAGGTGAAATGCCGCTGATAAATCAAGGAGAAGTAGCAAGGCTAATTTGCTGTTATCTTTAAAGTCCTCAATTTGTGTCTTAAGGTTGATAAGCACAGTCTCAGTTCCATGCTTAGGGCAGAAACCAGATTGTCTTTGGCCAAGAAGATTGTTTGATTCCAAATAGTCCTGTATCTGCAGATAAGCCGCACGATCTAGGATCTTGAGTATGAAAGGGACAGTGGTGATGGGCCTGTAGTTGGTTGGTATGTTTGCGTCCAGTGTTGGTTCTTTTAAGAGAGGAATGACCCAGGCGTCCTTGAGGTTGTCAGGGACAGTGCCAGTAATGAAGGAGGCATTCATGAAGGCTGTGATGAGAAGGGGCTAGCTCGTGAGCAGCTTCCTTGATGATAGAGGTGGGGCATGTGTCACCCTGACAATTGGAAGGTTTAAGTTTGCAAATGATACTTTCGACTTCTACGTTAGTAAGTGGTGTGAAGCTAAAAGGAGCCTGAGTGTGAACCAATGGGGTTGCTGCAGGATTGGGGTTTGCAGTGTTTTGAATACAGTTTTTTTATTATTAATTTTCATCTGGAGCATAGCTATCTTGTCTAGGAGAGCTTTTTGGATGTTGGAACACCACGCGCTGTCTTTACTGCAAGTGTCAGGGGGGGAGGAGGGTGATTCTAATTCCTTCAGGATTTTAAAGAGCTCCTTAGTATTAGATTCAGCGTGAGTTATGCGTGTGTTGTACGTCTCTTTTTTAGCTTGAAGTTTAGCTTCCTTGTAATTGACAGTAGCAACTATGAGGTAGTCTTTGTTGGCGGGGCAGGGGAGGCTTTTCCAATGGTTTTTAGCCATACGTTTTTCTTTGCGTAACCCTCTCAGATGTGGGGTAAACCAGGAGCTGAGGTGCGCACGCTGTTTAGGTTTCCTAAGTTTGGTGGGGGCTATAGTACTAATAGCCTTGAGCATGGTACAGTTGTAGGCATCCACCAGGGTGGTGGGGTCTGTACATGATTGTACAATTTTGTTAAGCGTGGGCAGAATGTTGGGGAGGAGTTTATCCCGTGTAATGTCCTTTTTGTTTCTTGTAGATATGGCAAGCACGATGTCCTGTTTGGTACGAGAGTTATTGGATGGGATGTTGAAGGTGATAATGTGGTGGTCGAACCATGCACAAGGGGTGTTTTGTTCTAAATTAATGTTACAATTTAGGTTGGCTACCCAGCCTTTATTGTGAGTAGGTTCACAGACGCGGTGTATAAAGCCAAGGTTGGAGAGAGTGCTGGCGATTTCCAATGCAGGCTGGTCATTAGGGTCAAGGAGTCCAAGGTTAAGGTCGCCTAGTACAATGATTTGTGAGTTGGTCTTCGTTTTCTCTAAAAGGATGGATGTAAGATCCTCAGTAAAGGTGTTGAGAGGGTCTGGGTGTCTGTAAATAAGGTGCAGAGTAGCAGTTTTGCTGGGAGAGATAGCTAGTTTAATGGATAATAAGTAGGCTGATGGGATTTGTAAGTTAGAAGTAATTCTGATGTTGGCAATGTCTTTATGTATAAGGGTGACACCGCCACCTTTGGTCTGGCCTGAGTTACGGTCCCATCTAATAGAGGAATATCCATTAGGTAGAGCGAGAGAGAGGAGTGGGCCCGATGCAGCATGAAGCAAAGTCTCAGTGATGGCGATGAAGTCTAGGTCATGTGTGGTAATGAGATCGGCGATGTCAAGTGCGTGGGCCGAGAGGGACCTCGCATTAATAAGAGCGCCCTTGATCTGCCTTTCCTTAGAGGTATTTTATGAATCTAGTGGTGGATTGGGACTTGATGGTAGGGGAGCCTCAGTTGTTAGGTGCGAGGTACGCTTATGGTAGGGTGTATGTAGAAATCTGGACCTAAGTCTAGAGTTTCTGATGAGCACAGAGCATGGTTTGTTGGCTGTGGGTTTGGATGCAAAGTGCTGGAGCCAGAGGGCTGGAGATTTGAGGTACGGATTGGATACTAAGTCAGAGCAGATGAGCAAAGAGTTAGGAGTAGGTTTAGGCGTAGGAGGTGAGGGTGGCTTGAGAAAGGAAGTACTAGGGTACTCAGACATTTTATAAGCCAAGTGGCACCAGTGAGGTAGTAAAATATACCTGGAGGTCTTAGTAGTGGTGTGGCCGTGGTGGGGGCTGTAGTACGATGAAAATATAAGTTTTTGGGCGAAGAGACAACGAGCAATGAGGTATATCAGCATCAGCATAGTAAGCAGGTAATAGAGCAGATGTATATAGCACGGGTGTTAATGTGATAGTCCCGGAAGCATAGACACAATGCTAGTAGGCTGGTCCCAGAAAGCACATACCGTAAAGTGCAGTAGGCTAGTCCCATAGGCATAAACACCATGCTAGTAGGCTACTCTCAGAGGGCACATACTGTAGGGTGCAGTAGGCTAGTCCCATAGTCATAAACACAATGCTAGTAGGCTAGTCTCAGAGGGCACATACCGTAGGGTGCAGTAGGCTAGTCCCATAGTCATAAACACAATGCTAGTAGGCTAGTCTCAGAGGGCACGTACCGTAGGGTTCAGTAGGCTAGTCCCATAGGCATAAACATAATGCTAGTAGGCTATTCTCAGAGGGCAGGTGCCGTAGGGTGCAGTAGGCTGGTCCCATGGGCATAAACACAATGCTAGTAAGCTAGTCTCAGAGGGCACATGCCGTAGGGTACAGTAGGCTAGTCCCATAGTCATATACACAGTGCTAGTAGGCTAGTCTCAGAGGGCACATACAGTGGGGTGCAGTAGGCTAGTCCCATAGTCATAAACACAATGCTAGTAGGCTAGTCTCAGAGGGCACATACCGTAGGGTGCAGTAGGCTAGTCCCATAGTCATAAACACAATGCTAGTAGGCTAGTCTCAGAGGGCACGTACCGTAGGGTTCAGTAGGCTAGTCCCATAGGCATAAACATAATGCTAGTAGGCTATTCTCAGAGGGCAGGTGCCGTAGGGTGCAGTAGGCTGGTCCCATGGGCATAAACACAATGCTAGTAAGCTAGTCTCAGAGGGCACATGCCGTAGGGTACAGTAGGCTAGTCCCATAGTCATATACACAGTGCTAGTAGGCTAGTCTCAGAGGGCACATACAGTGGGGTATAACACAGTGCTAGTGGGCTGGTCGCAGGGGGCACATACCTGGTGCAGAAGGCTAGTCCATAGGCATAAAAAAGTATGTCTTGTTTGGCTTCTCGTGTTCTTGTGCTACTTCCGCAGGGTCTGCAACAGCTTCACAGCGCTTCTCTCTGGTCGGGTTGCGTGTCTTGCCACAACCGCACGGTCCGGTCATTGCTTCCACCAGGGCCTCAGCTCTTCCAGTTCCTCGGTCTGCCCCGGGATGGCAGACCGGATAGAGATGCCTCAGCTCGTTCGCGCGTGTCACAGTCAGCTGCAGCCTCTCTCTTCCACACTGGAAGTCCTCCACTCTTGTGGATCCTCCTGGGAAGGACTGACAACTTGGTAAGTCCTTGTTTACTTGTTATATTGAATGGACAACCAAAACTAACACGCCCATTCAATTTCTCTTGAGGATTCTTTGTCGCTTTGCACTTCCTCCTCCTCGTCCCAGTACTTAATAAGGAAGCACCTATCAAGTCATCTCTACTCTTCCCTGTCTCAGTAGGTGTGTATCTCTCAGTCTTACAAACATACATGAAGGTGTGTAACATGTAAGTGCGATATAAGGGACATGAGGATGTTTAGGAGGTGGGCCTCATGGACTGAGGGGAGGTAAAGGAAGCGGGTGGAGGGTAAGGGGTGTAGCATCGCATTCTCTAGAGATGTCCTCCCAAATCCCCAAAGGGGGAATGTCTCATGAGGAGATCCTCCCACTGAGTACCAAACCCAGTGGGACTATCGGGCAGCAGCCTCAACTCCCTGGCCTCACGGGAACAGGCTCCCCTTGGGAAGAAGTGACAACATCTCGGGATTCGTCACAATGTTCTAAATCAATTTGGAATGAACAATAATGATAAGGCATTTGTAACGATATAATATGATATGATAAGGCATTTGTAACGCGTCTATACACAAGTGTTTCAAGGCACGACGAGGCAGGGGGGGAACAAGGGGAGACGACAACGATCTTACTAGGCCAGGTGTCATTCAGATCGCGCAAGTGCAAAGGTAGAGGGGAGGGAAAAGTGCATGGGGGAAAGGGAGAGGGGAAAGTGCAGTACAGGGTTATTAGCATACAGCATACAGGATAAATAACAAGGGCCAGCTGGTGGCAAGTGCGAGGTAAGTGCAGACAAGTGCTGGGAAGGGGGGCTGTATGGATACAGACACAGTTCCGTAGTGCAGGGCTTGCCGTGGAGGCAGTGCAGGGGAGAGTGGCTGGGCCGAGAATGGTGAATGGCCCAGTTGCAGATTCAGTGCAGTTTCAGTAGTATTAGCAGGGGGGAGGGGGAGAGAAAGCGAAGGCAAAGAGGAAGGTTTTGAGGTGCTTCCGGAACCGGAGGTGGTTCTCCTCAAGTTTCAGGGAGGCATGAAGGCTGTTCCAGAGGGAGGCCCCTGCAGTGGAAAGTGATCTGCCCCCAACTCGTTGTTTGGAGAAGCGGCTGACCCTGAGGGAGTTGGAGGCGGATGAGCGAAGAGCTCGAGAAGGAAGATATTTAGGAAGAGAGAGTTGAAGGTATTTTGGCCTAAGGCCCCAGATGGCCTTGTGGACAATGCAGAGGGTTTTGAACTTGATCCTCGCAGTCACTGGGAGCCAGTGTAGTGATTTCAGTCCTGGAGAGATACGGTCCCTGGGCTTGAGGCCAAGAACAAGTCTTGCAGTCCTGTTCTGGATGAGTTGCAAAGGGCGGAGAGTAGAGGCGGGCAGATTTAGATAGAGGCTGTTACAGTAGTCCAGCTTAGAGAGAACCAGGGCTCTAGAGACAGTGAGCTTCTGGGGGAAGGAGAGGAAAGGAAGGATACCTCTGAGGAGGTGTAGCTGGTAGTGCGACTTCTTAGATACGTCGGATATGTGAGGAGAGAAGGAGAGTGTGGAGTCGAAGATGACCCCAAGGTTTTTTGCCTTGCAGGTAGGAGCAGGAAGAGGGCCTAGAGAGGCCGGCCAGAGAGCAGCAGGGAAGGAGGGAGTGGGAGTGCCGATGAGGAGAATCTCAGTCTTACTGGCATTAAGGCAGAGGTCATTGGCGGCACACCATTCCTGGATAGCAGAAAGACAGTCAGAGATGAGGGAAGGAGAAGAGGAGGCCGAGGGTAGCCTGAAAATTAGCTGGGTATCATCCGCATAGCACTGAAAGTAGGGGCAGAGAGCGGCGATGTGGTGGGCGAGAAGTGCCAGATACTGGTTGAACAGCCAGGGAGAGAGGTTAGATCCCTGGGGGACACCACAGGTAGAGAAGAAGATGTCAGAGAGAAAAGACCCCAGTTGGACCTGGGAGGGTCGATTTGAGAAGAAAGAGGTTAGCCACGCCAGAGCCTGACCAGTAATACCGAGGTTATCACGGAGACGGTTGAGCAGGATGGTATGGTTGACAGTATCAAAGCCAGAAGAGAGATCAAGCAAAATGAGAACACATGGAATGTTAGAGTCAAGGTTCGAGAGCAGGTCCTCACAGATGTTCAGGAGAACAGTTTCTGTGCTTCTGGCAGCTCTGAAGCCAGACTGATGGTCATGAAGACTACCAACACATTCAGCATGGAGATTAAGCTGGGAGATGGCCAGTTTCTCCAGGAGCTTGCCCAGAAGGGAGTGATAGAGATTGGGCGATAGTTAGCTGGGCAGGAAGGGTCGGAAGACGGTTTCTTAAGAAGGGGGTGCAGAAGGGAGTGCTTGAGAGGGGATGGGAAGACTCCAGAGGCGAAGGAGTGATTGCAGAAGTCAGCAAGGGCAGGAGCCAAGGAGTCAATGTGGTCCTTGATAGTTTTGGAGGAACAGGGGTGGACCTGTTTTGACGAGACTTTCATAGATCGGACTTGTCTTGAAACCTCGTCAGCAGAAAAAAGGGGAAAGGAAGAGAAGGAGAGAGGAGGGGTGGCTGCAGAAGAGCCAGAGGAAGGGCAGGGAATAGAGGGGGGGAGGTTATAGGAGGAGGGTGAGGACAGGATGTCCTGAGTTTTTGAAATGAAGTGAGATGCCAGTGCCGTGCAGAGGGCCTGGGAGGGGACAGGAGAGGTAGAGACTGCAGCAGGGTTGGCCAGCTCCTTGCAGATTTTAAAGAGTTTGGCCGAATTGTTAGATGCAGCAGAGATGCGGGCTTGGATAAGGGCTCTCTTCTTGGTGAGAACGGAGAGCCGGTATTGCCTTTGGAGCAGGCGACAGGCCAGTTTGTCAGAGGATGAACATGAAGCACGCCATTTCCTCTCTGCCACCCTGCACTTGCGTTTAAGGGTGACGAGATCCGAGTCATACCATGAGTTACATTTGGCTTTGGGCTTCAGGTGGATTCTCATGACAGGGGCAAGGATATCAAGAGTATCAGATATAGCAGAGTGGAGAGTGGAGAGGGCTGTGTCAGGGTGGGAGTCAGCCGAAGGGGGAGGAGGGGGCAAGAAGGTGGCAGCGAAAGCCTCAACTGACACGCGCTTCATGGGTCGGATGACTGAGAAAGAAGGTGGCAGTGATGGGGGTGGCTTTGCCTGTGGGGTAGGGAGGGTGAGGTGGGAGTAGAGGAGAAAGTGATCACTCCAGGAGAGAGGAGTGGAGAGAGGGACAGAGAGGGGAAGGTCAGAGGAGATCAGGGCATCAAGAGTGTGCCCTGCAGAATGAGTCGGCCCAGACGGGAGAATAGAGAGTGAGAGAGAGTGGCAGAGGTTGCGAAAGAGTCCAGAGGGGAGACAGGAGGCATCCAGGTGGATGTTGAAGTCTCCAAGAAAGAGGAGTTGAGTGGTTGAGGACAGGAGTGAGGAGGAGAGGTCCGCCCACTCGGAGAGGAAGGAGGAAATTTGACCAGGTGGCCGATAGATAGTAGCCACGGTAAGGGAATGACTAGGAGAGAGAGAGAGTCGGCAGACAAGACATTCAAAAGAGGAGTAGGTCTGCGTGGGAGTAACAGTGGCAGGAATCCACTCAGGGAAGATAAGGGCCACACCTCCCCCCGCACGGTTGGGCCTGGGCACAGAGAGGATCTTGTAACCGTCGGGTAGGAGTGTGTCAAAGCTGGTGACAGAGCTGGCCGTGAACCATGTCTCAGTGAGACCGAGTACGTCAAGGTCAAGTTCCTCAAGAAGGCGGCAGATATCAGAGGAATGTTTGACGGCAGAGCGAGAGTTAAGAGTGGCAATGTGGAGAAGTTTGCCATCTTTGAAGGACTTCCGGGGAGGGGCACAGATCAGAGGTACGCTCTGCGGAGGTGAAGAAGGAGCACGAGAGGGGGTGGGGAGGGAGGGAAGAGGCAAGTTAGTCGAGGACAGAGGAGGGGGCACAGCAGGAGAGGAAAGGAAGTTGATGAGGCGTGGGAAGCGTCTACGAAGAGGTGAAGGTTGGCCTGAGGGCCTTGGACCAAGACGGTCCCATTAGCATAGACATTAATGATGGCCTTAGATGAGTGGAAGGAAGCCAAGAGGACATCCCAACGGGTGCCACCATTAATGGGAGAAGAGGAGAAAGGAGAGAGCACAGAGACCATATGAAGGGTCCATAGGTCAGGAGAAGGCACGAAAAAGAGGATGTCAGTGAGAGTTTCCTTGGAGGAGGCACTAGTGTAGGTGTCAGCGATAGGGAGGCCTGGGTTGGAGACCAGGATGTCCTTTTTAAACTTTTTCCTACCAGATTTAGTGAGGAGAGCAGGATAGTCAATGGAGAAGCTGTTAGAAAAGATCAGTGAGATAGAGAGCACCATAGAATAGGAGGGAGTGGGTGGGGGAAGACAGGACAAGCGCAAGCGGACAGGAAGAGAGCGGCAGGCGTTAGTTTACCACAAATTCTTTGAACTGATAGATTGGAAATAAGTCTTTCTTTGAACTGATAGATTGGAAAGTTGATTGAAAACTTGATTATTACTTGTTAAAAGAACAGCTTGGGAGCCACCAGGGGGCGCTGAGATGAGGTGAAGTATCTCAGTCGATCTCCTCACCTGGGCATTGAATTTTGGATATTGGGCCCCCCCAGCCCTGTGGATGCCGAACCCTGACCCCCCGCCGGGGCTGTATGGAGCTGTAGAGTGTAGGCAGAGAGCAATCCCAGGGCTCCAAGACGTCCGGGAATGGAGTTGGCTGACATCCGTGTGTGAGGCGGACAGAGCAGGGTGTGCGTCCCCGCTGGAGGAACCGGGAGAAGCCCTGCCGACTGGCGGTGGGGGAGGGGCAGCGGCCTGCTGATCGTCCATACTGTCTGAATTTCGGCGTGCCTGCGGGCAGAGCCTTCAATCTCGCCTTGCCGAGATATGCAGCAGAAGCGGCTTATCTAAAGTCCAGGTACGAGGAGCCATAGACTGGAGAGTGGCGTACCATAGTGGCGCTGTTGGCGTCCCGCAGCAGGAGCTTCCGCGAGCGGAGGCCAATCGTGAAAATAGCCGGTGGGGGAGGAGCGGCGGCCAACGGATCGGCCTTGCGGCTTGAGCTGCGGGCATCGTGTATCGGCGCTCCCCGTTCTGGAGTTGGGAGCATTTCGGCCTGGTGACAGCACTGTGTCTACACCCGGGCGCTGTCGGAGTCCGGGGACGGTGGACTCGACAGCGAACTGGGTTCTTCGCTTCCCCAGTGTTCCGGGAGACTGGCAGCTGACGGGAAGTTCTCGCGCTGCGGATGGATTTTTGCGGTCCTTGGTAGCCGCACACCCCTGTGGGGGAGAGTTGTGCAGGTGAGGGGGTGGGGGCCCTCTCAGTTGGTGTGTGAGGTGCGGGTGGGCTTCCGTACCCCCCCCCTGCTCATACGGTGACAGACCCGGACTTTGCTTGGGAGTGCACTCCCTGTCATTGCTGGTGAGGCGGATGACCCGTGCCCCCCGTGGGCTTTCTCCTGCTTCTCTCTCCACACGCCCAGCAGGTTCTTTCCCATTGGCCCTGTACTCTCTCATGAGGGTCTTGTGCCCTTCTCCATGGAGTCTCCATACCAGTCTGTCGGTCTCCCCTTCTTGGCATTTATATGGACTCGCTTCTCTTGAGCAGTACCCCAGACTTAGTTATTGAAGAGGGAGGACCAGCTGTCTGAGCATTCCCATGTGCAAGGAACTGGGGGGGAGCATTGTTTACCAATGCTGCCTTTGAGGCTCCGGAGCTGCAGGTGTTAGAAGAGAGGTGTGTGTGTTACTCTGGGGCCTGATCGACTGGTTCGGGGAGTTGGACATTGTTGCTACCCCCTGCCCCTTCCTGAGTCTTCCGACCCTGCGTCCCGTGGGAGTGCCTGACACGCGTCGGATGGCCTGGGCGCAGGCCTTGCAGAGATTTCGGCGTTCTCCAGAGCATTCTGAGGAAGGATTCACCATGCAGGACACAAACCAATCTGAGGTAGCAGAAACTCAGTCGATGAGTCGCAGCATGGCAGCCCTGCTGGAGGAGATTTGAGGTTTTAGGGCGGATATAGGCAGGAGGCTTGACTCCCTCGACAAGAAGGTGGATGCCGTGGAGGACCGAGTTCAGGCTCTGGAGGCCAACCAATCCTCGGCTGACCTTTTCGAGACGCAGTTCGATATGAGGTTGGCAGAGCTGGAGAGGAGAGAGGAGAAACTCAAACTCAAGTTCGATGATTTAGAGAGAATAGAGAGAGGCGCTCCAACCTGAGATTCCTTGATATTCCGGAGCAAGATGGGGAGACGCAGGCGGACATTGTGAGAAAGGTTAAGGCAATCATAAGTTCTCTATTTGATGGTGGAAATACCAGTGTCCCTACCATTGACAGGGCCCATAGAGTGGGAGGTCGTGCAGGCGGACCTCAGTCGGTCCTTGTGAAGTTTCACTATTATGTGGAGAAAATCAAGATCCTGGAGCTGGCTCGTGAGAAAGGTCCTATTGATTGGAATGGTGCTAAAATATCCATCTACCAAGACCTTTTGGCGCTTACACTTGCGCGCCGGAGACTTTGTGGTCTGTTGACGAAATGGTTGCAGGCCAAGGGAGTACGGTACAGGTGGGGTCACCCGTTCTCGCTCTCCTTCGAAGTGGACGGGTATAAGTACTCTCTCACTACGGAGGCTGACATTCAGAGGGTAATGAACGAGCTCCTTGGGGACTTTTCCTCGAGTCAGGCTAAAGGGGGTGAAAGGTCAGAAAATGGAGGCCAAAAAGGTCCTCCAGAGTTTGTGGGTCGAAGACGTGTCCGTGGACACAGGAAGTATAGGAAGATGTCCCCGCTCTCTCCAGGGCAGCCTACGACCTAATTGGGAAGCATGTCTCTGTTTGATTTTTGTTTGTCAATTGTGCCTAAGGGCCATGGGAATGAGTGTTCGGCAGTTGGGCCAGCGTGGAACGCTCAATTTTGCTTTTGCAGCTGGGAGGGCTCAGATTATTGTGTTGTTTAGAGGTGGTTTTCGCCCAGGTGGAGGCGATCCTTGGTGGCCTGGGGGCTCAGCGGTTTGATGTTGCAGTCCTTCCAGGCGCTCATGGTTTGGGAGGATAGGGGGTGGGGGGACTTGGTTTTCTTGGGGTGGGGGAGGAGTTGGGATGGGAGGGCTGGGTTGGAGTTAGGGGGAGGATGGGGGGGTTCGGAGCTACCCGGATTGTCGGGTTCAACTTGCATTTTCTCAATCTTTCTTATGTATACCACGGACTTGGGACAGGACCTGTATGTAGGCCTTCGGCCAGAGGCGAATGAGTCACCCGGCTGTCCTAATGAATGAGTTTGTTTATCCTCTGTCGGTGGGGTCCCTAAATTGGCGAGGCCTGAACTCTCTGACAAAGAAGTCTCTGGTGCTTAGAGAGTTTCTCAGGTTAAAACTTCATTTTCTCTTTGTGTAGGAGTCCCACTGGATTAAGGGGAGGGAGCCCGCTTTCAAATCCAGGGCTATTCAGCAAATATTTCTGTCATCATATGTGGCAAAGAGGCAGGGGATTGTGCTCATGGTCTCTCCGGACACACATTTCTCTCCTAGGGCTCATAGAGCAGATCCGGAGGGGCGTTATGTCATGGTTAAGGGGGAGGTGAAGGGTCGGTTGTTCACTTTGGTGGGTGTGTATGCCCCAAACGAAGATCAAGATGTGTTTTGGGAGGGGATGGGAGGGAAAAGCAGGGATTTTGCCGAGGGAGCGATAATAGTAGGAGGAGATTTGAATATGGTTTTGAGCCCAGACAGAGATAGGAAATCTCCTAAATCGTGCCCTGACCTTAGATCTCAAATGAAAATGGTCAGTCTCTTGGACACTTACACTCTTACATCCTCTCTACACTTATTTTTCCTCAGTACATCAGTCTTTTTCCAGGATCGATTATGTGCTGGTTGACTCCTCGATCCATGAATACATTTCTGGTTTTGGTGTAGAGTCCATCCCATGGTCTGACCACGATCTGGTCCGTGTCAACCTGGGGATTCCCCCGGTGGCCCAGAGCAAGTCACAGTGGATATGTAACGACTCCCTCATAATGGATAGGGAACTAAAGCAGTGTCTTCTGGATTCTATCACTGAATTTTTTTGCTTAAATGACAATGGGGAGGTGGAGGTTAGAGGGGTGTGGGATGCGTTCAAAGCCACGATCAGGTGTGTTCTAATGGAAATGGTAGCTAGGAAGAAGAAGGACAGGTCTAGGGAAGAGCGAAAATTGAGGGAGCAGATTCTAGCGGTCCAACCGGGGGGTAAGTTGACATCGCAGATGGATCCAGGCAAGCGCGAAAAACTCCAACAGCTTACAGCGAAATTGTCCGCCCTCCTTGTTGGTCAGACGGAGAAGAAACTTGCGATCCTGAAACAGCCTTATATGGAGAAAGGGGAGAAGGCAGACACGATTCTGGCTTGGAGGCTCAGGGAACTTCGCAATAGTAGGCGAGTTAATTCTATTTTTGGCCGGGGGAGGGAACTGCTTGGGGATGATCAAATTGCAGAACAGTTTAAGCTGTACTACGAAAAACTTTACACTTCCGAGTACACGGGGGATGGTTCCGATGTGGATCGTTTTTTTGAGTCCCTTCCAATCCCCTGTCTAACGCGGGAGAGTTTGGCTTCCTTGCAGCTTCCCATCTCTCCCCAGGAGGTTATTGATGCTATTGCGTCTTTGAAGAATGGTTCTGCTCCAGAGGATGACGGATTCACTGTCCGTTTTTTCAAAATGTTTTGCTCCACCATGGCCCCGTTCTTAGCTAGGGTGTATAACTCTGCCTTGGATATGGGCTATCTTCCCCCTTCCATGATGTCGGCTCTCATTGTGGTCATTCCGAAGGAAGGGAAAGACCCTTTGTCATGTCAATCCTATAGGCCCATCTCATTGTTAAATGTTGATGTGAAAATATTGGCCAGACTCCTGGCGACCAGGTTGTCTAGATTCATCCCCTCTTTGGTTCACGGAGCCCAGGTGGGTTTTGTCCCCGGACGTCAGAGGTCTGACAATATTAGAAAAACGGTGGACCTAATGTATGAGGTGTCCAAGTGGGAGTCTGAGGCTTACCTCCTCTCGCTGGACTCTGAAAAAGCTTTTGACCGTGTAGAGTGGTCATATATGGGAAAGGTCCTCCGTAAAATGGGTATTGGTGATCAATTCTGTGGATGGATTTCGGCCTTATATAATGCCCCCTCTGCGCGGGTTTTAGTTAATGGTTTTACCTCTCTGGGCTTCTCGCTGTCTAGAGGAACGCGTCAGGGGTGGCCCCCTCTCCCCTTTTTTATGCTTTGGCTATATAGCCCTTTGCCATCGCGGTCAGACATGATGAGGCGATTTCTGGGGTACGGTGTGGGGACTTTGAATTTAAATTGTCTCTCTTTGCAGATGACATCCTAATGTATCTGTCTGGGATTAATGACTCCCTTCCTCGGTTATTAGAGTTGATTCGCGGTTTTGGAATGTTCTCTGGGCTCAAAATCAACGTTTCCAAATCCTGCATTATGCCCAATGGTAAGTTGGACAATGATATTAAGGGTAAGACGGAGGTGTTCGGGATGTTTCCTAGTGTATCTCCTAGGTGTCCTAGGGCTTGTGCTGGTAGAGGGACCTTGTTCCACATGTGGTGGGAGTGTCCGGTTATACAGGTCTACTGGACGGAGTTGCTAAATTGGATCAAGGACATCCTAGGAACCTGTCCCTCCCTTCACCCTATGGAGATTCTTTTGGGTACCCCTAGGCCTGAGTGTGAGGAGTTACCTTTTTCTAGGGTGGTGGGTGCGATGTTGAGGGCTGGGAGAATGGCTCTGGCCCAGAAGTGGAAAAGTTCTCAGGCCCCAACGAAATCAGAATGGTTTAATAAACCTTTGGCAATCTTTACGTATGAGAAACTTGCAGCCATTGTCAATGATAACATGTCCTCTTTTTTGCAGGTTTGGACTATTGTGCTTTTGAGTGCGGACTGTGAAGCCTTGAGGCTCTAGAACTTTGGGCCCTGCATGGAGCTCGATGATGGGAGGGTGAAGTGGGACTCGGTCTTCAAATGGAATGTGACACCTGATGTCTTGTGTCTATATGGGACCGTGCGGATAGGGATATGTTGCTAAACAGCCTTAATTGGTTCTGGGTCTTTGTCCCAGCCCTGGTGTACCTATTGCTTCTGTTCTGTTGAACCCTGTGGAGCTCAATGTTCGGGGGGGAGGGTGTGTTGGGAGGGGTATTATATGTTGTCTAGGTTGAGATCTTTCTTTGATTATATGAGTGTTGTTTTTGATGTTGAATACATTTAATAAATACAAAGTGGAAAAAAAAGCTTGAGTTTAAAGTCAAATTGTGGGATTGGCACAGAAATTACTAACATGTGACAAAGTTTAAGTAACTGTCAGATTTGATATCTAGTGTACGCTGTTATCGCCAACTACATCAATAAATACTGAAGTAAACCGTTGTCAGGCAAATAAACTTTTATGATGAAGAGATTCAATCAGTTACCTGTTTTGTCTGTTTTGGGCCCTCATTTGGGCATTCCCTATCAAAGTACAATGGGCCTCATTACAAGGTTGGAGGTAGCCATGCCCTTAATAAGGGCATGACTACCCCAAAACTCGGGTCCAGCTCCGGGTCCTGCGAAAGGGGAATTACCGGGCCATTCTGACCTCGGAGAGCCCGGTAATTTCCCTTTCGCAGGACCTGGAGCTGGTATGTCCCCATTCCCATTTCAGCCCCCATAGGGCTCAAAAGGGAATGGGGAGGATGGTAGCAGCGGTACCATTCATAACGGTACTGTTGCTACCATCCTGCTCTGCTCGGGGGTGCCGCTCTGCACGCGTGGTCTAGCCAGGCGTGCAAAGCGGCACCCGTGGCAGAACGCGTAATGTGGTGGCCCGGTATAAACATGGTGCCGGTGCCTTACCGGCACCGTCATTCCGTGGCCGCCACTGTTGTAATGAGGCCCAATGTGTAGGTTATGCTTTGATTCATCACAAGAAACTACATGTCAATTATGAACTGAATGCAATTTCTTCAGGCATCTTTGTAACATATAGCTGGGGAAGTTTGTTCATAATATGGATACTATAAAGACGAGGGACTTCTGACTGAGATGCTTAGCATGCAATCTATTGTCTCTTTTATTCACCGTAGTTGCATTGTGGCATAAAATTGAACAGAAACTAGCTCAGAAGCAATCAACATCAATGACAAGGGAAGATATTTTATCCTTCATCCCTTTCTTGTTTTAAGTCAATAATGGAAGCATTGGATAATAAAGCAATGAAAATAACATTTAACATTGTAAATAATCATTTATGTTAATGAGATTTCTGTAGATTTAAGAATTGTATATATGCATATCGTTATATAATTACTATCACGTAGTAGAACAAATTACTTAACCCTCGTAAAAGAATAACTATTGTTTTCCAGCATTGGTATCTTTCATGGGTTCAATCGCTTTGAATATTCCCCGTCGTCAGGCTGGGAAACCTTGGTTACCTCAGTAATATATTATACCATAAAGCAAAAAACAGCACTGTTTTGTATTCTGTCCATGTCCTTTTGGGTGCATTCAGCCCCAACCAATAGGACGTTGAATAGCAAGCCCCACTCTGGAGGGCCTCTTCAGATTTTAACTCTGGAGTGACTACTTCTTTTGTAGCCTTTCAACCTGGGATGGAGATATATGCATGTGAATCCATGAAGAATACCAATGCTGGAGAACAGGAGTTACAGGTAAGCAACATTCTCCTTCTCTAGCGTTGGATCGTTCATGGATTCACATGCCTTGGATAGAGTAGATAGCAGTTACATACACATTAGGCGGTGTAAAGGGAGAAAGGCCCACCTTACTGGAAAAGGTGCAGCAGAACAGCTCTCCCAACTCTAGCTTCTGCTTCGTTCTGCCCTTCTAGACAATAGTGCATTGCTAATGTGTGCAGCACTGCCAATGTAGCGGCTCTACAGATGTCGGTGAGATTCCCAACCACATTACTACCGATAAAGCAACAGCCCTTGTGGAATGGCTGCGTGGTGGCCCCCCAAGGGGTTTGTTAGCCTCTTTGTGGCACCTACAGATCGCAGATGTGACCCATTTGGCTTTGCTTTGTTGGGAGATGGCTTTTGCCTCTGTTAGGAGAGCCAAAGGCCACAAACAGTTGCAAACTGAGCCTAAACAATTCTCTCCTCTCTAGGTAACATTTTATGGCTGTTTGAAGGTCCAAAGAATATAGGACCATTGCTGTTTGGGTTGAAGGAGGGGAAAAGAAAGCTGGCAGGACAACTGCAGAATGTATGTGAAAGTCTGTGAGCACCTTAGGGACGAAGTTTGGGTTTGTTCTCAAAATCACTGTGTCTTTAAATTGTAAATATGGTTGTTTTATTGAGAGCGCTTGCATTACTGATGTTCTTCTGAATGAGGTCACCACCAGTAGAAAAGCCACCTTCCAGGACACATACTTAATGTGAACCATAGCCATAGGTTCGAAAGGTGGTTTCATGAGTGCCGTTAAAACTGTGGTAAGGGATTTTCCACCACTGAATTTATTTTATTTTATTTTTGTATAGCGCCTCCAATCCTGAGGCAACTGAGCGCTGTTATTACAATTATGCCAATACACATTTTATACATTATACATATTATACAATAGACAGGGTATTTATATACAGTAGAATGAGGCTAAACATTTTATACAATTTATACAGTAATAGGTGCGCCGTAACATTCCTAAGGTAGTAGGAAGGGTCAGTTATGTTCTTGGTCCTGTAGCCATATTTTTAACTTGTTGCGGAAGACTGTGAAGGACAGTTCTGTTCTGATGTGATAGGCAATGAGTTCCACTTTTTTGCGGCCACGACTGGGAATCTTACCCTGCCGGCTCGTTGTTGGTTGTAGCACGGTATGGTGATGCAGTGTGATTGGGCAGATCTGCTAGGCCGTGTAGATGTATGCCGTGTAAAGGTATCACAGAGGTATATGGGTGCCTGATTGTAAAGACACTTGTGTGTTAGAGAGAGTGATTTGAGATCAACCCTTTGCTTAATATTCAGCCATTTTAAATTCTGTCTAGCTGGGGGGGCGCTGTTGCGCCGAAGTAAGATGGCCGTCTAACCGTGTTGCTCCGGACTGGCAGAGCGGCAGATCCTCCCGTTTTCCCCTACTACACTGCTTCCATCCTGCAGCACCACTGGCGAGACTCTTTGAACACTCCTGCCGTCCCCCTGCGAGGTTTCGGCGCTGCAGGCTCGGATTCCCCAGCGGACGCTGCTCCTGTGCCAGG
The DNA here is from genome assembly GCF_040938575.1 of Ambystoma mexicanum. Classification (NCBI taxonomy): domain Eukaryota; kingdom Metazoa; phylum Chordata; class Amphibia; order Caudata; family Ambystomatidae; genus Ambystoma; species Ambystoma mexicanum. Next base: position 1,463,475,703 of record NC_090923.1, on the reverse strand, counting down.
ACTGTCCCACCGGCTCCCGCTTCGCCTGGCCTCCCCGCCTGCCGTCTCCTCTGCACTGCCACGACTCCTTGTGCCTCGAGGTAGGGAGTGTGTGGGGGTGGGTCCCTGCGGCCGCCCCATCCACCGCCTGCTGGCCTAGCGGAGCATCAGCCTTCTCCCCGGTGCTGCAGCGGCGCCCAGCTGATCTGCTGTGCGCATGCCGACACGGCTGCGGGGCCTGGTGCTGGGGCTGCTCCCCTGCCCTACCATGCCGGGACTATCCACGCGGCACCCTTCGTCCTCCTCCTCCGCCCACCCCCCCTTGGATGCAAATTGAATGACCCTAAAAAACACAATTTTATCCGGATCCCTACCCCTTTTGGGCTACCTATAGTGGAGTACCCGCTCCTGGACCGCAGACAATTGGCCCCTCGCTCCTTGCAGCCGTGCTGATGCGCGCCTGGGCTGGTGGCCCTCGCCACCATTTGTTACCTGCCATCTGGGTGAGGTTCCCGGTGCACCCCGGCCCACACTGGCAGCTTACCGTTAACACCTTCTGAACACCCCATCTTCCTGCCTCAGGAACATTGCCCTTCCAATACCTAATCAGATCCTGATCCTTGCTGGGTGACCCACGGCGGAATACCATGCCACTCCTAAGCTACGGACTATCGACGCTTCTTTCCTTATAACTGCGCTGGAGCGCACCCGTGCTGGCCTGTTGACCCTCGCCGCCCACCTTGCCATCTACCATCGGGCGGCCTTCTAGGAGCACTCTGACCCACACGGTCAACCTACCAACAATACCCTGTTGAACACCTTTATCCCCCTGCTTCAGGGACACAGCCTCCCCGCTTTCCTAATTTGATGCAAATATACTGACTCACTAACCTATGTCCCCTCACTGCTTTTAAAATACGGAACAGAGAAACCTGCAGTGCTACCTCCACGCAGTGCTATATCTTCCTACACTACAGCGCTGTTGCATAGATCTGGGGTCATCGCCACATCTGGACCCCCTTTGATTCCGTAGACTTGCTGTTTGGCGCTGTGTGCCTGTGGTGAACTTCACTGCGCTGTCTCCTGCATCCCCACCTGCTGTCCTCGCCTCACCCCCCCCGGGGGCGCCCGCTGAGTGGCGTTTGGAATCCAGTCCACTGCATCCTAATAGAACCCTGGGTGCAGGGTGCGACCTGACACCATGACTGGGGGAGCCGGGCTGGCCTCCAACCACAATTCCGGATCCGGACCCTTCACTAGGCTACTGAAATAAAGAGGCACAAAGTATGGGAGAAGAGAAGAGCTTTATTTGAGGCCCCCAGGTAGCTGCAGTGGAAGCATCAACTGGCGAGGCACTCTCAAATGGAATCTACATGCACAAGGTTCTAAGGAGACCTGTGCATGTATTACCATAACATCTCCCCCACGTGAGGCAAAAGAAAAAGGAAAAACAGGTGGGGGAAAAGCGGGAAAGTGAAAGGGAAAAAAAAGGGTGTCAAGTGGGAGAGGCAGAGGGAAGATGGGTAAACTGGGGTACATTAGTAATAAACATAGTCATTGTTGAAGTTTTGGATGATTTTGCGGTTCCTTCTGGACATTCTTCCAGTGGGGACTCCTTGATGCATGGAGTGAGGTCTGTCATTGTCCACATGTTCACAGAGGGATTCTCTTGGGGAATGTGAGGTGTGTTGTGATGGTTTGTCAGGACTGTTGTCCTTAGATATGCTGGTCTCTTGGATGTCTTTTGTTACTTTTATGAGATAATCTCCAGACCATCTCTTTCCATCATCGAGGATGACAGACTTCCCATGACAACTCACAACTCTCTGTGGAGGTCTGAAGATGGATTCACCCTTGGGAGTTTTCTTCGGTTCTTTGACACGTACCCAGTCTCCTTCACAAACCATGATCTCTTTTACTCCATGTCTGGAGTCGTATTGTCTTTTGTATTTTGCTTGTTTTTCTCTTACTGTCTTTTGAAGTAGATCCAGGTTCACCCTTGCTTCTCCCGTGTATAAGAACATCCACGCCAGTCTAAATCGGTTAGTTGCAACCCTACCTCGCATGAGGGAGAAGGGCTCTATGTTCGTGGTGGTGTGTGGGGTAGTTCTATAGGCATGCAAAGCTTCTTTGAGGGTTTCTCTCCACGGGAGGTTGTTGGCCGAGGCCAGTTGGACTACGCTCTTCACGAGCCTGTTCATGCGTTTCACAAGTCTGTTGGAAATTGGATGGTACAAAGATGTTGTTATGTGGCTGATGGACCTTTTCTTGAGGAAATCAGAAAATTCCATAGATATGAACTGAGACCCGTTGTCCGAAACCAATTCCTTGGGGTCTCCCTCCCTGCTGAAGATCTCTGTCAGGAAATCTAATACTTTCTTTGAGGTCACATTGTCCTCAGCTATTCCCCATTCTGTCCATTTAGAGGTGTAATCGACAAGTACTATGATATATACTTTGACTGTTTTGAGGTTCTCGAATGAACCCATGATGTCGATTGCCAATTTAGACCACACATGTTTGGGAGGTTCAATAGGCTGTAAGGGGGTCTTTCTTAAGATCTTGGACTTGTCACTCATGGCACACGTGGAGCAATTTTTGACCAGTTCTTCTGCTTCTTTCCACATTCCTGGCCACCAATAGTTGTTTCTCAACTTGTTTTTCGTCAAGCTTCTTCCTAGGTGACCTTCGTGTGCCAGTTGGAGTAAATTTTTTCTGAGTTGGGTGGGTGGGATTACTCGATCGCCTCTGAAGATATGCTCATCGTCCATCGACAATTCTTCCTTGAAGGGAATGAAGGTTGTTAAAGCCTCTCCCGTTTCCACCCAGTCATTAGCTATCGCTTCCCTGATTTCTCGCTGTTCCGGATCCGTATTGGCATTAATTTTCCATTCATCTCTCGAGATGGCAGGGTTTACGACAGCTATGATGTCCTCATCTGGAGATGCAATCTCAGTGTCGATGTTGGTCGATAATCTGGAAAGACAATCTGCTACTTGGTTTTGTGGACCAGGAATATAGCATAGTTGGAGGTTGTATTGCATGATGTCGAGGAACCAACGTCTTATTCTCGGTGATATAAGGTGAGGAGTTTTGGACTGAAGGACATTTACTAGAGGTTTATGGTCTGTTTTCAGTATGACGGGTAAGCCCCAAATTAGGTTCCTGAAATGCTGAAGAATCCACCTCAGACCCAGAGCTTCTCTCTCAATGGTGGAATAGTTTAGTTCGGCTCCCCTCAGTACTCTCGATGCGAATGCGATCGTCACGGTGTCCTTATCTTGCTGCTGTTCTAGGACACCACCCAGTCCCGTTTTACTTGCATCTACGGATATGATGGTTTTAGCTTTACAATCGAACATTCCTAAGGCTGGGGCTTGGTTAATTTGAAATTTGATTTCTTCGAATTCGTTCTTGCATTCAGTGGACCATATGAATTTGGTTGCCTTCTTCAAGATGTTTCTCATGTTTTTGGTCTTATCAGCATAGTTGCTTATAAACTTGGAGTAGTATTCTGTCATCCCGAGGAAACTCCTTAATTGGTCTTTGTTTTGAGGCTCGGCGATATTCATTATGGTGTCCATGAGTTTCCTCTTGGGGCTGATGCCGTTGGCGTCAATGGAATGGCCCAGGTATGAAACTCGGTCGCACTTTATGTTGCATTTCTCTAATTTGAGTGTGAGCCCACTTTTTTGTATGACCTGTAGGACACCCACAAGTTTTGCGTTGTGCTCTTCTTCTGTACTGGCTGATATGAGGATATCATCTTGGAAGCAGTGTATGCCATCAAGTCCTCCAAATAGATGTGACATGAGTCTCTGAAAGACTGCTGCGGCTGAAGCGAGTCCGAATGGCATTCTGTTAAACATGAATGCACCGAGAGGTGTGACAAAAGATGTTAGGTTCTTTGAGCTCTCTTCCAAAGCAATCTGGTGATAGGCTGAGGAGAGGTCCAGAGTTGTAAAGTATTTTGCAGGTTTCATGGTCGATAGGAGTTCAGCCAGCGGGGAGGAGCGGCACCCTTTACAGTGGAGAACTGAAAGGTGATGTCGAGGCCTCTCTTGGCTGTTCCTCTTGGCTGTCCACAGCTGACAGGCAGGCCGCTGCAGGCGCTGGCAGCAGAAGTCGGCGGCAGCGAAAAAAAAGGGGGGGGCTGCGCCCAATCAGGTGACCTAATACGCTCCCGGGGGCCTCGGGGTACAGTGCCTTGTCGCCATATGAAATAAAGAGGCACAAAGTATGGGAGAAGAGAAGAGCTTTATTTGAGGCCCCCAGGTAGCTGCAGTGGAAGCATCAACTGGCGAGGCACTCTCAAATGGAATCTACATGCACAAGGTTCTAAGGAGACCTGTGCATGTATTACCATAACAACTACCCATGGTGTAATACCCCTCCTTAGCTCCACTTTTACGCCACAGACAATTGGCTTCCCTCACTTCGTAATTGCGCTGCTGCGCACCTGACTAACCTGGTGGCCCTCCCCAGTCACCTTACTACTTACCATCTGGGTGGCCTCTCCAGTGCACTCAGGCCCTCGCTGGTGGCCCGCCAATAACACCCTACTGTACACCCTGACCCTTCTGCTCCGGGAGCGCTCCGTGGGGACGGGTCCCTATCTTCAACAACTACGGAACCGACCCAACATTCCAGTAGCAATATCACGTCTGGCCTACCCCTCTGGTCCTCGTGCCCGACGGTCTCGCTCTGTGTGCTCCGGTGGGGACACCTGGTGTCTCCCCCAGCCTCGTCGGCTGCTGTCCACGCCTTGCCTCCTCCCCCCCTGGGCATCCCGTTGGGCGGCAATCAGAAGGCCTCCCGCCACAGCTGTACCAGACCCTGGACGCTAGACGTGTTCTATCACCATGACCACGGGAGCCGGGTCTAACAAGAAGCAAAGTTCACTAAATATGTTTGCTAAAACTCCCTGCAAACCGCTAACTGATCCTCCTGAGGAGTCACCGGCCACTGCAACACCCTCAACCTCCGATGACGTGCACAAAATGATGGAATACATGCGCGAGGGTTTCACTACGCTCCACACTAAGTTAGACGATATGAATGGGACCATCTCATCCATAAAGGCCCATATCGAAAGAACAGACAGTAGGGTTGCTGAGATCGAGACAAGGGTTGGCACCGCAGAGGACGACCTGGTCTCCTTACACGCAGCTGTGACCACCCTGACCAGCCGGGTCTCTATGGTCGAAAAGAAAAATGACGACCTCGAATCCCGCTCCAGGCGGAATAACCTCCGCATTGTTGGCATACCGGAGGACAACATCAGGGAACCCATGGAGGACTATGTAGAGTGTACCCTTTTGACTCTCTTGGATAACCCCAAGCTTTCGGCACAATTTGCTGTGGAGCGTGCTCACCGCTCCTTGACCGCGAGGCCAAGGCCGGGTGCCCCACCCCGCACCATCATAGCCAGAATTCTCAATTTCCATGAGCGCGATGCCCTGCTCCGGGCGGCCAGGTCCAAGGGTGAGCTTCATCTCGGGGCGGCAAGGATACACTTGTACCCGGATTACTCAGTGGCTGTGCAGCAGGAGCGGAAGACTTTCCTTGCGGTGAAAAAGAGATTTCGGGACCTAGGAGTCAAGTACTCCATGCTCTTCCCCGCCAAACTAAGGATCGAACACTCTAACCAAACACACTTCTTCACTATCCCCGAAGAAGCCTCGAAATTTATAAATGAACACTTTCCTGGTTGATGTAAACAATGTTAACATAAGTTTTATGGTTTTTCAATAATTGCTATCATACCTGGGCCGCCGGTTGGGATTGCCACGGCGCCCCCCCCCACGATGGCCACTATTCATCGTATTTTATTGCTGTTCATGTTGCTAATGTTGCTCCATTACCTATCTGTGTAGGTATGTTTTCGCACCCTCTTGTTGCATCATAGACTGCAATGACCATCTCTTGTTGGGTCCCTCTCTCAGAGTCACCCAGTATTTTATCCCAGTTACCTTTGTCGATCGGACCCCGGGACCCGGGCTACCCCAGACTAAGACCGCACCCAACTATGTTTCTGCCATGTTATGGCACATGGCTGCACCCCAAACTCCGATGGGCCCTTTGCTTATAGATCTGGTCCCGATGTAACTCGCATTCACTCTGAACGCCCTGCCTGACCCTACTACGCAGCATAACTCTCCTTACGCTCTCCCAGTCCGGCGCGCCATTGCCCGGCCACAAACAGACCCCCAGGCGTTGATGCCTAAGAGTTTATGGTTGTTTTGGTTTTGTTTGGGTTTCGTCCCTCTGATTGGGGGAGGGATGTGGGTGGGGGTTAGGTTGGGTACATTATGGTTTGAAAAAGTCTTGACAGCCTCCAGAGGCGCCGCAGGCACCGCGCCCAATCAATTCATACATATAGTCAGGCGACCGCGTACACCTAGGGTCCACGCCTTTCACCTCACTGGAATCCACTTTTACTTATTCCATCATCACCCCTTCAAATATGGCTGACATAACTCTGACCTTTATGAGCTGGAACGTCAGGGGATTAGGCAACTATAAAAAGATGAGACAGATTCAGCTCCACGCTGAACGCCACGGAGTAAAGATCCTATGCCTACAGCAAACCCATGCTCGCTCGGAGCACTGTGAGCGAGTCGCCAAGCAATGGGGCCCCAAGAGATACTACACGAATTATTCCACTCATAGACGAGGCACCCTCACCCTAATACATAAAAGTCTGAAGTTTACATGTCAGCACTCCCACACAGACCCACTTGGAAGGTTTGTGCTCATCGCTGGTATATTACAGCATCAGGAGATAGTCATCCTAAACATATATGGTCCCAACGTCGATGACCCTGACTTCTACCTCCACCTGGCCACTCTACTCGAGAGCTACCCCCTAATCCCTATTCTATGGGGTGGGGACTTCAACACGATCCTAGATGTCACCCTGGATAGATCGGGTTCTCGTCCTCGCCAACTGTCTAGGGCAGCATATTCTATCCTGACCTCGCTCCCCCGCCTGGCACTGGTGGATGCCTGGCGCCTGATGAATCCTGATGACCGTACATACTCCTTTTACTTCTCAGTGCATGATTCCCACTCCAGAATAGATAGATGGCTTGTCACAGACATACTGATTAGATGCATTACCCACTTAGCCATCCTCCCCAGGACACTATCAGAGCACTCACCTGTACTCATCTCTTTAAACTGGGGATTAGACGCCAACAGAGCAAGACAGTGGAGGATGAGCCCTCACGCGCTCCTTGACCAGGCTTTTGTCTCTGAGCTTGAGTCCTCCATCAATGACTATTTTGAGATTAATATAAATTCTGTTTCAACACAAGCTGTACTCTGGGAAGCCTTCAAAGCACACACTAGAGGGGTTGCCATCTCCAAGTGCAGTAGCATACTGAAAGACATCCGTGCCGATATTGCTGCCAGCGAATCAGCCCTGTCCATCTATGAATCCCAATACGCGATGGACCACTCCCTGGCTACTCTAGCGATGCTGGGTTCTCTGCGGCCTCGCCGAGCGCGAGGTTAAGTTCCTGGACTCCCCTCAATCGGCGAGGAAATATGGCGAGGGCGAGCGGCCCGGCAGAATGCTCTGAGATCACTGATGTGAGGTGGGCTCGAATGTGCGCTCGTACCCATGAGGTCTCCTACAACACTAAATTTAAACTCATCCAGTTCAAAATCTTGCATAGGTATCATTATACACCTATGAGACTCCATCGTATGTTTAAGGCTAACCCCCCCTCTTGTCCCAGGTGTGGCGCAGATCAAGCTACCTACATACACATGTTGTGGCACTGTCCCCTACTGTCCCAATTTTGGCTAGCTATTTGGTCTACATTGTCAGATATCTTGGAACACCCGATAACCCCTACCCCACTGCACTGCTTTTTCCATGACTTCCCCCAATTACCTCGTGATTCTAAGAAACTGGCAGGTCTCTGCATGCTGCTAGCAGTCCGCTGTATATTACTATGTTGGCTCCGTCCTAGAGCCCCTACCTATACACAATGGTTCAGATCGGTCACATGGGCACACAACACCGAGCAGTCCTGGAGTGCGATGCAGTATTCGCGCTCCAAGCCGAGGGATGTCTGGCCGAGATTCCGAGACTATATCTCTGCCTGGGCCTCACCATCAACTTCCCCCTCTACTTCCCCAGGTGGTTCCCCCTAGTTGATGACCTGCTAAGGTGTATGTATCAATAACTTGTATTCTGCCTTTTACCAATATGTCATATTTTATTCCTTATGCACTGTCTAATATTCGCATTGCTTGTTCTCAGCTCTGGTGCCATGTGGCTCCCTCTGTTTTCTTTGGTGTGCTGTCAAGTTAATAAAAAAGAATTAAAAAAAAAAAAAAAATCTGTCTAGCTGTTGTAATGTGTTGTATTCTAGGTATATTACAGGCTGATCTAACTGCATTGTTTTGGAGAACTTGCATTTTGCTGATATTCTGTGCTGATGTACCTAGGTATAGGGTATTACAATAGTCAAGCTTGGATAATACTAGAGATCTTGCTACTTTAATGCAATTAGTGGTAGAGAGATATGGGCGGCAGGCTGTAATGAGCTTACAGGTGTATGATGTTGAAGATGGCTAGGGCGTTAGTTTGTCTCGTAAGAGATAAGGTAGAGTCGATATAAATACTGAGGGTTTTCACGTTGTCTGCTACTTCAATAATATTGCCATCGATATTGAAAGCTTTGAATGTGGTTCCTAGTTTGTTCAGTTTGGCTTTGGAACCTAGTAATAGTAGTTCCGTTTTATCGTCGTTAAGACATAAACCATGGTTCGCCATTCAGGTTTGTATGGTACTGTATATGGTATTCAGTGTTTTGCTATCTATATCGTAGTCACCTGTGATAGGAATGAGTATCTGGGTGTCATCCGCATAATTACTATATGTGACACCCAGATGATCAAGTATATCAAACAAAGGCTTAGTGAAAATGTTACAGAGTGTGGGCTTTACGCACGACCCCTGTGGGACCCCACAGGAGACTGCTGCGAGTGGGGCTGCAGCGTTAGGTGCAAATACCCTCATAGATTGGTTGGAGAGGAAGGATTTGATCCATGAGTTTGCTTGGTCGGAGAAGTGTGCACCCATTGATAAGTGTTGGCAGAGGATTTTGTGGTTCACTAGATCAAATGCCGCGGATAAGTTGTGTAGTAAAAGAAGGGAGGATTTTCCATTGTCTTTTAGAGTCTGGATTTGTGTCTTTAAATCTATAAGTGCAGTTTCAGTCTGAAACCTGACTGTCTTAGGCCTATGAGGTTATTGGTTTCCAGGTGTTGCTGGATCTGAATGTATGCCGCACGATCTAGTATTTTCAACAGGAATGGTACAGTAGTAATAGGTCTATAATTAGACGGATTGTTAGGGTCCAAGGTAGGTTTTTTCAGAAGAGGGAGTACCCAGGCATCTTTCAAGTTTGTGGGAACAGAACTGGTGTCAAATGAGACATTAATGAATGTAGTGATAAAGGGGGCAAGTGAAGTGGCTGCCTCCTTTATGAGCGTAGCTGGACAGACGTCGCCCTTGTAATTGGATGGTTTGAGTTTATTTATTATATTCTCTACTTCTTTGGTGGATAATGGTTTGAAACTAAATTGTCAGAGATCAATGTTAGGGGTGGTTGACAAGTCTTGTGGAGTGGCATTGTCAATGAGATTTTTCTTAACGGATATTTTGTTAAGTAGTAGCGTGATTTTGTCTTGTAAGGCATTCTGAATATTGGAGCACCATTGGGTGTCCTTAGTGCCAGAGTCTGGTGTAGGTGCAGGTGATTCCAACTCTTTTAATATATTTAACAGTTCCTTCGTGCTAGAGTTAGCCTTACGCTATTCGGTCATTGAAACTATCTTTTTTTGCTTGGACAATGGCTATTTTAAAGTTGAATGATGCTGCAATAAATAGGTCTTTGTTTTGTTTAGAGGGTGACTTTTTCCAGGTAGTTTCGGCAGAACATTTCTCTTTTCTAAGAGTCTTTAGTTGTGGAGTATACCATTTGTTAACATGGGCACAGGGTTTCGACTTCTGCAATTTGAGTGGAGCTATTTTATTAATAGCGTTAAGGATAGCGTCATTGTAGAGATTCACTAGATCCGATGGGTCAGATGATGTATTAGTTGGGTGCGTAATGGGACGTATTAATGGTAGCAAATTATCTAGTGTGAGATTACGTTTACATCTTGTCATTGATGCTTGAGCTTGGCTGGGTGTATTTTGTGGTGTGGCTATATCTATGGTGAAGGTGATTAGGTGGTGGTCTGTCCATGTAAGTGGTGTATTCGCCAATACTTTGATATTGCAATTAAGGTCCACTAGCCAGTCGAGTGTACGGCCTTTGTTGTGGGTTGGGCTGGTGATACGATGTGTGAATCCTAACTCAGAAATCATGTCCTTGAGGGTAGATGCTTTGGCATCTTTGGGATCGCAAAGACCAAGGTTAAAGTCACCTAGGATTATGATCTGTGACTTACATTTAGTGTAGGACAGTATTAGGTTTGAGATGTCCGCTTGAAGTTGGTGGGCTAGGTGTGCCGTGACCTCCACTTTGTCGTTCCACGTTCCGTGTATTTGGGACCCTCTGTCCGTTAGGAAGTCTTGCAACAGTCTCACACGTAGCTAGCTATCAGGAATGAGGGGAATGCAAGATGGCATAGTTCCCAACAGTTGCATGCACTTCCATACTGACAGTCATTTGCCTGATTGGAATGCAGTCAATAGTCGAGGTATGGACTCTGCTCTTTCTCGTGATGGCCGGACCCAGGTATTGTTGGTAGAGAACTCTGCCTCCGAGAAGATAAAATTGTTGAAGGGCACTATGGAGGATTCGGCGCAACTGATGGAGAATCCCAGGCGCTTCAACGTTTGCATTGTGTGTTGCAGAGCCTGAGACGACTCCTCTTTTGTGGCTGACCTTCCCAACAAATAATCCAGTTAGAGGTATATGTGATAGCCCCTTCTTCTTAGGGAGGCTGCCACCGGTGAACATTCTCCGTACCGACCGGAGCCCCAACAGCAGTACCTTGAATTGGTAGTGGTTATTTCCTATGGCGAACCTTAGGAACCATCTGTGTGATTTGTGTACTGCAACATGAAAATACGGGACCTGTAGGTCTAGCGATGCGAGAAAGTCTCCTGGTTGGACTGCCTTGATGAGATCCATTAACGTGATCATCTTGAACTTTTGTTTGTCTGATGGACTTGTTCAGGGTACGTAGGTCTAATATAGGCCTCCATGTTCCGTCTAGCTTTTTTACGACAAAGAAGCGGGAGTAGACCTCCTTGCCTCGTTGTTCATTTGAAACCCTTGGGACGATCCTTCAGATGGCGTCATTTCTCCCCATAGGGGAGCCTCTTTCCATGGGGTTAGGGAGGTGATGCCCCAAACCAATCATTCCCCTTGTGGTGATAAAATGCAGTAGGATCTCATTGGGAGAGACTTACCTCCTGGGGACAAGGATGTACATCTGGGACACAGCTCTGTTATCTCCCAACCCTACAGGGTAAAGACAACACCCAACCCTTCCTTACCTATGTTAAAGTCCGAGATGATGTGTTACTGTAATGTGTTAGACGTTTTCACTATGATAGGTACTGGGACGAAGAAGAACCCAAGAATGCTACCGTCAAGCATGAAGAGTGTTCAAACAGCTGTTGTCAATCAAACTGACATTATGCTGGGGCTGTCCCAGCTACTTAAGCTAAAGAGTAAAGGATGGGGAGCGCAAACTCCGGAGAGAAAGCGACATCTTTTTTTAAAAAACATATTTTTATTACATTTTCATAACAACCATAAAACATAAACCATTCAAACTCCTCCCTCCGCCCCCGCCCCCTGGAGGCTGTCTGTTCATTGCGATCACATAATGTCCAAAATTCGTATTTTATGAGGGCACCATTGGAGCATATAGTCATTCTGAAGATAGTTCAACACTTCCTCCCAATTATGCTTGAACGTTGCTTGATCCCTTTGAGCCGCGTGGTTCCATATCTTCTGTAGCCAGTCAAAGTTCGTAGGCCCTTTTTTTTGTTTCCATTTCCAGGCCACCACTAGCCACGCTGCCATTATTAGTAACATAAAACTGTGCATCTGACTTTTGGAGAGTCCCTGCTGTTTTGGATCCCACAGCCTGCAAAGGCAGATCCCTTCATCTTTGAAGTTCTTGCTCAGAAAGATATTATCCAATTGTTCCTGAATCCCTACCCAAAAAGGTCTGATTATTGGGCATTCCCACCAAATACGTCACCAATTTCCTTCAGTTCTACACCCTCTCCAGCATAGGGCCGACGTGTTGGGCTACATTGTATGCATTCATTCAGGAGTGTAGTGCCATTGAAACATAATTTTGTACCACATTTCTCTCGTTTGAATGGATAGTGTTAGTTTGGGTATTGCACTGCCGAGCAGGTTCGACTTTTCTGTTGGTATGGCGTTACCTAAGGTAATTTCCCATTTTTATATATTTCGACTGTACAGTTGTGGTGCCCTTGCTAAGTATTTTATAGAGACTCGAAATTACTTTCTTTTCACCAGAGTATGTTATAATATACTTTTCGAAGGTGGTCAATGGGCGTGTAGCAGCATCTTTAATCCGAGGGGGAGTTCACCAATGTCACATTTGGTTGTAGCAGAACCTAACGGCCTCCCTCAACCCTAAATCCCCTTTACACTGACGACACTAAGAGCGCTGGGGTTTGGGTTATAGCCGTCTTTTCCAACAGGTGGCATACTCAACGGATATTACCGTGAGTCTGTCGAAATGAGATGAAGCCTGACTGATCGTGTCCTATCAAACTCTGCAGGAGATCCTTTAGCCGGGTCACCAATATTTTACTGTATATTTTGGCATCAGTATTGATCTTGGTCTATACGACCCCAGGAGCGATAGGTCCTTGCCTGCTTTAGGAAACAACACTAATTTGGCTTAGTTCATGGAATTCGTAGTCGTGCCCGTCATTCTAAAGAAGTTGAACGGCTTTGTAAGATGCAGCACTAACGTTTTGCGATTTTTAACATGAAAGCCTACAGGCAACCCGTCCGGTCCCAGAGCTTTATTTCTGGGTAGGGATCTTATTGCTGCGATTACTTCTTCAACCTGAATTTCCTCCTACAGCCTTTCCCTTTCCTCCTCCGTGACACTTGGCAGATTTATCCTATTCAAATATGCCTCCTGCTGTTCACTATCCAGGTTATCTGTGTCATATAATGCTGTGTAATATTCACTAAACACCCTTTGGATTCCCCTATTAGTTGGTATATAGTGGCCAGAGCTCCCTTTCATTTTCAGAATCGTATGGGACGAGTTTATGGGCCTCATTACACGGTAGGTGGTAAGGGTTTACCGGTACCGGTATTTTACCGGTACCGGTAAATCCTTACCGCCTTACTACGAGGTCCCTTTGCGGGTTGGGGAATTTAACGGCTGCTTTTTGCAGGCGTTAAAAACCAACCCGCAAAGGGACCCAGGGAGCTAATTACGGTACCGCAATTTGCGGTGCCGTAATTAGCACCTTCCCCTTTCCCATTATGCCCTATGGGGCAAAAATGGGAATGGGGAAGGGCAATGGTGGAAGGGGGAATTACCGCCCAGCCAACCTTGGAATGGGGCGGTAATTCCCCTTTCCACCAAGGCGGTGCCAGTATTTTACAGGCATGAACCATGGCGCTAATTGCACCATGGTTCTCCGCCTACCGTGTAATGAGGCCCTATATCTTTTAGCTGTCTAGTTAGCAATGTATCCGCTTTGTTGGCTTTAACATAGTAATATTGTTTTCGGCTTGTTTTGTGTGGAGAATTTCTAATTGGCACAGCACATGTATTAAAGCTTTTTGTAAACGCCTTGAGGTGCCTTTAGTTATCGCCTTCAGAATCTTGCTTATTTTAGCTTCTAGTTCCTCCTCCCCCTTACGCTGAAGTCTATCTCTATTTGCTTCTACAGCTATTAAATTCCCCCTTAATACTGCCTTAAACGTGTCCCATACTGTACTCTGGGACATACAATCGGTGTTGTTCATTGTAAAGTAGTCGTCAATTTTATCTTGTATCGACTTTGCCAGGTAGGGTCTTGGATCAATTCTGATGGGAATTGCCATTTCAAAACTCCGCCCTGCACACCTTCCACCCCTATCGCAATATTAAAGGCGCATGATCTGAGCGATAAATGGATGCCAGCTCTATAACTTTTACTTTTCCCATTAGGCGGGTTGAGAGCCACATGTAGTCTATCCTTGACAATGATAAATGCACATGTGAATAATACGTATAGCCCTGTGTCTGTCCCTTAAGTGTTCGCCATACGCCATGTCTGATAGGCAGAAACCTGTGCAGTTCCCTTAGGGACCACTGCAAAAGGCTTAGGACTACAGGTGTTGGCAGTAAACCCAATTGGTAGCAGTCTGTACCACCCAGATTTACCTGGTAGCTGTGGCTGAGCAGCCAGACTTCTCTCAAGAAGAGTTAGACAGTATACAAAATAGGTACAGAGATACAGTAGCACAAGCAAACACTGACCAGAGCTTGGGTATAAAAGTATGTAATTATTTATTTAAAAACACATTTGTAAAATACACTAACACTAATATGGCAAGCAAGTTCAAACACAGTCACTATCAATATATATACATCCCCGATTACTTATTGAACAAGTCTTAGTTAAAACACCACTTATTTTCAGACAGAGGTGAGCGCTTAACGTAAAATGGCACTCCAATAAGTTAGTTGAAAAGGGAGGGAAAAGGCAGAATTAGGAAAGTACACAATACCAACACTTTAAACAGAACCACAGCAAGTCAGAAAGGCAGAGTCTACTGTTAGAGCAAGAAAGTTCATAGGCCAGGCCCACTCTTGGAGAGAGCAAGGCGGAATGTGTCCAAGATCACACAGTTGAATGATACTTTAAAACGTCTTTGCAGATAGTTCAAAAAGGGTTGGATCAGTTCAGAAAAAGTTAGCTAGCAGGTCCCAAGTCACCCCAGGATAGAGAGTCAAGGATTTACGGGACACCTTGATCAGTCTGTTGCAAGGGAGACCAGGCGGGACACAGTACCTGAAATGGTGAGAAAGCTCCAGCGGGGGCAGTTGTTCCTGGCAGCGGATGCAAGTCAGTGCTTCGTCCAGGGGAAGAGAAGATCTCGACATGGAGGAAAGCTGGAGGTCGTTGCACTGCCAGGGAAGAAACCAGCCGTGGAGTTTCCCGGTTAAAAGGTACTACCCTTTTATTCGCGGTAGTGGTGAAGCGTGGCTATCCGGCCGCCGGGGTGCTTGGCACGGGCGATTCGACCACGAGGCGATCCAGGAAGGCAAAAAGAGGGCGAACTGGTTTTCCCACCAGTTCAGAGGAAGAAGACTCTCCGGGATGAAGAACTTCTCTGTCGTTGGGAAGTGGTGAGACGGTTCAGGAGGGCTCCACCGGTGGTGTCGTCATTGCAGGTCGGCTCAGCTTCTCCCTCTTCGGATTCTTTGGTCCTGTGGTGACTTCTGAAGTTCCAGTCCCCAAAGCCCTGCTTTTATGCAGAAAACCCCCATTCATCAGTCCTAGCTGTCACTCAAACATGCTAAGTGGTGGACCGGGCGGCTCACCACTGGGCCAATCACACAAGAGTGCGACTTGAGTTGCCGAGGCAACTCAGTCCAGGGTGCCTAAACCCCCCTCCCACACATCCTGTAGACCCAGACAGAGTGGCACCACTTTTGGAGGCTTCTGTTCAGAAGCCCGCCAAAAAGTGGAACAAAGGGCTCGACTTGGGTTGGAGTTACAGAGGCGAACACAAACGCCATTTTAAAACCGAATCCTGGCAAAAAGACCCAACCGGGGAATAAATATTAAATAAATAACCCGGCGGTATCTTTAACATTGCACCAAAAAAGTGGTGCATTTAAAATGAATGGGAAAATCCCATAGGAAATATTCCGGTGGAATATTTCGCGTGGTAACCATTGCCACCAGCCAGAAACTCGACGAGGGGGGACTGCACAGTGCCCCCTCAAAAAACAGTCCCAGGGGCAATCTAATTACCCCTACCAGTACTTCCACAATATGATGGTTTATACTGGTTCCGTTCACAATTTAAGACTATTAAAGTCAATGGTGACTTTACATGCCCTGGGAGACAGTAGTCAGTCCCAGGGTATGGAGTCTATGTTTGGGGGTCACTATGACACCCCTGTGTTACTGCACTGAGGGTGCTGTGTAACACACTTACCAAAAACACATGAAACCCTATGGAGTAAAAGACCCCATAGCCCATAAAACACATTACAAAGTCAAAGGATATCTCAAATCATGTCTAAGAGTGGGAGAAAAAGAGTCTCACTCTTAGCAGGAGAAATAAATAAACCCCAAAAATCCAGCAAAGCTGCTGGGGAACTCACTAGGTTTGGGAAATTAGCCTTAACAGATAATTCTCCCTAACAATGTGGGGCCACAGTTGTGATTTTTTGTTTAAGCACTTTGGATGGCACGAGTATGTGCTGTGAGAAACCTGAAGGTGTCTCTCTAGCTAGTCCCCAGGGATCGGTTATCCAGGTGCCCAGGACACAGCCATCACTTTTGGATCTAGTTCCTGGTGGTGGAGCAGTGAGGGAGGATCACCTGGATGGGGGGTCCTCTGCGAGTGGGAGTGGGACACCGACAGGTGAGACACAGTATCCCCCTTCCTTCAACAACTTTTCCCCATCCTACCACATAGGACATTCAAAACCAATGCCCCCCCCTTTCCGACACAAACACTTTCGCACAACACACAAGAGAACAGACTAACACCAGAGCTGTTTCCCTGACATGTCCCAATACAAGGATCAGGCAAAGTCAGGTAATTGATCAGAAACACACACACCTGGCGGCCCATTCCCTTCCCCCACAGGGAGAAAAGGTGGCGCGAGAGAACACAGTATGAGCATGGCAGACAGCACGATGACATGGCTAACCAGGCACAGCAGTTCAAGAGAAGGCGAAAAGCAGCCGGAATCAGGAGGGTGACGAGGAGAGAAGTGACCTTGCCCTTTTCATCCCAGGCCAGCGGACCCTTCGAGAGAGAGAGCATAAGACAGCGAACAATACAGCTGAAGTGTCATTCAGCAGATGTCAATGGTACCCTGGGCAAGCCTACGCCGATAAGCAGAAATGAGGGAAGCGCCCGGGCACATGGTACCGGAATTGACTCCAGTGAAGCCGAAAGCCAAGCGGTTCATCACAGCCGGTGAGTCAAGGGGAGAACCGATAAGAACCGGGCTGTGTTGAATGAGGATCGCAAAGTGGCAAGTTTGAACCAAGTTCAATGAACTGTGAAATGTGTTAAGGGGAGACCAGCTACAGAGGGAAACCGGCACCACTTGGGTGCTTACTCAATAGACTCTGGTCGATCCCCATCAGAGCAAAACTATGGGTACCAGAAGGCCATAGGAGAGTCATCAAACAAAGTCAAAGTGGTCCTACAGGAGGTCTAGTAAAATCCCTGTACAATCGAAAGACTTTGATCTACAAACTATGAGAAAGCAAGGGAAGTGAATCCTGTCACATGAGAAAGCAAGAGAAACAGAAAATAAGTTCCCAATTAGGGAACTCACGTCCCCTGCACACTATCCAGTGTCTGGAATACCAGACCAACAATTAATTTGTTATTTAAATAATGTTCATATTCAGGTTGAAGAAGACCTTTGTATTCTATCTATTTCAAAGAAAGCAAACATTTATGGAAATAAATATTCAATCAAATCAGGTCACAAGAACCAATCTTCATTTTTATTCCTGATGTTGAAGCTGTGGGTGGCCCAACGCGTTTCGAGTGGTACAACACTCTTCATCAGGGGCAAATCAATATTTCTAGAGAAAAATATATGTACAATATTTACATTAGAGTTTTACTACAATCCACAGTATTATAGACAATATTTAGAGTGCTCATTTCAATATTCTTCAATTAGTATAAAGTATACGTATATGAGCATTAATTGGGCTCAATTTCCATGGTTCAAGGTACAAAGTCCACAAACAACAAGTCAAGACCATCATGTTAATCTTTACAGTATAATTATCTTAAAGTAGAAAAAAAGGCTAAGTTTCCCTTCTACATGGTGCTCAATTTAGTGTTGGTTGTGTACTCATATGGCAAAAGTGAATTTTACAACATCAGAATAGAGAGACAACAGAAAAATAACCATATACTGCTCTAACCTTGTGCATTTTATCATAGAAACTATTCTTCAAAGGAATGGGTCGATCCGAATTGGGGATCCCGGGCAATATTGTCTTTAGATGTAGAGCTATTGTCCAAGAGTCCTTGTCTGTAAAGGGAGATAGACATAAGAGGCATCTATTGAGAACCCTATTTGTATGTAGTTACAAAAACATAGTCTTGTGTAAAAAAGGAGACTTACAACTAATAGAAGTCTTTAACCAAGGTGAAGTTGCATCATTGTGTCGAAGATGATGGGTGTTCGAGAAAATCTTGTAGGATTTACAAGGTATGTCCGTGGAGGCAGCCTGTAAACAGATTAAGTAGGCTGCCAGCTTAGATAAGATAAAACAGGGAGGAGAGAAAGGAACAATAAGTTCTATGACTAGAAAGTGTTAGTCATCGCTAAAATGTAATGCTGTGCCTGGCCCTGGGGGGTGGGGGGAGCAGATCTTACCTTATATCAAGACTGCGTTGCCGGAAGGAGACTGGAGACCGGAAGGTGTCCGACTCCATCTGCAACGCCGCCCGGGTTTATATAGTGACAGTGGGCGTGACGTCATCACGCGCGTACGCACGCTGCATCATCGTTGTCACTCGGAAGTATGCAAAAAATAGAATTAAATGTGGTGTGCAGACCTGTAATAGGCCCATCCAATAATGAGAACCTAAAGTGGAAGGTTTGAGGGGCTAGTGTGAAGAATGATAGAATAAATGAAGCGTCCTGCAGTGTTTACAACATGACGTCATCACGCTGGCGCGTGCATGACGTCACGTGTAAACAAAACCAGAACGATTGCTAGATAGATAGCGGTGTCCATGCTTAAACAGGTAAATAAAATGTGTACCGTAGTAAGAGTGCACAATAATTAAAAGTGCCTCTAACTGAAATAATGAAAGGCTTTAAGAAAAGAGGGCTCGTGCAGCCCAATACTAACGCATGCTTGGTAGTACAATGTAAAAGAATACCAGTGTCAGGTTGGTATTTCTAATGTGTGACAGCCGCTTGCTAACGCGGAGTGTGTCACTTGGAAGTACTGTATAAAATCTGAAAGTGTATATAGTAAATGACCAAAGGACCTTTCTGCCTCTGTTAGGTGCACAATATAGTTGCGGGTAAAAGTATCATTATTAGAGACCGGTGAAAGAAACACATATAGATGACAGTTCTTTGGCTATGATATTAATGATGCGGTGTTTATCAGATAATGACATCGTAATTACACTCTTTGGTGTGCATCTCTATAAGCCAGACAATGTTAAGCTGCCCAAATACATGATTCACAATCTGATAGTCAGGATATAGTCCTTTGATCAATGAAGTCACCAAGCATAACACATCCTGTTAGTTTGAGAAGAGTACATGGAGATAGTGGAAAAAGTGTGTCAGTGTAATGTTTCAGATAAATGGACCCATGAGAAAGCAAGGGCAGTGAATCCCGTAGACAGAAAATGTGAAAGTGAAGTTGCCAAGAGTGAACCCGGAAGAGGGATGCTGACGAGAACAGGGCAAAGTCTAAAGTCCCAATAAACAGTGTGTTGACAAAGGTGTACCCGACTGAGGGATGTCTACTGGAACTGTTTAAAAAGACATTAAGATTTGTTAGTGAAAGGATAAGCCATAGTGAGCCAGAAGGAGGAAGGCTGAAACTAAAGAGGGGTCAGTCCCCAGAAGAGGGGGACCCAAGGGTGAAGAATCCTCACCCTAAGTAAAGCCAGGAAACTAACTTTCATTTTGTTGAAGGAACATTTGTTTTGTTATTTGAATACTTCAGGCCCTTGAAGGCAAGAGACTTTCCAGAGAAACAAGACTTGGCCCTCAAGGCTCCTGATAGATTGGAACAGAACTGTCGACTCGTGCTGGGAAAGCTCAAGTGTGTGCTGTGCTCCAAAATCCCACCTTTCCCCATGCTCAAAACGTGGGAAGGTAGACCTAAGATACCGCATCCGGACATATTATTTGTGAACACTTCTTTGTTTTCATCGCACACTCTTTTTGTATTAGTTGTAAGGTTTGGCAAGAGGTTTCTTAGTATAGGCCCTTTTTATTTTGACTCAACGCCACTAGGACTGCCTTATTTTCATTTGATGGTGGATGCTTGCTCCCATCTTAGATTTAGGTTTAGATTAGGCGTTTTTCCAACCTGCATACAGTTTAATAAACACCCTTGAACTATGATCACTTGTGTCTGTCATTACTGTTGCCACCATGAGTTCCTTACAGTGCTGCGTTGCCAAAGAGCTCCTATCTAATTGCAGTGCCCAGTCTATGTTAAAATCCCCAGTTAATATGATGTCTGCCTTGGCAAAGTCCTCCAATTGGGATAATACGTCCCTCAAAAAAACCATGTTGACCCTTATTTAGAGCATATAGTGTCGCTAGTGTTTATCGATGGGTCCCCAGTTTGATATTGAGGAAGAGTAATTGTCCCGCTGAGTTAGCTTTACTATCAAGGATAATCACTGCTAATTAGTCTCTTATTGCAATAAGACCCCCTGCTCTTTTATCCTCTGCGTTTGCCTGAAACAAGTGAGAATAACCCATTATTCTAAGCTCCCCTTTGTCTTTTTTCCTTATATGCGTTTCTTGGAACATCAGTATATCGGGATTCACCCACTTCATTGATCCCTCTATTTTCTTCTTTTTAACCAGGGAGTTCATACCCTTAATGTTGTGGACAAGATTTTGATAACCTTCATTTTAATGACTTGGACTCACCTCACTCATTTTTCTTTTCACCCCCTTTCTTTCTTCGTGTTCGTGTGGTATTGCCCTCAAAGTTGTGTGATCCTTCCTGCTCAGTGAATCACCCCCAAAATCCCCCCAACCAAACAAACCCCAACTCCCCCTTCTGCTCCCCCTAGCCCCCACCCCAACTTTCCCCCCATTCCCTGGGGGGGCAAAGTTACTAAGATCGCTCGGGCAAAGTGCTCAAAGCCTTTGGTCCCCTAAACCACCCAGAGATTTATTGTGGCGAGTCCTAAACCCCACTCTTGGATTCCACACCAATGACCACCTCTCAGTGGACCGCTAGGACCTCTATCTTACTTGCGTGCATATGTGATTTCCGCTGTCTTGTTAGAACGTTCCTGCCCCGGCTTGGTTAGTTCAATCAGAGTTCCCCTCATTTTCTCTTTTGAGAGACTGATTGCTTAGGTGAGCGACTTCACTTTCTTGACTCTCTGTCGCTTCTTTTAGTTAGCTTCCATTCCCAGGGATTCCAATTATTCCTTCTTTCGCCACTCCATCCTCCTGTCAGTGTCTGAAGACACATCTTCTTCCTCCTGGATCTGTAGGATGTGCACTCCTTCCTCGCTAGTGGTAATTCGATGCTGTCTGCCTTCCCACTTGAAGAGCAGTCCAAAAAGGAAATGTCCATTTATATTTTACCTGTTTTTGCGCAAGGTGTCGTACTACTGGGCCCATTTGTAGCGTGCATTGCGCTAAATCTTGATACAATTAAATTTCAGAGCCATTTATTTTTGATCAAACCCAAGGTCCTTACTTCACTTAGAATTGCTTCCTTCTGAGCATATGAGGTAATGGCCGCCAACATATCTCTCGGTCCGGCTCCCGGATCCATTTGTTGCGACCCTATGTATCCGGTCAATGCCGATGTTTTCCTCCTCTGCCCCCGGGACGAGGTCTGCCAACATATGTTGTGCAGTGGCTTTTGAGTCTTTACCCTCCACGGATTCGGCCATGTTTTTGATCTGTATTTTGGATCTACGGGAGGGGTTTTCAAAATCTTCAGTTTGAATTTCCAAATTGTGGGTCAGTCTGGAGAGTTGTTCTAGGACTTCATCACTCTTTCTTCTATCGTCTGTTGTTTCTTGAAGGGCTTTTTCAGTTATGTCTACCTGCTCCTCCAGTTTAGCTACACCCACCTTTACTTCCTGTAGCAATTGTTTCAGTTCTAATTTAGTTTGGGTGAATTGCGCTTGAAATGTCTCCCTAAAGTGATCCTGAAATTCTTTAAAGAAAATTTGGAAGTCTTCTTTTTGCATTGACATCGTCCCTGCTTCACCTCTTGACTGTTGTTGTTTTGTAGGCTCTTCCTCCCCTTCGGGGAGCTGTAAAGGCGTACCAGCGGACCCCAATCTTTTAATACTGCTGTCTCTGATTTTCTTTAGGTTTTTAAACCCCTCTGCTGGTGCCTTCCCTCTGTATTTGGACATGGAGATATAAATCCTATGTTCCACCCATCGAACACTTGTGGGTTCTGCTTCAGTTAACGGCTCTCTTAGGTAAATATCAGAGTATGTGGTAAGCTATGGGTGTATCCCTTACCTCCAGGTCACTCCCCGATGTTAGGGAGAATTCTCAGTTTAGGCAGAATTTCCTAACCTAGTGAGTCCCCCAGCAGCTTTGCTGGATTTTTGGGGTTTATTTTTTTCTCCTGCCAAGAGTGAGACTCTTTTTACCCTCACTCTTGGACATGATTTGAGTGTGTTCCTTTGACTCTAGATGTGTTTAATGGGCTATGGGGTCTTTTACTCCATAGGGCTTCATGTGTTTTTGTGATGTGTGTTACACAGCACCCTCAGTGCAGTATCACAGGGGTGTCATAGTGACCCCCCACTATAGACTCCATACCCTGGGACTGACTAAAAACTCAGTTCTAAAATGGCGTTTGTGTTCTCTTCTGTGACTCCAACCCAAGTTGAGATCTTTGTTCCACTTTTTTGGCGGGCTTCTCCACAGAAGCCCTCCAAAGTGGTGCCACTCTGTCTGGGGTACTTAGGAGGGGTGGAGGGGGATTTAGGCACCCTGGATTGAGTTGCCTAGGCAACTCAAGTCGCACTCTGTCCTGATTGGTCCAAGTGGTGAGCCGGCCGGCTCACCACTTAGCATGTTTGAGTGACAGCTAGGCTGAGTGAATGGGGGTTTTCTGCATAAAAGCAGGGCTTTGGGGACTGGAACTTCAGAAGTCGCCACAGGACCAAAGAATCCGACGAGGGAGAAGCTGAGCCGACCTGCTACGACGACACCACCGGTGGAGCCCTGCTGAACCGTCTCACCACTTTTCCCAACGACAGAGGAGATCTCCTGCCGGAGAGTTTTCTTCCTTTGACTGGTGGGGATAACCAGTTTCACCGTCTTTTCGCCTTCCCGACGCATCTCGTGGCCGCCTTGCCTGTGCCAAGCACCCCGGCAACCGGAATACCACGTTTTACCATGTCCGCAAAATAAAGGATAATACCTTTAACCGTAAAACTCCGCGGCTGGTTTCTTCCCTGGCAGTGCAACGACCTTCATCTTTCCTCCAAGTCGAGATCTTCTCTTCCCCTGCACGACGCCGAGACTTTCACCCTCTGCCAGGAACAACTGCCACCGCTGGAGCATCCTTCCCACTTAAAGTGCCGTGTTCCGCCTGGCTTCCCTTGCCACCGACTGTACGGGGTAGATTTAGCCCCCGGCTTTAGAACCTGGGTTAGCCTGGGACACCCTGGCTAAACTTTTCTGAGCCTCTCTAAACTCTTTTCGAACTCTCTGCAAGACTTTCAAAGCCTAGTGTAACTGTGTGATCTTGGGCGCATTTGTGCTCTGCTCTCTCTAAGAGTGGGCCCAGCCTATGGACTTTGGCTCACAAGTGACGTTTGCTCTTCTGCCTTGCTAAAAGTGTTCCTAAATCTTAGAGTGGTGTATCTTCACTGATTCTGTCTTTTTCCCTCCCTTCTTCATGAACTTATTGGAGCGCCATCTATAGTTAAGCGCTCACCTCTGTCTGGAAATAAGTGGTGTTAACTAAGACTTGTCTGATAAGGAATAAGGGTTGTATATATCATAATAGTAACTGTGTTTAGAGTGTTATACAATAAGAGTGCTGGAGTGTTTCAAACAGTGTGTTTTTAAATAAATAATGATACACTTTGATACCAAAGCTCTGGTCAGTGTTTGCTTGTATTGTTGTATCTGAGTGCCTATTGTGTATACTTTGCATACTGCCTAACTATTCTTGAGGGAAGTCTGACTGCTCAGCCACAGCTACCAGGTAAATCTGGGTGGTACAGACTGCTACCAAGTGGGTTTACTGCTAACACCTGTAGTCCTAAATCTTTTGCAGTGTTCCCAAAGGGAACTGCACAGGTTTCTGCCTAACACTGGTGGCAGCGGTGGGATTTGTATTGAGTATACAGTTTAGTGTGCTTTAGGATACCTTAGTGCAACTAACCAAAAAGCTTAGGACTGAAAAAGTAATCTTTCTAACATGTTAACTATGGAAAGTTATAGTCAAGAGTCCCTTGCTACAAAAACTGCTGATTGTTTAAGAGTTCTCTGTAAGCATAAGAATCTCCTGACTAGAGGCAAGAAAATGGAGCTAATAGAAAGGTTGTTAGCTAACCAAAGCCTGGATGATGGTTCAGAGGAACCTACCACTCCAGCAACTGTAGATAACAGTATTGAGATTGAAACTGAACAAAATGTTGATGATCTTGAGGAAGAGTCAGAAGAGGAGGGTGAGGCTGCTGTGACTGTCCCCCTTAGGCCTCTGTCTGCTCTACCTGCTGTACCTACGGGACCTTTACCAGGTCGCACATTTAGTCCTCAATACTTTGAACTGGAGAGAATGAAACTAGAATTGGAGTATAAGAAACTTAATGCTCAAACTGAAAAAGAACTAAGGCTAAGGGAAATGGAGCTCAAGCATGAGCTAGAAATGAAGAAATTGTCTGTTGAAAATGCTTCTCTCTCTGGCTCCTCTAGAAGTTCCAGTCCTAAAAGACCCCGGATGCCTAAAGAATTGGTTGGTATGTATGAGCCTAAGTTGGATGTGTTGGATTGGTTGTCTCGGTTTGAATATAATCATGGGCTCCAGAACATCACAGGAAATGACTTACTCACCTGGTTGTTCTCTAGGCTTCCCCCTGTTGCAACTGATGGGGTAATGAAGTTGGGGGAGGAGGATAGGAAAGAGTATGAATGTGTGAAATTAGCTCTGATAGCTAGATTTGGGAAGACCCCTTCCCAGTATCTTAAGAGGTTTATAACCCTCAAAAAGCATGATGGTACCCCTTGGGCTACCTGGGTGAGTGAAGGGTTGAAAAACATAGAGGGATGGATTAAGGGTTACAAGGTGAACACTTATGAAGGTATGAAAAATCTTTTTATGTTGGAGTCAATTTATGATGCCTGCTCTCCTGAGCTCAGACAGCACTTGGCTGATTCAAAGGAATTAGATTCCATAAAGCTAGCTAAGGCTGCTGACTTGTGGGTTGCCAACAGGACCACTCACAATGATTCTGGGGTAACTCAGAAGAAGGATGAGGGGAAACAGCCTAAAAAGGACTCCAAAGAGAATTCTAATACTGCAAATTCCAAAGAGGGCCCCAAACAAAACCATAAGGGTAAGCCACAAGAGAAACTAACTCAGGCTAGTGTACCTTCTGGTGCAAAACCAGAAGGAGGTCAGAACAAGCCTCCATTCCAGCGAGCCTTTGGCTCATGCTATGTTTGTAAGGCCACTGACCATGTGAAAGGAGATCCCAGATGCAAAGGTACACTTCCAGGGATCCAGCTTGCCTCCTTAGCCTTCGCTCCAGAAGAGGAAGTCCCAATGGCAAGTGGAAACATTCTACTGCTGGCTGATGAACCCATTGGTGTCTCAGCCAGTGTTTCTTTAGTCTCTCTGGGGTTGTGGGAACAACAGAATTTAGATGTGTATAATTCTTTCCCAGATAATACTAAAGAGTATTATAAAGACAGTGTCCAGGTGAATGGTCAGGAGACTCCTGCCATTAGGGACACTGGGGCCAGCATAACTGTGGTGGATGAATCATTTTTCAAGGCAGAGGATGTTGCTAAGGCACCCAAATGCCTCACCAAGTTAGCTGGCGGGCCTGTACAGATGTGTCCCCAGTTACCAGTTCTCATCCAGTGTAATGATATGGCTGTAAAGATACCTGTCAGTATACAATGTGAAGTACCAGGTAGGGTTCTGTTGGGTAATGACCTGAAAGCTCTTGGAGTTGTGTCACATACCCCCAGACCTCCTAGTAAAAGGTTACAGGAGCTCACAAAACCTGCAAGAGAGAAAACCCTGTGAGGGTTATCTCAGGAGATGATGACAGAGATCACTCCTCTCCCACTGGAGCAACTTACTGCAGTAACTACCAGATCAGGAGCAAAGGGGCAACGCAAGACTCCTAGGAAAAGGCCAGCAGCAAGCACTCCAGTGGTTCCAACAAGGACTTCCCCTCGGTTGTCCACAGTTACACCTGTAACTCCACCTCCAGCTGAGGCTGAGAGGGAGGTACAACCCTGTGTGGTTGAACTAGACTCTGAAGAAGAGCTAGTAGGAGGCCAAGAACTCATTGGAGATCTGGGCCCTGAGGACCATCCTGAGCTGCAGTCATTACTGGCAGAAGGTGGGCCCAGCAGGGCAGCTTTTCTTAAGGGACAAAGAGAATGTCCAACTCTGGAGGGTCTCCGCCACCAGGCAGCTTCTCAGGCTGATGGGCAAGAGCTTGGGAAGTATAGGTTGCACTGGGAAGATGGCCTCTTCTACAGTGACCCAACTGAGTCTGAACTTGGAGACTACAAACGCCTTGTAGTACCTCAAGAAAACAGACAACAGTTCTTGCACTTAGCCCACGAGATTCCTTAGGCTGGTCACTTGAGTTGCAAGAAGACCAAGGAAAGGCTCTCACTCTACTTCTATTGGCCGAAAATGGGGGCTGAAGTAGATAAGTTTTGCAAGAGTTGCCATACCTGCCAAACTTCTGGTAAGGTTGGCTCCAAGAATGTGGAACCTTTAGTGCCTCTCCCAGTTGTGGGAGTCCCATTTGAGAGGGTAGGGATTGACATTGTTGGTCCCCTTGATCCCCCAACCTCCTCAGGCAACAGGTTTATCCTTGTTGTAGTAGACCATGCTACTAGGTACTCTGAGGCAATTCCTATGAGGACTGTTGCAGCTCCGGCTGTGGCTAAGGCCCTCCTTGGTATTTTTACCAGGGTTGGGTTTCCTAAGGAAGTAATATCCGACAGGGGGTCAAACGTTATGTCCCACTACATGAAAGCCATGTGGAAAACCTGAGGAGTTACTTACAAGTTCTCAACCGCATACCACCCCCAGACAAATGGATTGGTAGAAAGGTTTAACAGAACTATGAAGAGCATGATAGGTGCTTTAGAGGAACCCCTGAAAAAAAGGGGGACCTTCTACTGCCATGCCTTCTCTTTGCTTATAGAGGAGTCCCTCAGGAGGGAGTAGGTTATTCTCCCTTTGAACTTCTCTATGGACATCCAGTCAGAGGTCCGTTTGCCCTGATTAAGGAGGGATTGGAAGGTGCTCCTCCCCTCAAGCCAGTCACAGTGACTGACTATGTGATAGGTCTCCGGAGGAGAATGTCACACATGATGGCTGAAGCTAGTGATAACCTGAAAGCTGGACAAGCTTTGGTTAGCATTGGCATGATCAAAAGGCTAAAATGGTTGTGTTCACTCCAGACCAGCTAGTTCTCGTTATGCTCCCAACAAGGCAGAGGGCCTTGCAAGACAAATGGATGGGGCCCTTCAAAGTTGTGGGAAAACTTGGGGAGGTCAACTATCTGGTGGATCTGGGCAGACCAAGGGAAGCTACTAGAGTCTTCAACACCGACTGACTGAAAGCGTATGTCTCCAGACCTGAAGTAGGAGCCTTGCTTCTAGCTTCAGCAGCAGAGGAAGAAGAGAGTGAATCTCTCCCTGATCTCCTCAGAGGTGTACCCTTAGATGAGAAAATTGAAGCAGTCAATCTCTCTTCAGATCTGACACCTGAGCAACAAGAGGAGTGCAAATCCATGTTAAATCAGTTTGCCTCCCTGTTCTCACTTTCACCAGGCTTGACCCCTTGGGGACAGCATGAGATTCTCACTGGTGACTGCCTGCCAGTCAAAAGCAGAGGATACAGAATGTCAGAAAATGTAAGACCCATATCAAAGGGGAGGTCAAGAAGATGCTTGATCTCGGGGTAATAGAGCCCTCTACTAGTCCATGGTCTAGCCCAGTTGTGTTAGTATCAAAGGCAGGATCCAAAGACTTGAGATTCTGTGTGGACTATAGAGCTCTTAATGCAGTCACTAAGACTGATGCCCACCCTTTGCCAAGGACAGATGAATTGGTGGATAAACTTGGTGCAGCCAAGTACCTCAGCACATTTGACCTTACGTCAGGCTATTGGCAAATAGCCTTGACAGACCATGCCAAGGAGAAACCTTCATTTTCAACCCCAGTTGGCTTGTACCAGTTTAAGGTCCTGCCTTTTGGATAAAAAAAATGCACCTGCTACATTCCAAAGGATGGTGAATCATGTTCTAGCTGGGATGGAGGACTCTGCATGGCATACTTGGACATTGACATGACATTGCAGTCTTCATCCACTCCTGGGAGGAACATGTGAACCACCTAGGACATGTTTTGCAGGCTCTTGAGCAGGCCAATTTGACAGTCAAGGCAAGTAAATGCCAGATTGGTCAAAGTAAAGTGGTCTACCTTGGGCATGAGGTAGGAAGTGGAGAAATAAGGCCTTTGCTCAGCAAAATTGAAGCTGTGCAAAATTGGACAACACCTACTACTCAAACCCAGGTGAGAGCCTTCCTAGGCCTCACTGGGTATTACAGGAATTTCATTGAGAACTATGAAGGTAGAAAATCCAAAACTATTGAGATGGTCAATCTGCCTGCAAGGGTTTGATTTCACCATTGAGCACAGGTCAGGGTGTCACAATCAAAACGCTGATGGACTCTCTAGGATGTATGTAATCGACTAGAGGTATGAGGTTCTTCCAGGAGTGGATTAAATCCTCATGTCCCTTAGTCTGGGGGGGGGGGAGTGTTAGGGAGAATTCTCTTTTTAGGCTGAATTTCCTAACCTAGTGAGTCCCCAGCAGCTTTGCTGGATTTTTGGGGTTTATTTTTTTCTCCTGCCAAGAGTGAGAATCTTTTTACCCTCACTCTTGGACATGATTTGAGTGTGTTCCTTTGACTCTAGATGTGTTTAATGGGCTATGGGGTCTTTTACTCCATAGGGCTTCATGTGTTTTTGTGATGTGTGTTACACAGCACCCTCAGTGCAGTAACACAGGGGTGTCATAGTGACCCCCCAGTATAGACTCCATACCCTGGGACTGACTACTGTCTCCCAGGGCGTGTAAAGTCACCATTGACTTTACTAGTCTTGAATTCTGAACAGAACCAGTACAAACCATCATATTGTGGACGTACTGGCTGGAGCAATTCGATTGCCCCGGGGTCTGTTAGTCGAGGGGGCACGTCTCCGTCCCCCCTGATCGAGTTTTGGCTGGTGGCAGTGGATACTACTTTTTATATTCAACCGCAAATATTTCTCTATGGGATTTTCTCATTGTTCGAGGCTACTATCTTTATTTAATTACGATAGCCTCGAACATACCGCCGGTTTATTTAATTATTATTAATTCTCCGGTTGGTATTTTTGCCAAAACTCAGTTCTAAAATGGCGTTTGTGTTCTCTTCTGTGACTCCAACCCAAGTCGAGCCCTTTGTTCCACTTTTTTGGCGGGCTTCTCCACAGAAGCCTTCCAAAGTGGTGCCACTCTGTCTGGGGTACTTAGGAGGGGTGGAGAGGGATTTAGGCACCCTGGACTGAGTTGCCTAGGCAACTCAAGTCGCACTCCGTCCTGATTGGCCCAAGTGGTGAGCCGGCCGGCTCACCACTTAGCATGTTTGAGTGACAGCTAGGCTGAGTGAATGGGGGTTTTCTGCACAAAAGCAGGGCTTTGGGGACTGGAACTTCAGAAGTCACCACAGGCCCTAAGAATCCGACGAGGGAGAAGCTGCGCCGACCTGCTACGACGACACCACCGGTGGAGCCCTGCTGAACCGTCTCACCACTTTTCCCAACGACAGAGGAGATCTCCCGCCGGAGAGTCTTCTTCCTTTGACTGGTGGGGATAACCAGTTTCAGCGTCTTTTTGCCTTCCCGACGCATCTCGTGGCCGCCTTGCCTGTGCCAAGCACCCCGGCAACCGGAATACCACGTTTTACCACGACCGCAAAATAAAGGGTAATACCTTTAACCGGAAAACTCCGCGGCTGGTTTCTTCCCTGGCAGTGCAACGACCTTCATCTTTCCTCCAAGTCAAGATCTTCTCTTCCCCTGGACGACGCTGACACTTACACCCACTGCCAGGAACAACTGCCACCGCTGGAGGATCCTTCCCACTTAAGGTACCGTGGTCCGCCTGGCTTCCCTTGCCACCGACTGTACGGGGTAAATTTAGCCCCCGGCTTTCGAACCTGGGTTAGCCTGGGACACCCTGGCTAAACTTTTCTGAGCCTCTCTAAACTCTTTTCGAACTCTCTGCAAGACTTTCAAAGCCTAGTGTAACTGTGTGATCGTGGGTGCATTTGTGCTCTGCTCTCTCTAAGAGTGGGCCCAGCCTGTGGACCTTGGCTCACAAGTAACATTTGACTTTCCTGCCTTGCTTAAGAGTTCCTAAGTATTAGTGTGGTGTATTTTCCTACATTCTGCCTTTTTCCCTCCCTTTTTCGTTAACTTATTGGAGTACCATCTATAGTTAAGCGCTCCCCTCTGTCTGGAAATAAGTGGTGTTAACTAAGACTTGTCTGATAAGGAATAAGGGTTGCATATATCATAATAGTAACTGTGTTTAGAGTGTTTTACAATAAGAGTGCTGGAGTGTTTCAAACAGTGTGTTTTTAAATAAATAATTATATACTTTGATACCAAAGCTCTGGTCAGTGTTTGCTTGTGCTATTGTGTCTAGAGTGCCTATTGTGTATACTTTGCATACTGCCTAACTGTTCTTGAGGGAATTCTGACTGCTCAGCCACAGCTACCAGGTAAATCTGGGTGGTACAGACTGCTACCAAGTGGGTTTACTGCTAACACCTGTAGTCCTAAATCTTTTGCAGCGTTCCCAAAGTGAACTGCACAGGTTTCTGCCTAACACCCGATACCAATCTACTGCCTTCCCTGAAGACGTATACCTTGTTTTGCTCTGGCACCCCTATTGTCCACAATTCTGTACTATCCACAAGAGAACCTTGGTATGGTTGTGGTACACTCAGGTGCTCCACAGAACTTTGCCAACCCTCTCTTCCCTGGGGAGCAATTTAGCATTTCTGTGGTTCAATGCTTATACATCCCACACTGTTCTGTATCAGGGGAGCATGCCAGGGTTATTATAGTTCAATTAACAGGCCTCTGCCAGTGGGGTTCTGTGATATCTCCTCCTTGTTTTACAGTATTATGCACACTCCCCTTGCTTCCCCTGGCTTTCCGATATCCAAAAATAACGTGGAAACTGTTATGATTGCCCTCATGTATGTCTCTGTTAAATTGAATGGGGGCTTACTTACATATTTATTCCTTGCCTGCACCTTTGCACCGCTTCTGTCGCTGATGCCTTCTAATCAAAGCTGTCTGGAAGCTATGTCTCCCGCTCCTCAAGTGGGGACAGAGGCTTCTCTGAACATTGTGTAAGTTACCTGCTCCTCCTCACCCCGGTCTGCTCACGTGTTCTTCTCGGCCGCTTTTGCTGTGCCACGATCCCACGGTTGGTTCCCGCCCTGGGGGGGGTTTCTCTTATTCCATATGCAGGATGGGTGGGGCGGGGGGGTCCCCCGTGTCTCCTTCCCTTCCTGGCTCCCCCTTCGCTCAATGTATCCGTGGGTGCTCCACCAGGGCGGGCTCGGCCACGGCGCTCCAAGAACTCCCTTCTCCTCATGTGAACAAGGGGGAGACAGACCTTGCCTCTTGTGTAGATATTGTGCAGGCCCAGGGCATGATCGTCACACTTCCCCATATACTTCTGCATCTTGCATTGATTGCTTTATTGTTAGGCCCAAAGTCGGACAGAGCAGCTCACACACGTCCTGCTCCGTCAGCAGCCATTTTGAAATGAAAGAGCGACATCTTGAACGACAAGTCAGCGAGCTAGGAGGCTGCCAAAAAGCCCACAAGATAAAAACAGGGCATTCGAAGGCCGTGCCGAAGCAGCGGTGTGAAGGGATGAGAAGAAACAGAGGGACGCAAGGAAAGCGTCTCGTCAGCTGGCTAGGAGCCGACAACCCTGAAGATGAGTGTCAGTGGTGTGACCTGTGGTGGGTAGGCCATGCGGTCCAAGAACTACGCCGAGACTGCCAACACTAGCCTACTGCAGGGATGTGGAGGTAATTGCACGGGAAGTACGAGGAACTGTGGTGGTTGCGTGACTTGTAATGAGTGGACTGGGTGATCTGAAAATTGCACCCAAACCGCCAACAGTAACAGACCGCGAATGCAAGCGGGCCGAAGAAGAGCAGAAGAAGATGCCATGTTCGTTCTCATAGAGGGGCACCCATGATACATTTTTTTATTTTTTCAAGGGCCTTAGGTGTAGTCACCCTAAGTGTCCTAGGGTTATCCAGACATGGACCCCTTGCTCACTGTGCTCAGAGATGCACAGCTCCACCTCACTGATGATGCCCAACAAGGCTGAAACACGTGTATGGGTTTGCTGTCGGTACTTTTGTTCAGAGGGGAATTGCCATAGCATTTCGGTGCTGGACTACCCATGTTGTTAAACTGTATTCACATAATACCGCCTTGTTATGAATATTGGCCTAAGCCCATTCGCGTTACACGGAAAACAGCGTCTGAAATGTTTTGATTTTCGATCAACTTCGCCGCCATTTTAAGAAACATCCACCATTTTAATTTCAACTATTGTCTTGTGTTCTAAAATGGTGTACTGTGTTTTCTACTTGCAGCTGAGCCGAATGACCTTTGAGTTGTGTCAACATTTAGGCTGACCGAGAGCAGACTGTTTGTTCTATGCAAAGAAACCTTGTGACTCGAATGAACTGCAATCCAAGTGTTGTCTGTGCTCACAAGCCTCATCCTCGTCTAAACAGCGGAACAATGTAGAGTGAACTCAAACCGTGTGCTTTGGTTGGAATATATTGTGTTCTCACTTGAAACTAGGCTTACTATGGATCAGAGAACCAACGGCACCATTGTAACTTCATGGACATGCAAACTTGTTTAATCCGTTGTACAATATTGTAATATTACAGGGACTATTTTGCAGGATGGAGAGCTCATCATTTAAAAACATAAGGTGAGGTTACCAAGAGGGGATATCGGAGGTGATTAGTGGGGAGAACGAGAACAGTTGGGGGGGGCCATCACTAAAGTCCACGGGTGGCTAAATCCCTTTCTCCACTTGCAGGAGAATACTTCAACGAGTCAGGCAGACAAGATTAGGCGGGCCAGTCCAGACTGTCATCTCTGCACTACGTATCACGTTGGTGGAGACCGCAGCCGTCCGGGTCTGACCGACGCCCCTCTGGGAGCCAGGTGAGCGTAACAGTATTTTTGCTTGGGTTTTAGTACTTGGAAGGGGTGCATACGCTTGAGACTTTGTTACCTACTCAAATTGTTTCCACTGTGTCTCCACCTTTTGTGCATCTACACACTCTTCCTCCTCTTCTTCTGATTATGAATGCGACCCATGCGATTCTAAACAGAACAAATTGCTGGGTGTGTTCACATTTGCCACAGCACGTGGAAAAGGGAATGGGCAGGTATATTCATCCTCTTCCTTTAACTACTGCATGCTATGCCTCACTAAGAGCACTATTCTTTGGTCGTTGGAATGACAGTATTTCTGATAACTTCGACGGGACAAATTTGAATGAATTTGAAAAACGAGTCCTAACACCTTTGGGATGTTCCCTCTTTTCAAATAGGAGCAAACTCAATGTTGCTTCTATTAGGCCTTCCGATAGACTCACTAGACCTTTTCAATCACTGATTTCTTTCAAGATGGCTCCCGTGGGCAACCGGGATGCTATGCCTCCTTCCTATACTATTAATCGTAGCCCCAACTCTGTTTCCTTCTGCATACAAAGGGATGGTTCTCAGCCAAAGGGTACATTCGAGGGTTGTACTAACATTACAAATCTAACTAGTGAGGACAGACCTTTGTATGTAGGAGACCCTGTATACTTTGTCTGTGGCAATGAAGCTTATCCTTGGTTACCTAGAGATTGGCAGGGTACTTGTTACTTGGGTGTCTTGTTACCAGGGGTATATGTCGCTACCACTTCTGAAGTTTCTAGAGCTCGTCCAAGGCGGGATGAGAATGGTGATATTCCTGCACAAGTCATGGGTGATGTAGCAAAATCCTTTGTGCCATTCTGTGGACAGATAATGAACTCTGAGGATATCAGGAGAGTAGCAAGGGTCCTGAAAAAACCATCAACAGAACCACCGATATACTGTACAACATGACACTAGAACAAAGGGCCATTAGATTAGCGGCCCTCCAAAATAGGATGGTGTTAGCCGTCATCCTAGCCTAGAGTGGAGGGGTATGTAAATTGGTGGGATGTGCTTGCTGCGTTTTCGTACCTGACTCCTCCCCTACCATATTCAAGGCAATACAAAATCTGCATACCTTGAGTACGGAAGTACATATCCCCGAGGGAAATTGGAATCTTAGTGCTTGTTCTGGGACTTTCTACGTTCATGGGGTTGGAAGCTCTTTTCAGTCCTAATGATAGTTCTTGGTGTTCTACTGTTTTGCTGTTGTTGTATACAATGTCTTCCTGCCATATGTTTGATGTTAGGAGGATGTTGTGCACAAACTATAGGTACACTAGGACCAAATGTACTTGCACCCAAGGAAACTGCTAACGCTTTTGTAATGGAAGTTATCACTATCAAGGAACTTATGGCGATTGATATTTCTGAAGAATGTGATTCAGGATGTTCGGACATTGAGGCGTGGGGTTTTGAGTAAAACGAATGTTTGAGTAATGCTCTTGGCTTAGGCCAAAAGGAGGGTTTATTAAACTGTATTCGCATAATACTGCCTTGTTATGAATATTGGCCCAAGCCCATTCGCATTACACGGAAAACCCCGTCTGAAATGTTTCGATTTTCGATTAACTTCGCCACCATTTTAAGAATCATCCGCCATTTTGATTTCAACTCTTGTCTTGTGTTCTAAAATGGTGGACTGTGTTTTCAACTTGCAGCTGAGCTGAACCACCTTTGAGTTGTGTCAACATTTAGGCTGACCGAGAGCAGACTGTTTGTTCTATGCAAAGACACCTTGTGACTCGAATGAACTGCAATCTAAGTGTTGTCTGCGATCACAAGCCTCATCCTCGTCTAGACAGCATAACAGTGTTGAGTGAACTCAAACCGTGTGCTTTGGTTATAATATATTGTGTTCTCTCTTGAAACTAGGCTTACTATGGATCAAAGAACCAACGGCACCATTGTAACTTCATGGACATACAATCTTGTTGAATCCATTGTACATTAGTGTAATATTTGACATGTGAACTAGGCACAAACCCTAGCATGTAGCTTATTAGCTTGGAGAGGGGCTGGACAATGTTTTGGAAATTTTATAAATAAGCCCGTGTTAAG
The DNA here is from genome assembly GCF_040938575.1 of Ambystoma mexicanum. Classification (NCBI taxonomy): domain Eukaryota; kingdom Metazoa; phylum Chordata; class Amphibia; order Caudata; family Ambystomatidae; genus Ambystoma; species Ambystoma mexicanum. The sequence goes on along the minus strand of NC_090923.1, from coordinate 1,463,440,138 downwards.
ATGTACAGCACTCTCACCCCTCACTGTGTCTTCTGGTACACACTGCGAAGTGTTGGGAGCCAGATAGCTATCTGTTTTGCTTTGACTCTGTACAGTAATAAAAGATAATTGTATCTTTTCGACCTGTGATTGGTGTATTTCATTTGTGGTACTAAGCCTCGATATTTCTCTGGTCTTTCAGATGGCGCCCAAATACGGACCCTCAAGATTGATGTCTCCTCGCTGAAAAGAAGACGCGGCTATTGGACCCGGATCGGAGAGTGAGAAAAAGGGGACCCCTTTGTATGAGACGCAACACCTCAACAGTACTGCACAATCCGATCCCTGAACGATGAGCATGCGGTTCAAGAGGGCATCTTGATGAGGGTCCCCATATAGAGGCGGTCTCTTTGCTGAAATCGTCAACCACGAGAATCCTTTGTAATCCGATCGGACCTCCATAGACTTTGCAATCATCAGGTGAGTCATGCCCCAATTCCCAAGTATCCTGATATTCGGTTGTTGATTTGTACCCGTGGGTTCAAACAACTCCAGGTAACACCAGTGATCTGATTTGCATGTGAAATTGTCTGCCTGTTTCAGGGGTTTATTCCGCAGAGATAGACAATCTTTGGAATATCGCTGGCCGGCGCCACTGGAGGGGTCGCCGGCGTGTACTATGTACTGTAAGTACAGCCTTGGTAGTATAGTATTCAACAATATTTGGCACAGACAAACTAGACATGCTTCTGAATTTCAGTGGCCAGTTCATGGTAGTTTTGAGATTGCCCGTATAGAGCTTTTGGAGTCTATATTGTTAAAGAAAAAGGCTAGGCTTGCAGCATTTGATGTAATTAGGAATTGGAAAAAGGAAGCTTTGCAGCAACTTAAGAGTAAAGAGAAACATGCACGTCAACATATGTCTACCTCTGAGAAAGCATTATTGTATGATCAACAGAAACAGTCTGAATCTATCAGAAGCATGGATAGGGCTTTTCAACTTGGGTACAGAAAATATATTAGTCGCAGGACTTTCATGCCTCAGACGAGCTAATTGATAAACTTTTAAATGCGCCTAGGAATGTTGCCACTGTACCTCCTCCTTATGTGACTCTCCCTGCTGTCTTACCTCTTCCTGCTGTTGCACCTCCTCCAGTTGTTGCTCCTGTTCCTTTCGTAGTTCCTCCTCCTCCAGTAGTTGCTCCTCTTCCTGTTCTTGTCCCCCCTTCTGTATCTCTGCCCTTACTGCCAGTTGCTGTTCCCTTAGATGCGTCGCTACCGCCAGCGGGAGTGTCTCCACTACCTGTTGTACAGGATTTGTCTGAACTCTCTTTTCCAAGTCGTTCTGCTCCACTTGTAGCGATTGAAGGGGTGAGTGCTGATTCAAAAGAAGTGACTCGTAGTACAGTTTCTAAAGCTAGGAAAAGAAAATTGTATGCATGGGCTAAGAAATGTATGAAAAGGTGAAAATCAGTTGTCTTAACTACAATTTCTGACCAAGATAGTATTCCCGAGCAGAATGTTTTCATAGAGGGGATGGGAATGCACTTGGCTGATATTTGGAGTGACTTGACGGACATGGATGTCCCACAAGGGTTGAGGGATTTGAATGTCTTAGCTCACTAAACGGACACTGCAGAGAAAGTACATGAGCATGTTGAGACGTTTTTCGAGTTTAAGAGGGAGTTAGATCGGTTACAGAATGATGATATGGATGGCGATAGATTGGACACTACGTATGTGCAGAAACGATTTCTTCCTTCTTGCCAACCAATGAGTGAAGAGACGCGTATTTGCACAAGAGATGCGCTTAGATGGATTTCGGATGTTTCAATTTCTCCCATGGAAGTATATGACACGTTTAGTCAGTATACTATGCAAAGGAAGGTGTTACAGGTAAAGGTAGAGTACCGGCAGGATGAGTTTATGAAGAAAAAGGTTTGTTGTCCCGCAGATTTGATGGTCATTTATAAGAGAGCATTTTTGCTTGATACTGCTTTCACTGCTTTATCTCTTGATTTAGCCCTGTTGCCTCATGACCGTTCAGAATTGCCTACTTCTCAATTGCCAATGAGGGAGGTTCCTCCGACATTTGTTCCTAAAGTAGAGATTCCAGCTAATCCAGCGACAGGCGCAGCAGCGGCTACTATTGAAGCTCATTATGTTTCACAGTTTGTTCATGTCCCATTTTCTAGACAGGAAGTGAATACCATTAGACAGACAATTTCAGATATTAGAAAGAATCCCACAGGATTTTATAAAGAAATTGAATCTGTCTTGCATTTTTCAGTTTTCACACTGGGTGATATAGACTTGTTCCCTGTGATCTTACCTGCTGATTTATGGAAACAGATTAGAACTATAGACGATTTGGCAGGACTGGGTGGGACATGAGTTAACTTGGTACGGATAGATGGAGAAAGGAAATCGGGTGAGAAACCGCGACAGGTGATATTGACACTGCCAGACAGAATAGTAACAAAATTTAAGACTTTGGCTCCAGAGAGAAGAATAGTTTGGGACAAGTTTACAGCTTGCATCCAGGGGAAATCTGAGGGCGCTACTGAATTTTTTTATCGGTTCGAACAAGTGTTTTCAGAATTTAGCGGTCAGGACCTAAGCACTCAGTCAGGAAAGAGACTGTTGACAAATTTGCGCGTGGATTATTGCCTGATATCCAATCACAAATTATGATATTACACATGGCTCAGTATTATGAAAACAGAGTCAATAATGAAAAAGAGAGGATACAAAAGAAGAAGGGAGACTTGGAAACCAAAGTATTGTTACAAAGAAATAGTAAGAGGAACTAGAGGTGGGAGTACACAGTTTAGAGGTCGGTTTGCCCCATTGAGTAGTGCGCAGATGTACACATGAACCAATGTGCTTATCGCAGAAAAAGAAGGTCACTGGCAAACACAATGCACGATGCTTCAACAGAGATCGAATAACACATATGGTACCATGGGTAGGCGATCCAGCGGCTGTCCTGGGATAGGGGGTCCTGGTAGGAGCCAGTTTGCTAAGAATCAACAGTCAGTCATTCTCACAGGATAGTCAGCAGCATAGTATGAATTATGGGAAAATTTTTGACAATCCTTCGACTGTCTATATTTCTGAGGATCTTGCATTTGATGATGTATTGTTCTGTTAGGATAGCCCAAAGCAGAGTCTGGAACCAGTACCTATTCCCGTCGATCAGAAAGGGCCCTATGTAGAAATGAAGGTGGGGAAAGGAAGCATCTATTTTTGATAGATACATGAGCACAGAAGTGTTCCGTTGAACATTCACGGGTTCCAAATATTCCACTGTCAGGGCAGAATAACATTTCTGTAGGGTTCTCTGTTACGCCAGTGGTTAGTCCGGTCTCTCAGCCGGTACCGATTTCACTGGGGCCATTCACAGATTCATGTCCATTTCTTTTAACAACGAATTGTGGCAAAAATGTGTTGGGGTTGAATATGTTGAAAGAATTGAATGCAGTAATTCACTGTTCTCCGGATGTAGTGCATTTGATGATTTCACCTCAATGAACTTCTGTTTCACAATTCTTGACTAGGCCTTTACCGACTGAATTGGATAAAGTTCCAGCATGTTTATGGGCGGTTGATGATAATGACGTTGATATTTTGCAAATTGAACCTGTTAAAATTCTGTTGAAAAGAGGTGCTAAATTGCCACGTATTCCACAATATATGATTTCAGTTGAGGGTGAGCAAGCTTTAAAGAGTATAGTTTCTGATTTTGTACATCAAGGAGTGATTGAGGAAATAGCAAGAAACTTGTGTAATAGTCCAATTCTACCAGTGTACAAGAAAGGGGATAATGCAATCCCTTTCCGTTTTATTATTGACTTACGTGCTATCAATAAGATTGTTGCTCCACAATTTCCAATTGTGCCTGATGTGACCCCTATATTAACAGTGATTCCAGCTTCAGCTACTGATTTCAGTGTTGTGGATCTAAAGTATGCTTTCATTAGTATTCCTGTACATTTTGACAGTAGATATTTGTTTGCATTCACCCTAGGGGGGCGCTCGTTTACATTCACTCGTGTGCCACAAGGGTACACTGAGAGTCCAAGTATTTATAGTAGAGCTATTTATAGAAGGAGCAGCTCGATATACTTGAGTTGCCTTCCCCTTGTACGTTGTTACAGTATGTTGACGATCTTCTTTTAGCTGCAGACTTAGAAGTTGCTTGCAAGGAGGGCACCGTGTTGCTACTTATTCATCTAGCAGAACTTGGGCATAAGGCTTAATTGAAAAAGTTTCAATATTGTCGACAGGAGGTCGCCTATTTAGGCTATCCCCTGTCAAAGGGGCGGATAAGACTGACACCTGAACGGATAAAAAGCATATCTAGCATTTCTGTCCCAAATACACAGAAAGAGGTCAGATCCTTGATAGGCATGTCTTCGTACTCTAGCCAGTGGATCCCTAACTTCTCATTAATGATAAAACCAATGTTGGCATTGACAAAGAAGGGCATTTCTTTGCCTTTACCATGGAACTTGGATTGCCAGAAAGATTTTGATCTGCTTAAGGCTGTATTATGTTCAGCACCAATTTTGGGCACACCAAATTATGATAAGGCCTTTGTTTTGTATGTGCATGAATGTGATGGATGCGCTTTGGCTGTGCTGACGTAGGAACATGGAGGGAAGAATAGACTGTGTGGTTATTGTTCCTCTACGCTTGACCCTGTTGCATGCGCTTTGCCGAGATGTTTTAGAGCTGTTGCTGCTGCCGCTGCATCAGTACAACAAAGTGAGGGTATGCTTCTGGGTCACTCTTTAACCGTGATGGTACCTCACTCTGAAGACCTTCTATTAAACAGAACGCAAACACAACATCTCATATCAGCACGATTAAGAAGATACGAGCTGATTCTATTTGCACCGCATATCCAAATTAAGAGATGTTGCGCATTAATTCCGGCCGCACTATTGCCTCTTCCGCAAGAAATTGCTTGCAGTGACAAGATGCCACATGACTGACTCTATACCAAGAGCAAGAAACTAAAGGCAGGATTGACCTAAATGATACACTATTCAAGAGATCCACAAGGGGAGCTGTTTTGCGATGGCTCCTGCTTCAAACGTCCGGATGGTACATCCACTGCTGTTTATGCCATCACTACATTAAGCACTATTGTGGAAACCAAAAGAATTCCGCATAACTCCGCGCAGGCCGCAGAGATTATTGCATTGATTCGAGCTTGTGAACTTTCCGAAGGGCTTAGTGTAAATATATTTACAGACAGTCAGAATGCCTTTGGGGTGGTTCACAACTTCGGTAAATTATGGGCAGAGAGAGGTTTCTTGACCTTACATGGAACTAAGATTCAACATGGCACTTTGATAGTTCAGCTGCTCTCAGCACTTGCGCTTCCTGCTCAACTAGCAATAATGAAGTGTGCAGCACGCCAGAAAGTAACAAATGATGTGGGGAGAGAAAACTCTTTTGCTGACAGGATAGCCAAACGAACGGCTACCAATTTGTATTCTGAAATGTATATAACGAACGAAGTCACTAACACTTGTATAATAGATGAAGGAATCGATTCTATAAAAGACATTCAGGCTGATGCCACTTCAGAAGAACTTAACCAATGGGCTGAGGGTTTAGCAAGTTTAGACGATGAAGGTTGTTGGGTAGATAATATAAATCAGAGATGGATGCTACCCGATGCTTATGTCAGGGCTATGGTTACGATGGCTCATGGTCTAACCCATATATGTGCTAGAAAGATTTGTAAATTGCTAGAACCTGTCTGGGTAAATGTAAATATTTCGAAAACTGCCGAGCGTTTGGTCCAAAATTGCATGGTATGCTTACAGCATAATGTGTGGAAGGGTACATCGACACCGAGGGGTAGTTTTGCCCCCCCCCATGCCTTTTGAAGTTATCCATTTTGACTTCATTGAAATGGAGCGTTGTCAGAATTACAAATATGTTCTGGTAGTCATTTGTGCTTTTAGCAAATGGGTGGAAGCTTTCCCTTTAAAAGATGCAACAGCAATAACGACGGGGGAAACTATGCTGAAGGAATATTTTCCTAGGTTTGGTTTGCCGAGGGTCATTTGGTCAGACAATGGTCCACATGTTATCGCTGCTGTTATCCTGCAGGTATTCGTGGGATTACAGATCGATAAACGGTTCCATTCGGCAAGACACGCTCAGAGTGCCGGACTTGTCGAATGCCACAACGGTATATTGCAGAACAAAATGGCAAAGATCTGCGTCAGTAGCAATTTGAAATGGCCAGATGCCTTACCAATTGCTCTATTGTCCATGCGGATGACCCCACAGATGAAAACTGGGCTCTCTCCCTATGTGATAATCACAGTGAGACCAGTCAATATTTGGAACATACCTAAACCTAAGCAGCTGAAAGATGTACAGCATTTGCTCCTTTCTGAGTACTGTGACCAGTTAACTCAAAACTTGTATTTGATTTATCAACAGGTGCGAGAAGCCCTCCCAGTAAAATACGAGAAGTCAGGTCATTGACTCTGACCCGGCGACTGGGTGCTCGTAAAGGCATTTGAAAGAGCATCCTGTCTCGCACCTCGCTGGAAAGGACCATTTCAAGTCCTATTTGCCACACAGACCGCTGTACGAGTAGATGGAAAACGACACTGGATACACGCAACGCACATCAAGAAAATACCTTTTCCTCTGCTTCACGACAAAGGGGAAGAGAAGGAGATTGTTCGCTCTGATACTCATCACAAGTTTGTTCTGACTGACACCAAGGGTGTCCCGGAAATCCTTCCTGAGTCCGTGGGGCCTGGGGAGACTGCCGCTTTGCCTTCAACTTTTTCTTCGGATCTTTCTGCATCGTTGAGCAATCTTGCTTCTGCTTCACTACTTCCATCAGGACGCAACGACACTCTGTTCGCAGATCATACCTTACCTGGAGTTTTGAGGTACGATCTGCGTCCAAGGAACCAGACTTACAGCACAGCATTGGCTGTGCTCACAAGGAATCATTGTTGAGCTAGTCCCTTGTTCACTCTTTCGCTGAAACGTAAAAAAGAGGCATGGACCGTCAAAGTAACCTTCAAGCAAGATAGGCCACGTGATCAGGCGCCACCAACGGATGAACTAAAAGAGCCTAACAGAGAGGCTTCTAAACAGACTCTGAGAAACAATGTCCTTTCCTAACTCCACTTGTACAGAACAGGCTATTGGTCTTGTGGCTGACAAAGAATCTGTTCATCAAAGATCATGGTCCCTGCGGACCCATTGTTTTCTGATCACAGTGCTACTCTGCCTAACAATTGTATTGTCATGATGCCTACCCCCAGGCATCAGGACCAAGCCCATCAGCTCCGGGAGCACGCATCCAGATACTTATTAAAACCCCAACATCCCCGGCTGGGGGCTGTTTGGGTTCAGTCCTGGTGCCTTAGGCGCCAGGCTCATCATAGAAATCAGTCCTGGCGCCATAGGCGCCAGGCTCATAGACTTTACTTACCTGATGCAGACCATGCTGCAAGTGAGTCCAAGCCAACGTGAGGCCTGGATGGGACTATTTTGTTACAGGGACTATTTTTTACTCGGGCGTGGTTCTGGGGAACTTCTTACCTGGAACTACTTTGGAGGCTATTTAAACCAAGCCCGAACAGCAGCACACGCTTCGCGTTATTCTGCAACCAGCAGCGTAACGCTCACTGTGCCTGCAGTCAGCATCCAGTCTTCTGCCACGCTCGCCTCGAATCTGCAGCTCCTAAAACAAAGAGGAAAGAAAAGGACAAGGTTAGAAAACAAACTATTTTCGAATTCCTCACCTGATTTCGGATCCATCTCGCCTCCGGACCTGGAAAGAACATCATTTCAGTACGCGTTGTATCTCCAGCTGCAGCGCCGCGCCATACTCACCAGTCCTCGCAGCATCTTTCGATTCGGCGCTGCCTCCATCATTTCTTTGCCAAACTCCGGCACCTGGGGGACAAAAGAAAACAACAAGGTGAGCCGAGAAAACCAACAAATATAACTATCACCATAGACTTACCTGATTTACCACCGGAGGCATTATTCTATAACTCTCCACATCTTCATGTGCCGCACCTGCAAAGAGAGAGAAGACAACACGTTAAACACGTGCAACATTTACCGGACAGCGTCGGGTAATACAGACTCTAACCTGAGCGCCACCAGCTACCACGAGAGCATCTTCTCACAAACTCAGCTGCAAGACAAGGAAGGAAGGGGGGAACAAGAGTGAACATCGGACATATTGAACTCTATGAACTTGATACTTACTGGTCCTCGCCAGGAACCTCAGAGTCAATACTCTCCGGTACTCTCCCTGTCATGATGCCTACCCCCGGGCATCCGGATCGAGTCCATCAGCGCCGGGAGCAGGCATCCAGATACTCATTAAAACCCCAACAGCCCCGGCTGGGGGCTGTTTGGATTCAGTCCTGGCGCCTTAGGCGCCAGGCTCATTATAGAAATCAGTCCTGGCGCCATAGGCGCCAGGCTCATAGACTTTACTTACCTTATGCAAACCATGCTGCAAATGAGTCCAAGCCAACATGAGGCCTGGATGGGACTATTTTATTACAGGGACTATTTTTTACTCGGGTGTGGTTCTGGGGATCTTTTTACCTGGGACTACTTTGCAGGCTATTTAAACCACGCCCGAACAGCAGCTCATGCTTCGTGTTATTCTGCATCCAGCAGCGTAACGCTCACCGTGTCTGCAAGTCAGCATCCAGTCTTCTGCCACGCCCGCCTCGAATCCGGAGCTCCTAGACAAAAGGAAAAGAAAGGAGAAGAGGTTAGATCACGGACATTATTTGATTCTTTACCTGATTCCGGACCCAGCACATCTCAGAGCCTGGAAAGGACATTATTTCAGCACGCGTCGCTTCGCCAGCAGCAGCGCCGTGTTATACTCACCAGTCCACCGCATCTTTCAACTCGGCCCTGCCTCCATCATTTTCTTCGTCGAAACCCAGCACCTGGGGGGAAAATAAAAGGAATAACAAGGTGAGCCGAGAAAACCAACAAAGACAATCTCTTTACCACCATAGGCTTACCTGCTTTACCACCAGAGGTATTATCCTTTAATTCGCTGCATCTTTCTATGCCGCACCTGTAAAGGGAGAGAAAACAGCAAGTTAAACTCATGCAACTTTTACCAGACAGTGTTTGGTAATACAGACTCTTACCTGAACGCCATCAGCTGCCTCCAGGCAATATTCTTTTGGACCCAGCTGCAACCTAACGAGGGAATGGAACAAGAGTGAACATCGGACATATTGAACTCTTTGAACTTTATAGACACTGGAGTCAATATTCCTCCAGAACTCCTCCAGTACCTTCAAACCAGTGAAGTAACTGGTATCTACGAGCCCCTGCATGCCATGCAGGATGGAGAGCTCATCATTTAAAAACATAAGGTGAGGTTACCAAGTGGGGATATCTGAGGTGATTAGTGGGGAGAACGAGAACAGTTGGGGGGGGCCATCACTAAAGTCCACGGGTGGCTAAATCCCTTTCTCCACTTGCAGGAGAATACTTCAATGAGTCCAGCAGACAAGATTAGGCGGGCCAGTCCAGAATGTCATCTCTTCACTACGCATCACGTTGGTGGAGACCGCAGCTGTCCGGGTCCGGTCGACGCCCCTGTGGGAACCAGGTGAGCATAACACTCCCACGCCTTCAAACCAGTGAAGTAACTGGCATCAACGCGCCCCTGCAATCCATGCAGGATGGAGAGCTCATCTTTCAAGAGTATAAGGTGAGATTGCTGAGTGGGCACTTCAGAGGTGATTAGTGGGGAGGAGTGTGGGGGGTTCCATCACTTGAATCCACGGGTGGCTAAATCTATCTCTCCACTTGCAGGAGAATACTTCTACGGGTCAAGCAGACAAGATTAGGAGGGCCAGTCCAGTCAGTCATCTCTGCACTACGTATCACGTTGGTGGAGACCGCAGCCGTCCGGGTCCGACCGATGCACCTGTGGGAGCCAGGTGAGCGTAACAGTATTTTGGCTTGGGTTTTGGTACTTGGAAGGGGTGCGTACGCTTGAGACTTTGTTACCTACTGAAATTGTTTACACTGTGTCTCCACCTTTTGTGCATCTACACACTCGTCCTCCTCGGGACTCCCAAAATAGACAGGGTTATCACAATAACACTCTTCTTCTGATTATGAATGCGACCCATGCGATTCTAAACAGAACAAATTGCTGGGTGTGTTCACATTTGCCACAGCACGGGGAAAAGGGAATGGGCTGGTATATTCATCATCTTCCTTTAACTACTGCATGCTATGCCTCACTAAGAGCACTATTCTTTGGTCGTTGGAATGACAGTATTTCTGATAACTTCGACGGGACTAATTTGAATGAATTCGAAAAAAGAGTCCTAACACCTTTGGGATGTTCCCTCTTTTCAAATAGGAGCAAACTCAATGTTGCTTCTATTAGGCCTTCCGATAGACTCACTAGACCTTTTCAATCACTGGTTTCTTTCAAGATGGCTCCCGTGGGCAACCGGGATGCTATGCCTCCTTCCTATACTATTAATCGTAGCCCCAACTCCGTTTCCTTCTGCATACAAAGGGGTGGTTCTCAGCCAATGGGTACATTCGAGGGTTGTACTAACATTACAAATCTAACTAGTGAGGACAGACCTTTGTATGTAGGAGACCCTGTATACTTTGTCTGTGGCAATGAAGCTTATCCTTGGTTACCTAGAGATTGGCAGGGTACTTGTTACTTGGGTGTCTTGTTACCAGGGGTATATGTCGCTACCACTTCTGAAGTTTCTATAGCTCGTCCAAGGCGGGATGAGAATGGTGATATTCCTGCACAAGTCATGGGTGATGTAGCAAAATCCTTTGTGCCATTCTGTGGACAGATAATAAACTCTGAGGATATCAGGAGAGTAGCAAGGGTACTGGAAAAAACCATCAACAGAACCACTGATATACTGTACAACATGACACTAGAACAAAGGGCCATTAGATTAGTGGCCCTCCAAAATAGGATGGTGTTAGACGTCACCCTAGCCTAGCGTGGAGGAGTATGTAAATTGGTGGGATGTGCTTATTGTGTTTTCGTACCTGACTCCTCCCCTACCATATTCAAGGCAATAAAAAATCTGCATACCTTGAGTACGGAAGTACATGTCCCCGAGGGAAATTGGAATCTTAGCGCTTGTTCTGGGACTTTCTACGTTCATGAGGTTAGAAGCTCTTTTCAGTCCTAATGATAGTTCTTGGTGTTCTACTGTTTTGCTGTTGTTGTATACAATGTCTTCCTGCCATATGTTTCATGTTAGGAGGATGATGTGCACAAACTATAGGTACACTAGGACCAAATGTACTTGCACTCAAGAAAACTGCTAACGCTTTTGTAATGGAAGTTATCACTATCAAGGAATTTATGGCGATTGATATTTCTGAAGAATGTGATTCAGGATGTTCGGACATTGAGGCGTGGGGTTTTGAGTAAAACGAATGTTTGAGTAATGCTCTTGGCTTAGGCCAAAAGGAGGGTTTATTAAACTGTATTCGCATAATACTGCCTTGTTATGAATATTGGCCCAAGCCCATTCGCATTACACGGAAAACCGCGTCTGAAATGTTTCGATTTTCGATTAACTTCGCCACCATTTTAAGAATCATCCGCCATTTTGATTTCAACTCTTGTCTTGTGTTCTAAAATCGTGGACTTTGTTTTCAACTTGCAGCTGAGCTGAACCACCTTTGAGTTGTGTCAACATTTAGGCTGACCGAGAGCAGACTGTTTGTTCTATGCAAAGAAACCTTGTGACTCGAATCAACTGCAATCTAAGTGTTGTCTGCGATCACAAGCCTCATCCTCGTCTAGATAGCATAACAGTGTCGAGTGAACTCAAACCGTGTGCTTTGGTTATAATATATTGTGTTCTCTCATGAAACTAGGCTTACTATGGATCAAAGAACCAACGGCACCATTGTAACTTCATGGACATACAATCTTGTTGAATCCATTGTACATTAGTGTAATATTTGACATGTGAACTAGGCACAAACCCTAGCATGTAGCTTATTAGTTTGGAGAGGGGCTAGACAATGTTTTGGAAATTGTATAAATAAGCCCGTGTTAAGATGTCCAGCACTCTCACCCCTCACTGTGTCTGTTGGTACACACTGCAAGGTGTTGGAAGCCAGACAGCTATCTGTTCTGCTTTGACTCTGTACAGTAATAAAAGATAATTGTATCTTTTCGACCCGTGATTGGTGTATTTCATTTGTGGTACTAAGCCTCAATATTTCTTTGGTCTTTCAGATGGCACCCGAATGGGGACCCTCAAGATTGATGTCTCCTCGCTGAAAAGAAGCCGCGGCTATTGGACCCGGATCGGAGAGTGAGAAAAATGGGGCCCCTTTGCTTGAGACACAACACCTCAACAGTACTGCACAATCCGATCCCTGAACGATGAGCACGCGGTTCAAGAGGGCATCTTGATGAGGGTCCCCATATCGAGGCGGCCTCTTTGCTTAAATCGCCAACCACGAGAAACCTTTGTAATCCGATCGGACCTCCTTAGACTTTGCAATCATCAGGTGCGTCGTGCCCCAATTCCCAAGTATCCTGATATTCGGTTGTTGATTTGTACCCGTGGGTTCAAACAACGCCAGGTAACACCAGTGATCTGATTTGCCTGTGAAATTGTCTGCCTGTTTCGGGGGTTTATTCCTCAGAGATAGACAATCTTTGGAATATCGCTGGCCGGCGCCACCGGAGAGGTCACCGGCGTGTACTATGTACTGTAAGTACAGCCTTGGTAGTATAGTATTCAAAAATATTTGGCACAGACAAACTAGACATGCTACTGAATTTCAGTGGCCAGTTCATGGTAGTTTTGAGATTGCCCATATAGAGTTTTTGGAGTCTATATTGTTAAAGAAAAAGGCTAGGCCTGCAGCATTTGATGTAATTAGGAATTGGAAAAAGGAAGCTATGCAGCAACTTAAGTGTAAAGAGAAACATGCACGTCAACATATGTCTAACTCTGAGAAAGCATTATTGTATGATCACCAGAAACAGTCAGAATCTATCAGAAGCATGGATAGGGCTTTTCAACTTGGGTACAGAAAATATATTTGTCTCAGGACTTTCATGCCTCAAGCGAGCTAATTGATAAACTTTTAAATTAGCATAGGACTGTTGCCACTGCACCTCCTCCTTATGTGACTCTCCCTGCTGTCTTACCTCTTCCTGCTGTTGCACCTCCTCCAGTTGTTCCTCCTGTTCCTTCCGTAGTTCCACCTCCTCCAGTTGTTGCTCCTCTTCCTGTTCTTGTCCCCCTTCTATATCTCCGCCCTTACTGCCAGTTGCTGTTCCCTTAGCTGCGTCTCTACCGCCATCGGGAGTGTCTCCACTACCTGTTGTACAGGATGTGTCTGAACTCTCTTTTCCAAGTCGTTCTGCTCCACTTGTAGCGATTGAAGGGGTGAGTGCTGATTCAAAAGTAGTGACTCGTAGTACAGTTTCTAAAGCTAGGAAAAGAAAATTGTATGCATGGGCTAAGAAATGTATGAAAAGGTGAAAAATTAGTTGTCTTAACAACAATTTCTGACCAAGATAGTATTCCCAAGCAGAATGTTTTGATAGAGGGGATGGGAATGCACTTGGCTGATATTTGGAGTGACTTGAAGGACATGGATGTCCCACAAGGGTTGAGGGATTTGAATGTCTTAGCTCGCTAAAGGGACACTGCAGAGAAAGTACATGAGCATGTTGAGACGGTTTTTGAGTTTAAGAGGGAGTTAGATCGGTTACAGAATGATGATATGGATGGTGATAGTTTGGACACTTCGTATGTGCAGAAACAATTTCTTCCTTCTTGCAAACCAATGAGTGAAGAGACGCGTATTTGCACAAGAGATGCACTTAGATGGATTTCGGATGTTTCAATTTCCCCCATGGAAGTATATGACACGTTTAGTCAGTATACTATGCAAAGGAAAGTGTTACAGGTAATGGCAGAGTACCTGCAGGTTGAGTTTATGAAGAAAAAGGTTTGTTGTCCCGCAGATTTGATGGTCATTTATAAGAGAGCATTTTTGTTTGATACTGCTTTAACTGCTTTATCTCTTGATTTAGCCCTGTTGCTTAATGACTGTTCAGAATTGCCTACTTCTCAATTGTCAATGAGGAAGGTTCCTCTGACATTTGGTCCTAAAGTAGAGATTCCAGCTAATGCAGCGACAGGCGCAGCAGCGGCTACTATTGAAGCTCATTATGTTTCACAGTTTGTTCATGTCCCATTTTCTAGACAGGAAGTGAATACCATTAGTCAGACAATTCCAGATATTAGAAAGAATCCCACAGGATTTTATAAAGAAATTGAATCTGTCTTGCATTCGTCAGTTTTCACGCAAGGTGATATAGACTTGTTACCTGTGATCTTACCTGCTGATTTATGGAAACAGATTAGAACTATAGACGATTTGGCAGGACTGGGTGAGACATGAGTTAACTTGGTACGGATAGATGGAGAAAGGAAATAGGGTAAGAAACTGCGACAGGTGATATTAACACTGCCAGACAGAATAGTAACAAAATTGAAGACTTTGGCTGCAGAGAGAAGAATAGTTTGGGACAAGCTTACAGCTTGCATCCAGGGGAAATCTGAGGGTGCTACTGAATTTGTAATCGGTTCGAACAAGTGTTTTCAGATTTTAGCGGTCAGGACTTAAGCACTGAGTCAGGAAAGAGACTGCTGACAAATTTGCGCGTGGATTATTGCCTGATATTCAATCACAAATTATGACTTCTGAGAGCACCTGGCAAGCTAAATCGCAGTCTGAGGTATTGCACATGGCTCAGCATTATGAAAACAAAGTCAGTAATGAAAAAGAGAGGATAGAAAAGAAGAAGGGAGACTTCAAAACCAAAGTATTGTTACAAAAAAATAGTAAGAGGAACAAGAGGTGGGAGTACACAGTTTAGAGGTCAGTTTGCCCCATTGAGTAGTGCGCATATGGTTCCTGTACACATGAACCAATGTGCTTATTGCAGACAAGAAGGTCACTGGAAAACACAATGCACGATCCTTCAACAGAGATCGAATAACACATATGGCACCATGAGTAGACGATCAAGAGCCTGTCCTGGGATAGGGGGTCCTGGTAGAAGCCAGTTTGCTCAGAATCAACAGTCATCCTCACAGGATAGTCAGCAGCATAGTGTGAAGAATGGGAACATTTTTGACAATCCTTCGACTGTCTATTTTTCTGAGGATCTAGCATTTGATGATGTATTGTTCCGTTAGGATTGCCCGAAGCAGAGTCTGGAACCAGTACCTATTCCCGTTGATCAGAAAGGGCCTTATGTAGAAATGAAGGTGGGGAAAGGAAGCATCTATTTTTGATAGATACATGAGCACAGAAGTGTTCCGTTGAACATTCACGGGTTCCAAATATTCCACTGACAGGGCAGAATAACATTTCTGTAGGGTTCTCTGGTACACCAGTGGTTAGTCTGGTCTCTCAGCCAGTACCTATTTCACTGGGGCCATTCACAGATTCGTGTCCATTTCCTTTAACAACGAATTGTGGTAAAGATGTGTTGGGGTTGAATCTGTTGAAAGAATTGAATGCAGTAATTCACTGTTCTCCGAATGGAGTGCATTTGACGATTTCATCTCAATGAACTTCTGTTTCACAATTCTTGACTAGGCCTTTACCGACTGAATTGGATAAAGTTCCAGCATGTTTATGGGCGGTTGATGATAATGACGTTGGTATTTTGCAAATCAAACCTGTTAAAATTTAGTTGAAACCAGGTGCTAAATTGCTCTGTATTTCACAATAGAAGATTTTAGTTGACGGTGAGCAAGCTTTAAAGAGTATAGTTTCTGATTTTTTACATCAAGGAGTGATTGAGGAAATTGCAGGAAGCTTGTGTAATAGTCCAATTCTACCGGTGTACAAGAAAGGAGATAATGCAATCCCTTTCCGTTTTATTATTGACTTACGTGCTATCAATAAGATTGTTGCTCCACAATTTCCAATTGTGCCTGATGTGACCACTATATTAACAATGATTCCAGCTTCAGCTACTCATTTCAGTGTTGTGGATCTAAAGAATGCTTCATTAGTATTCCTGTACATTTTGACAGTAGATATTTGTTTGCATTCACCCTAGGGGGTGCTCGTTTACATTCACTCGTGTGCCACAAGGGTACACTGAGAGTCCAAGTATTTATAGTAGAGCTTTGAAGGAGCAGCTTGATATACTTGAGTTGCCTTCCACTTGTACGTTGTTACAGTATGTTGACGATCTTCTTTTAGCTGCGGACTTAGAAGTTGCTTGCAAGGAGGGCACCGTGTTGCTACTTATTCATCTAGCAGAACATGGGCATAAGGCTTCATTGAAAAACGTTCAATATTGTCGATAGGAGGTCGCCTATTTAGGCTATCTCCTGTCAAAGGAGGGGAGAAGACTGACACCTGAAGGGATAAAAAGCATCTCTAGCATGTCTGTCCCAAATACACAGAAAGAGGTCAGAGCCTTGATAAGCATGGCTTCGTACTGTAGCCAGTGGATCCCTAGCTTCTCATTAATGATAAAACCAATGTTGGCATTGACAAAGAAGGGCATTTCTTTGCCTTTACCATGGAACTTGGATTGCCAGAAAGCTTTTGATCTGCTTAAGGCTGCATTGTGCTCAGCACCAATTTTGGGCACCCCAAATTATGATAAGGCCTTTGTTTTGTATGTGCATGAATGTGATGGATGCGCTTTGGCTGTGTTGACGCAGGAACATGGAGGGAAGAATAGACTGTGCGGTTATTTTTCCTCTACGCTTGACCCTGTTGCATGCGCTTTGCCGAGATGTTTTAGAGCTGTTGCTGCTGCCGCTGCATCAGTACAACAAAGTGAGGGTATGCTTCTGGGTCACTCCTTAACCGTGATGGTACCTCACTCTGTAGACGTTCTATTAAACAGAACGCAAATGCAACATCTCACATCAGCACGATTAAGAAGATACAAGCTGATTCTATTTGCAAGGCATATCCAAATTAAGAGATGTTGCGTATTAATTCCGGCCAAACTATTGCCTCTTCAACAAGAAATTGCTAGCAGTGACAAGATGTCACATGACTGACTCTATACCAAAGAGCACGAAACAAAAGGCAGGATTGACCTAAATGATACACTGTTGAAAGATCCACGTGGGGAGCTGTTTTGCGATGGCTCCTGCTTCAAACTTCCGGATGGTACATCCACTGCTGCTTATGCCATCACTACATTAAGCACTATTGTGGAAACCAAAAGAATTCCGCATAACTCCGCGCAGGCCGCAGAGATTATTGCATTGATTCGAGCTTGTGAACTTTCCCGAATATATTTACAGACAGTCAGTATGCCTTTGGGGTGGTTCACAACTTCGGTAAATTATGGGCAGAGAGAGGTTTCTTGACCTTACATGGAACTAAGATTCAACATGGCACTTTGATAGTCCGGCTACTCTCAGCATTTGCGCTTCCTGCTCAACTAGCAATAATGAAGTGTGCAGCACGCCAGAAAGTAACAAATGATGATCTTTTGCTGACAGGATAGCCAAACAAATGGCTACCAATTTGTATTCTGAAATGTATATAACGAAAGAAGTCACTAACACTTGTATAATAGATGAAGGAATCGATTCTATAAAAGACATTAAGGCTGATGCCACTTCAGAAGAACTTAACCAATGGGCTGAGGGTTTAGCAAGTTTAGACGATGAAGGTTGTTGGGTAGATAATATAAATCAGAGATGGATGCTACCCGATGCTTATGTCACCGCTATGGTTACGATGGCTCATGGTCCAACCCATATATGTGCTAGAAAGATTTGTAAATTGCTAGAACCTGTCTGGGTAAATGTAAATAACTCAAAAACTGCCGAGCGTTTGGTCCAAAATTGCATGGTATGCTTACAGCATAATGTGTGGAAGGGTACATCGACACAGAGGGGTCGTTTTGGCCCCCCCTCTGTGCCTTTTGAAGTTATTCATTTTGACTTCATTGAAATGGAGCGTTGTCAGAATTACAAATATGTTCTGGTAGCCATTTGTGCTTTTAGCAAATGGGTCGAAGCTTTCCCTTTAAAAAAGGCGACAGCAATAACGACGGCGAAAACTATGCTGGAGGAATAATTTCCTAGGTTTGGTTTGCCGAGGGTCATTTGGTCAGACAATGGTCCATATTTTATCGCTGCTGTTATCCTGCAGGTATTCGCGGGATTACAGATTGATAAACGGTGCCATTCGGCAAGACACACTCAGAGTGCCGGACTTGTCGAACGCCACTACGGTATATTGCAGAACAAAATGGCGAAGATCTGCGCCAGTAGCAATTTGAAATGGACAGATGCCTTACCAATAGCTCTATTGTCCATGCGGACGACTCCACAGATGAAAACTGGGCTCTCTCCCTATGAGATAATCACAGGGAGACCAGCCAATATTTGGAACGTACCTAAACCTAAGCAGCTGAAAGATGTACAGAATGTGCTCCTTTCTGAGTACTGTGACCAGTTAACTCAAAACTTGTATTTGATTTATCAACAGGTGTGAGAAGCCCTCCCAGTAAAATGGTAAAATAGATTCTTGGGGGGCGTGGCCTGGAGCCGACTCGTCTGGTATGGCTGCCTGAGCGCTCCCGTCTGGCCCAATGCGCCTCTTCACAAAACTCCCAGTTCCAGCCTCCGTTTTTTCCTGGAATTGAATCCTCCGGTGGAGGAACCCCCCAGGCACCCACCGATCGAGTGGGTCCCTGATAAGCACCGAAACAGCCGAGGATGACCTTCCTACAGTCCCGGGACCCACTCGGCGGTAAAATGGCCGCCACAACAGCGAGAGCCAGAGCCTACCCAGGAGGGGGCGGAACAAACATTGAAGCCTTGCCGATCAGCTCCTGTCTATGGTGAGCCGCTGACCGCTTGCTCGTCGCCTGCCGTGGTGCCACCGTGCCAGTGGAACTCGACTGGATCAACCCCCTGCACCTACCTGCTCCCGCTCACCCTTTGGCTTGGACGAAAAGTTTGGACAGCTCCTTCCCCAGGGGCCCGATAACAATCTGCGCCGGCCGGCCTCCACACATCCAGCTGCTCCCCTCGCCGCCGGAGCTGTCCCACTGCGGCGCCTCCCGCCTGGACTTGATCCACAGCTCCAGCTCCCCCGAGCCTGGCGCCTACTCGGAGCCCATCGCAGGACCACAGCAACGGAGCCCCCGTGCCCAGAACCGGCCTCCATACTTCCAGCTTTTCCCCTCAATTCCGGAGCTTGAACGCACGCCAAGGGGGGCTTGATCTCCTGGTCCTCCCCGCCAATCCCACCGAGGTCCGGACCCGACTCCCCTAACTCGCCGCGGTGCCTCCGGCCGGGCCTAGACCCGCGCCCCTGCGGCTCCGGCACCTCCAAGTCCCTGAAATCCCCCGCCAAGACCCGCGCATCACAACGCCGCAGCAACGGGGCCCACCCCCCCTATCTAACCTCCAGATCTACGGCAACCGCACAGCTTCCCTGCGCCAGGAGGTGAGGAGTCGGGGGGAGTGTGGGAAAATAATCCGATTGCACCGGAGGGAGGCAGAGGGAAGTGCCCGGATCCGCTGGCTCTCCATTTGCCGCGCCCCTGCATCACCGGGACTCCCCCGATCCCACCTCCTCAAACTTGGAGCCCGACCTCGTAATCGCCAGAAAAACACTGAGCCTCAGCTCTGAGCCCCCGTGCCCGGAACCAAACTCCATACATCCAGCTTTCCCCTCGACTCCGGAGCTCGAGCGTACGCCAGGGGGGAGTAATCTCCTGATCCTCCCCGTCAATTTCATCGAGGCCCCGACTCTCCTAACTCGCCGCGGCGCCTCCTGCCGGGCCTAGACCATACCCCTGCGGCTCCAGCGCCTCCAAGGCCCTGAAATTCCCCGCCAGGACCCACACATCGCAGCACCACAGCATCGGGGCCCTGCCCCCCCATCTAACCCCCGGAACACTCCGGGGACCACATCTACTGCAACCGCACAGCTTCCCTGCGCCAGGAGGTGAGGAGTCAGGGGGAGTCTGGGAAAATATTCCGAGTGCACCGGGGGGTGGCGGAAGGAGGTGCCCGGATCCGCTGGCTCTCCATTTATCGCGCCCCTGCATCTCCGGAACTCCTCCGATCCCATCGCCTCAAACTTGGAGTTCCACCCCCGAAATCGCCAGGAAAACACTGAACCTCAGCACCTCACTATCTTAGAGGCAACATCACGCCCCGCAAGCCCCCGCGACAATGTCTAAAAGCGGGAAGGCGCCTAAACAAGCGGACATTATTACCCTCATGACGTCAGCCACCACCGAAAAAGCTAAGAAAGTTGATCCACCGGAAGACACCATGAAAAATAACACTCCACCAACCGCAGAAAGAGACCCCACCTCGCCTCAAGCTGCTACCAAAGCGGACCTACAGGACCTATTGGCAGCCCTAACCAGGGAAATCCAAAAAAGTTCCGAGGAAATCACCAAGAAAATAAATACACTGGACAAAAGAATGGGGGAAGTGGAACATCGGACCGCCGAAATCGAAGCCGAAGTCTGTGACCAAAGATTTGAAGATGAACATAACAAGGACCGGATAGCTGCCCTTGAAGCAAGATGTAACATCCTGGAGACAAAACAGGAGGATAGTGAAAATCGATCAAGGAGGAATAACATCAGAGTCCGAGGCATTCCAACCACTATTCCAGATCCAGACCTGAGAGCTTACATATCAGATCTCTTCCGATTCATTATCACCCTCCCAGATACTTCCCCCCTAGAACTGGACCGGGTGCACAGAACTACTCCAAGGAAAACTTCCACTCTTCCCCCGGATGTCCTGGCTAGAATTCACTTCTTCCAGGTAAAAGAGGACATCATGCGTGAAGCAAGGCAAATGAGACAGATCACCTTCAGAGGATCTACGATACACCTGTACCAAGACCTGGCGAACGCAACACTCCTGAAGCGGAAAACATTGCGACCCCTGACAACCTGGCTACAAGAGAAGAAAATCATATATCATTGGGGCTTTCCCACTTCAGTGAAATTCAAATGGGACGGAACGCAGAGACAAATACAATCACTAAGAGAGGCTGAGAAACTAATGGGCATAAGCGGAGACGACCCCGGCACAGCGTCAGAAGAACCAGCTAACCCCCCCCGAGACAACTCCCCAGGAGGGTCATGGTCAAAATCCAACAGACGGCGCAGACTCAGAGGCCCTCCGAAAAAAGATGGCGACAGGGGCTGAGTACACAGCGGCAGCCCCCCCAACTCAAAGCTATGACGACCTTTTGAGCCGAGGTCTCCCAAAAACCAACTACAGCTTTGAGATCCTCTGATAGCATCACAAACAACTCAGGTGCTCACACACAGAGGTAGTTCCTTCGGCGAGCTTGCACCCGGTTCACCTCGACGGCCCGGTTGGCCACAACGAGCGCATTGGTGCCACAAGTTCCCCAGTGGCAATAGGTAGAAGTTTCACCTACCAGTTCAACGGTGGGAAAGAAATAAAAGATAAGAGAAAAGTTAGGAAATTTACAAGAATGCTTCATGCAACACGGCTACACCCCGTTCTCAAAGCCATTCAAAGACCCCGCAACACAACATGCAACAACATACGAAATCAAGCCCACAACTCACTCCAATCAACAGGTCGCACGCAAATCCCTCAGAGCAGCCCAGGGATGATCCCCACGATGCTTCCTCGACGACCCGCTGCCAATCATGTCTAACATAAATGAATTAAGATTCCTCTCCTGGAATATTCAAGGGATGAACTCCCCAAGAAAACGCAGATCGGTGGAACACCGCCTGGAACAACTGGCCGGAGACGTGGTCCTATTACAGGAAACACACCTACTCGCAGAGGATGAGCGCCGCATAAAATTCAAGAGATACAAACAATCCTTCTTCGCCACTTCTGGCTCAAAGAAAAGGGGCGTTGCAATCCTGCTTAGCGACAAAATTCCCCTCCTCAACATCACAATAAAAAGAGACCCAGAAGGCCGTTACCTACTCCTCAAAGGCATCTTCGAAGAACTTCCCATCACGTTAGCATCAATCTACGCCCCCAACTCCGCCCAAAGCAAGTTCCTAAACGACATGTTACCAACAATCCTATCCTTCCGTGAAGGCCACCTATTCATCGGCGGTGATTTCAATACTATACCCAACCCAGAGCTAGACAAATCCCTTCCCGCCACAAACAACGATTACACCCAGGCCCTCGCCTTACTCAAACTGTTCAGAGAAACGGAGACAGTGGATGCATGGAGAATACAAAACGACACTATAAGAGACTATACACATTTCTCCAACGTCCACAAGGGATACTCAAGAATAGACCTAATTTTAATCCCTGGCATCCTTGTACCCTGCGTCGCCAACACAGATATCCACACACGCATGATCTCGGACCACTCCCCGATATCTGTAAACATAACCATCTCAGGCCAGAAAACTCCCCCACAAAGGTACTGGAAACTGAATGACTCACTCCTCCTTGACATGAGTATAAGGGCCGAAGTCGAGGACTCATTGATAAAATTCTTTGAAGAAAACACTACACAAACATCCCCCATCAGCATAATTTGGGATGCAATGAAGGCGGTAATCAGGGGCGTATTAATAGGGGCCGGAGCGGAACAGCGAAGAACCTCAAACTTAGCCTCCTCCAAATTGGAAAAGGAAGTAGCCCTCCATGAATCACAGCTAAAAAAACAATATTCAAGAAAAACCGAACGAGCCCTAAGGAAGGCAAAAACAGCCTTGGAAATGCACTGCGCTGATCGTACAGCCAAATCCCTAGCATACACAAAACAATTTTATTACGCCAAAGGAAACAAAGCTAACAGAATATTAGTACAGAAGCTAAGAGCGCTTCGGAATCGGAACAACATACTCAAACTACGTGGGGAAAATGGAAAACTACTCTTCTCCCAATCGGAGAAAATAAGAGAACTATTGAGATACCATACCTCCATAATGTCCAGCGTTCCGCTAGATCTAAAAGACGTTCCAGGATTCATGACCGCTCTACCCCCCCGCAACTCTGCCCTCCTGGAGCACTTGGAGGCCCCTATCGGAATGGAAGAAATTATCGAAGCCATAAAATCTCTCAAAACCTCCGCACCAGGCCCAGACGGCCTAACCGCAACCTTTTACAAAAAATTCTCCAGAATCCTAGCCCCACATCTTACCTCCTTATTCAATTCCTTCCTATCTACGAAAACCGTCACTAAATCCATGGCCGAATCAATTACGATCCTGCTGCAAAAACCCGGAAAAGACCCCGAATTGCCAGACTCCTACCGGCCCATCTCGCTACTTAACAATGACGGGAAGATCTTCGCCAAAGTATTAGCCAGAAGACTGGGCCCAACCCTCCCAATCCTAATCGACTGCGACCAAACAGGATTCATCCCTGGCAGAGGGACCCACGACAACATTCGGCGAGTCCTAGATCTAATTGAAGGGGCTCACAAATCCAAAACAAAAATGGCCGTAATCTCACTAGATGCCCACAAAGCCTTTGACCAAATGGACTGGGGATACATGCACGCAGTCCTCCAACGCCTTGGCTTCGGCCCTAACTTCATAACATGGGTCATGTCCAACTATCAAATCCCCACCACACAACTCCAAGTTAACGGCTCGAGATCTGACCACATCCATATCACCAGAGGCACCAGACAGGGCTGCCCGCTCTCGCCCCTAGTCTTCGCCCTATCCATGGAGCCCTTCGCTGCCAGAGTCAGACGAAGCGAAACCATAAAAGGCATTCAGGTGGGAAACCGTGAGTACAAAATTGCACTCTACGCTGATGACGTGATGCTTACGATGACGGACCTACCAACCTCCCTGGGAACCCTATGGAAAGAAATTAAGACATTCGGCACCATGTCAGGATTTAAAGTCAACCTAACAAAATCTTCAGCACTCCCCATCAATCTATCTCACCTAGACGAGACCGAGCTTGCCCCCCTCTCACCAATTCCCTGGGCCAAAGACACATTAGAATACCTCGGAGTGCAGATCACTGGAAACCCAGCACGCCTATACTCCAAAAACATCCCACAATTACTCAGAACACTGCACAATGATCTCAAAAGATGGAAACAACAAGAAATCTCATGGTTCGGTCGAATCTCAGCCGTGAAAATGAACCTAATACCCAGATGGTTATACCAATGCGCCTCCCTACCACTCCAAATCCCACCCCCGGCCATAAGAGCACTACAGAAGAAACTAATGGAATTTGTCTGGGGTGGGAAAAGGCCCAGAATCAATAAACGAATCATGACTAAAAGCAAACCCCTAGGTGGAATGGGAGTCCCTGACCTGGAAAGATACTCACTGGCGGCTCAATTATCCCATGCCTTCGCCTGGGTGCAAGAAGCAGACCCACCAGTATGGCGCCAAATCGAAGAATCCTGGTGCCCAGTCCCACTGCGGGATCTCCCTCATCTGCCAACACTTAAACCTCAACCCAACTCAGGACCACTGTCGGCTACGACCACGACAACCCTAAGCTGGAAAACCGCAGCGCGGAAATGGGGACTCCGCAGCTACCTGGGACCCATGTCTCCCATTTGGAACAACCCAGACTTCTCCCCTGGTAACCCACCTCGAGACTTCCACGCATGGATAGCAGGGGGCCTGGCAAAAACCAGCGACTTCATGGAAGAGGGATCCCCCATCACCTTCGAGAGGTGTAAAGCGAAGTTCGGGGTGGGAGAACGAGAAAGATTCCGTTACTCGCAAATCAAGCACTGGCTATCCCACAGAGGAACTCGGGACAAATGCTCGAGAGAGCCCACAGCCCTGGAACTCACGCTAACATCCCCGACCAACAAAGGGAGAATCTCCACCATATACCGACTCCTCGACAGATCGGACCCAGAAAAGAAAGAAAGATATATGACGGAGTGGGAAAAGGATATTGGCCGGGAAATATCAGTAGAAAGTTGGGAGCAAATTTGGACCAGACTACATAAAAGCTCGCAATGCGTCACGAACAAAGAAGGAGGCTATAAGATGTGCTTCAGATACTACATCACCCCCACACAAATCAATAAAGCCAACCCGGAGTTTCCCGCTACATGCTGGCGAGGCTGCCAATCCCCCGGCTCCCTCTACCACTTAGTATGGACATGCCCAAAGGCAGAAATATATTGGAAAGAGGTGCTGAAACACATAAAGGAAATAACCGGCCTCTCAATCCCATGGGACCCAGGCATCGTCCTCCTGGGCGAAACCGGCAACGGAGCATTCCCAATCACAGGCCATATTGCCCGCCTCTGCAATCACCTACTACTGGCCGCGAAGATCGCAATGGCTCGCTTATGGAAAGATAAAGGAGGCCCCTCAATTGCCCTATGGTGGGCCAAATGCTGGGAGATTGCGGTATCGGAGAAAATCACGGCAATACGCTCCGACTCATTAAATAGAACCCTAAACATATGGGACCCGTTCCTGGTCTATGCGACCAAATACCCAACCCTCACCAGGAGGCCACCACTCACCAGATGGCTCCAATGCAGCCCTCTCTACTGATCCCCGTCCAGTCCCTGAACAGTCCAGAAATCAGAGGAAGAAGCAACCAGATCTCACCCGCCCAACCTCCACATCCAGGACCCTCCCTCTCTCTCCTCCACCATATGACTCGAAACAGACTGCAAAAGCCCTAATTAACGCTCATTCTGACCTGTAATGCGTTGTTGCATATAATGTACTATCTTGTAAAAATCAATAAAATGTTGTTGAAAAAAAAAAAAAAATGGTAAAATACGAGAGGCCAGGTCATCGACTCTGACCCGGCGACTGGGTGCTCGTAAAGGCATTTGAAAAAGCATCCTGTCTCGCACCGTGCTGGAAAGGACAATTTCAAGTCCTACTTGCCACACAGAAAGCTGTACGAGTAGATGGAAAACGACACTGGATACACGCAACGCACATCCAGAAAATACCTTTTCCTCTGCCTCACGACAAAGGGGAAGAGAAGGAGATTATTCGCTCTGATACTCATCACAAGTTTGTTCTGACTGGCACCAAGGGGGTCCCGGAAATCCTTCCTGAGCCCATGGGGCTTGGAGAGACTGCCGCTTTGCTTTCAACTTTTTCTTCGGATCTTTCTGCATCGTTGAGCAATCTTGCTTCTGCTTCACCACTTCCATCAGGACGCAACGACACTCTGTTCGCAGATCACACTGTACCTGGAGTTTTGAGGTACGATCTGCGTCCAAGGAACCAGACTTACAGCACAGCATCAGCTGTGCCCACAAGGAATCATTGTTGAGCTAGTCCCTTGTCACTCTTTTGCTGAAACGTAAATAAGAGGCAGGAACCGTCAAAGTAACCTTCAAGCAAGATAGGCCACGTGATCAGGGGCCACCAACGGATGAACTAAAAGAGCCTAACGAGAGGCTTCTAAACAGACTCTGAGAAACAATGTCCTTTCCTAACTCCACTTGTACAGAACAAGCTATTGGTCTTGTGGCTGACAAAGAATCTGTTCATCAAAGATCATGGTCCCTGCGGACCCATTGTTTTCTGATCACAGTGCTACTCTGCCTAACAATTGTATTTTTGCTTGGGTTTTGGTATTTGGAAGGGGTGCGTACGCTTGAGACTTTGTTACCTACTGAAATTGTTTCCACTGTGTCTCCACCTTTCGTGCATCTTCACACTCTTCCTCCTCGGGACTCCCAAAATAGACAGGGTTATCACAATAAGACTCTTCTACTGATTATGAATGCGACCCATGCGATTCTAAACAGAACAAATTGCTGGGTGTGTTCACATTTGCCACAGCACGGGGAAAAGGGACTGGGCTGGTATATCCATCCTCTTCCTTTAACTACTGCATGCTATGCCTCACTAAGAACACTATTCTTTGGTCGTTGGAATGACAGTATTTCTGATAACTTCGACGGGACTAATTTGAATGAATTCGAAAAACGAGTCCTAACACCTTTGGGATGTTCCCTCTTTTCAAATAGGAGCAAACTCAATGTTGCTTCTATTAGGCCTTCCGATAGACTCACTAGACCTTTTCAATCACTGATTTCTTTCAAGATGGCTTCCGTGGGCAACCGGTATGCTATGCCTCCTTCCTATACTATTAATCGTAGTCCCAACTTTGTTTCCTTCTGCATACAAAGGGGTGGTTCTCAGCCAATGGGTACATTCAAGGGTTGTACTAACATTACGAATCTAACTAGTGAGGACAGACCTTTGTATGTAGGAGACCCTGTATACTTTGTGGCAATGCAGCTTATCCTTGGTTAACTAGAGATTGGCAGGGTACTTGTAACTTGGGTGTCTTGTTACCAGGGGTATATGTCACTACCACTTCTGAAGTTTCTAGAGCTCGTCCAAGGTGGGATGAGAATGGTGATATTGCTGTACAAGTCATGGGTGATGTAGCAAAATCCTTTGTGCCATTCTGGGGACAGATAATGAACTCTGAGGATATCAGGAGAGTAGCAAGGGTACTGGAAAAAAGCATCAACAGAACCACTGATATACTGTACAACATGACACTAGAACAAAGGGCCATTAGATTAGTGGCCCTCCAAAATAGGATGGTGTTAGACGTCATCCTAACCGAGCGTGGAGGGGTATGTACATTGGTGGGATCTGCTTGCTGTGTTTTCGTACCTGACTCCTCCGTTACCATATTCAAGGCAATACAAAATCTGCATACCTTGAGTACGGAAGTAGATGTCCTCGAGGGAAATAGGAATCTTAGCCCTTGTTCTGGGACTTTCTACGTTCATGGGGTTGGAAGCTCTTTTCAGTACTAATGATAGTTCTTGATGTTCTACTGTTTTGCTGCTGTTGTATACAATGTTTTTCTGCCATATTTTTGATGTTAGGAGGATGTTGTGCACAAACTATAGGTACACTCGGATCAAAGGTACTTACACCCAAGAAAACTGCTAACGCTTTTGTAATGGAAGTTATCACTATCAAGGAACTTATGGCGATTGATATTTCTGAAGAATGTGATTCAGGATGTTCGGACATTGAGGCGTGGGGTTTTGAGTAAAACAAATGTTTGAGTAATGCTCTTGGCTTAGGCCAAAAGGAGGGTTTGTTAAACTGTATTCGCATAATATCGCCTTGTTATGAATATTGGCCTAAGCCCATTCACGTTACACGGAAAACCGCGTCTGAAATGTTTCGATTTTCGATTAACTTTGCCACCATTTTAAGAATCATCCGCATTTTAATTTCAACTCTTGTCTTGTGTTCTAAAATGGTGGACTGTGTTTTCAACTTGCAGCTGAGCTGAACGACCAGTTGTGTCAACATTTAGGCTGACCGAGAGCAGACTGTTTGTTCTATGCAAAGAAACCTTGTGACTGAAACCTTGTGACTCGAATTAACTGCAATCCAAGCGTTGTCTGCGCTCACAAGCCTCATCCTCGTCTAGACAGCGGAACAGTGTCGAGTGAACTCAAACCGTGTGCTTTGGTTATAATATATTGTGTTCTCTCTTGAAACTAGGCTTACTATAGATCAGAGAACCAACGGCACCATTGTAACTTCATGGACATACAATCTTGTTGAATCCGTTGTAAATTAGTGTAATATTTGACATGTGAACTAGGCACAAACCCAAGCATGTAGCTTATTAGTTTGGAGAGGGGCTGGACAATGTTTTGGAAATTGTATAAATAAGCCTGTGTTAAGATGTCCAGCACTCTCACCCCTCACTGTGTCTGCTGGTACACACTGTGAGGTGTTGGAAGCCAGTTAGCTATCTGTTTGCTTTGACTATGTACAGTAATAAATGATACTTGTATCTTTTTGACCCGTGATTGGCATATTTCATTTGTGGGACTAAGCCTCAATATTTCTTTGGTCTTTCAGATGGCGCCTTGAATAGGGACCCTCAAGATTGATGTCTCCTCGCTGAAAAGAAAACGCAGCTATCGGACCGGGATCAGAGAGTGAGAAAAAGGGGGCCCCTTTCTATGAGATGCAAGACCTCGACAGTACTGCACAATCTGATCCCTGAACGGTGAGCACACGGTTCGAGAGGGCATCTTGACGAGGGTCCCCATATCGAGGCAGGCTCTTTGCCGAAATCGTCAACCACGAGGATCCTTTGTAATCTGATTGGTCCTCCTTAGAATTTGCAATCAGGTGAGTCGTGCCCCAATTCCCAAGTATCCTGATATTTGGTTGTAGATTTGCACCCACGGGTTCAAACGACGCCAGGTAACACCAGTGATCTGATATATGCCTGGGAAATTGTCTGCCTGTTTCAGGGGTTTATTCCGCAGAGATAGGCTCAGCTGCGAATTATGGTGGACCACCTCCAGGGCGGGGCAACTATGGGGAGAGGGAGAATTCATGTCACTAACCAGATTAGAAGGCTTGTTAGAAATAGGGGCACTCTGCAGTTGAAGGGAGTGTTAATGAAGCCCACATGGGAAGACAATCTGGCCTGGGACCTGACCCCCTTCAAAAAAGCACAACTGCAGGAAACCAACACCAGAGGTAGGATATCTAGGCTATACAGGGAATTGAAGAGGAGCGAGCCCTTAGGTTCAATACTAGCACGGGGCAAATGGTAGGAAGATCTTGGGAGGGCAATCAATCACCAGTTATGGGGTAACATGTGCAGAGGGTTAAAAAAGTCTACACGATCATTGCAATATAGAATGCAGGCATTTAAGCTGCTCCACAGATAGCACTACCCACCAACAACAATAGCAAAAATGTACCCAAGGACAAAGGCCTGCTGCTGGCACTGCGAAGGGGCGAAGGCAGACTACTACCACATGTGGAAATGCTCATTCATCCAAACTTTTTGGAAAGAGGTCCTGGGTTGGTTGAAAGGGGTGGATGGAATAACCTGACAGAGGAAACCTGGCTTGCTGCTGTTTGGGGTGGTGGAAGGGGAGGAAGAAAGCATCAAGGAGGATCACATGATTCACACCCTGTTAGTGGCAGCAAGATGCTGTATAGCCCAACAATGGAAGAGGGAGTTGGTGACGACTCAGAGGGACTGGGTGCAAAAGGCGAGGTCCATTTACGACATGGAGCACCTGACTCATTTTTTTGACGAGACAAGGACAGATATAGAGGGGATTTGGCTGCCCTTTTTTGACAAATATGGTCGTTAGCCTGTGGAAACTGTTAAACCAGTGGAAGTGCAAGAGACTCCCAGTGAGATGGAAGGATATGGAAGAAGTGAAGGGTACCAGTGGACCTGCATCCTGGGGGAGGTATAGGAGGAGGGTTGGGAGGCAATCCTTAGTTGTTGATGTAGTTGGTATTATTGTTGAAATGTTGAGATTGCAAAAAGAAATGCCAATAAAGAATTGATTTCCCTCCCAAAAAAAACATAACATAAAAAATGCAATACATAGTTACGCATATGTACAGAGAAATACAGAGAAATACATGAGCTGGAGGCAAATCCGCCGCATATCTGCTGATTTTCAGCGCTAATACCGCCGGCAGTAATACCACCAGCGGTAATAGTGCCGAACATTCCCCATTGGGCCCAATAGGGAATGGGGAATTGCCGAATGGGCACAATAGGGAATGGGGACTTATCGTTCCGCCAAACCCGTGATCCAGTGCTAATAGCGCCGGGGGGTTTGGCGTTAACGCTAATAGCCCCGGCGGTAACACTGCTGGGGTTACCGCCCAACTCGTGATGAGGCCCATTGTCCCTTCGTGCGACCTGACAATGCCACGAAAAGCCCTGGGGAAGCATGGAGCTCCTTGGTCCTATGAATGTAGAATTTGAGGACTTGCGCAACATCTAGCGAGTGCAGTGCTCTTTCTGTCCTTGAAGTTTGGTTGCTGAAAAAAGTAGGGAGCACAATAAGCTCAGAGAGTGTCATTTCCGATTCAACTTTCGATACAAATTGAGGATGTGTCCTGAGGATGACGCGGTCCTTCTGGAATAGGGTGAACGGTGGTTCTGATGAGAGGGCTTGCAGTTTGCTGATCCTTCTAGACGATGTGATGGCTATTAGAAAGGCAGCTTTCCAGGAGAGACATTGAAGGTCACACCTATGGATGGGTTCATAGGGTGACTCCACGTGTGCTGACAGAACAGTGTTTAGGCTCCAAGAAGGCACTGGTTCTGGCGTGGGTGGAAAAGTACGTAGTAGCCCCTTGAGAAAAAATGTAATCGCTGGATTGTGGAGAAATTATGCTTGATTAGGGTTTGTTGTAAAGGCCGATGTGGCCGACAGATGTACTTTAATGGAGGGCAAGTAGAGCCCCGTTCTTGTCAGGTGTAGCAGATATGGTAACACTTGCTCCACTGATGTAGTGAGCAGATCTATATGTGAAGTTTCACACTATTTAGTGAAATGGGTCCACTTCCAAACATATGTGGTCCGTGTGGACGGAGCTCTAGATGTTTTGATTATGTCCAGGCATTCCGAAGGAAGCGTTAGGTTTGCTAATGTTCGCTGTTCAGGAACCATGCTTTGAGCGACAGGCTCGCTGGGTCTTGGTGGATAACCTTGGAATTCTGTTGCATCAGCAAACTCTGATGCGCTCTGCAGCGAATTGATAACCCTTGGGAGAGGTGCCAGAGGGTCGGGTACCAGACTTGTCGAGCCCATTCCAGTGCTATGAATATCATCCTGCTCCTTTACTCTGCAGAGCACTCATGCTATCAATGGAGTTGGTGGAAAGGCATACAGGAACTTGCCTGTCCAGTTTACTGAGACTGCATCCCCAAGTGACAGGTCATCTGGGTAGCTGGAAGCGAACAGGTGGCATTTCTTGTTGTCGTTGGTGGCGAAGAGAACGATCTTCGGATGTCCCCACATGCAGAATATCCATTGAGTCTCTACCTTGTGTAATTCCCATTCGTGGGAGGTTGTGTAATCTCTGCTCAATTTGTCCGTTAGGACATTGGGGGTCATTCCGAGGTTGGTGCTAAGGGAAAAACGATGCCGGTAAAGGATTACAGGCATCGCTTACCACTACGGGCTATTCTGACCAGCCAGACCGCTATTAGCGGCATCGTAAAGTAGGGTGCCTCTAATAGCGACATGGGCGCGGGCACGTGGGCCATCATGCTGCCAATAGCGGCATGCCGTAAACAGGAGGAGATCACAAGTGAAGCGGACATGCAAATAACGGCATCACGAAGGCGTTAAAAGTGGTTACCGGCATGCTGTAAATACCGGAATCTCCGACCTACCGTAAAATGCATTGAGCAGTGTTCCCAACTGCCGCAGGTGCACACAATCAGCACAGGTGGAGGCAATGGAGTCTGGCCTAGTACAAAATAAGCACACCCACACACCACAACCCCTCCCACACCAAGATGATTCCAATAGTAGTAGCATTACTGGAGCTGGAGGACATGCTTGCATTGCCACAACATCAACAACAACAACAACAGCCGGCACCACAGAGGAGACGCAGGAGGAGACGGAGGGTGAGACAGGTCCAGCAGGCCCCACCTGTGCAGCCACCATTACCACACAGGCAGCCCCCAATCCCTTGTATCAGAGCCAGTCCTTTCAACGTAACCACTGAGCAGATCCACACTCTGTACCGTCTGGACCGGGACACCATCACCACCATTGTGGACAGTGTTAGAAAAGATTTCTTAATTGTAGGTAATTTTCCTTCCATGTGGCAACCCCTAAACTTTTTGCTGTTGTATTTCACCCTGATCTAGACTTTGCCAGAGAAGCGCAGCCTTCCGCCGCACTCCTCTGGGCTTTCGCTCCATTCTTACGGGGAAACTGACATGCCGTTAAGACAGTCAGTACCTGGAAACGTTGTTTTCCGTAGTTCTTTTCTCATGTTGCAGCTTTCGTGCAATATGGCACAAGAGGGCACTGTAAGCTAAGTTACTGCTCTCTTGGGTCTCTAGTCACTCTACAGGCCCTAGACACTCTCTTTGGATTGTTAACGAACGGTGCAAGTGAATCACGGACGGGACTGGTGGCAGCGATCGTTTCTTTGTGTTTTGAGCTCCTTTTGGCTGTTTAAGTGCATTTCTCGCACTTAGCCCTAAATGGTGGCCTGGCTCCCAAAATGGCTAGACCACGATGCTCTTTTGTCCTGCCCGCTGACCGTCTTGCCCCCTTCACCTTCCCCAGGTCGAGCCGACCCAGGACCTTCCTTATTTGGGCATGTACTTTCCCGCAAAACACAGATGCTTTCGCAGGCTTCTACAGGCCTTGTGTGTGCCTCCAGGATGTGGGCTGGGATGTCTGGTCTCAATACACATCCTGGGTGCCAGAGAGTCTAGTGTGTCTTGAATGCCTGGGACCACCGTGGTCTGTGATAGGTCCACGTATGGTGTGAGTGTTTTGTGAGCAGATCTCCCATTGGGTCCCCTCCGTTTTGGCGCAAGGGGAACTCTGGATAAGAGGAGGCTGGAAACACCACTACCATGTCGATCTCCTGAGTTCTCACAAACAACGGATACAGGAGCCAAGTATCCTGCAACTAAGAAGCTGAACCGAGGAATCGCTGGTGACCCGCTGAAGGACTGCTCCTCTGCACTGCTGTCGCCCTGTGAGACCATTCTGCCTCTGATTGAACGAGAAGGCCTGTACTGGTACTTCGGCCCTTTGGAATAGTGGGAACAACTATTCTCAGCATCTTCATCATCTCCTGCACGTAAGCCTTCGGAAGCATCCCTGGGCCATCCAGTGGACTGACCAGCCTACCCAGGAGCCTTGCTCTGTCACCGCCGTCAGGTGCTGCTGTATTCCGAGTCGTTAGCACTCTCACACGATTCGTACACTTGGCATTCCCAGGTCTGAAGTGAGAAGTGTGCATTGGGCTGAAATACACACGGCCACTGGGTTGCCCTGCTGTGGTAACAATCTGTGCGGGTTTATTGAGTTTGGGACATCCTCAACTCTAACTTCTGCTGCCGCGGAATCTACACGACGCCGAGACGTCCCCTGCTCGTATCTGAACCTGCCAGCACTGAAACTGACACGGAGAAGCCTGGGTCTGCCTGCATCGGGGACCGGTGAGTAGCAACGCTAGGAACCGGTCGCCCTCCTGCAGTAGCCTGTAGCTTTTCCTCGCTGTGTTAAACAGCATGCCTTTTTCGCACTCGCGCTCTGCTTCTGTCCACAAGCGGAGGCCGCGCTTGAGTAGTGGAGATCAGTTCGTCCTCATTTGTTCACCGCTCTGAACTGCCTGATTTCCTTGAAGAGACTCCCCTTGGCCCGTTGGCACCAGCGTGTGCAGGTACTTTTGAGCACAAGGCTCCACTCTTCGTAGGGCTCGGACTTCCTTCTAGTTAGGTGGCCTCTGAAGGCGAACTGGGTCGAACTGGGTCTAACGATTACTTGCACTGCCTGTTTTCCTCCCCATCTAGGTGGTCTGCATTTTTCGTGCTTCTAACTCTTTAGACCCTTCGGTAATTGTATATACATTGTATTTGATTGTGATGTGTTGGTTTACTTGAGTTTTACCGTGATTCTTTACTATGGTCAATGTTACAGAGGCCTTGTAATAAATGTGTCTATATTTTTAATATAACACCTGCTTGGAGTGATTTGTAAGTGTCCTTGCTTTGTGTGCTCATTGCGGGCTTTCAGTCACCCTCACCCCTCTTGAGACCTAGTCTTGACCACCGCCATTGTTACCCTGATTGGTCTGGCTTATCCAGAGGTTACCCTGTTCCAGGAAACTAGGCTGGCCTTCTGAACCTCTGCCCCTCCAGGACAGAGTTCAGAAATCTATCTTAACAAATTGGTGTACAGCAGTGGGATACGACAGAAGGTATCCAGTGTTGCGCACGAGCGAAGGCATCTCAAGTTATTCCTACCAGGACACGTAGTGAATTGTCGTAGTATAACTTTTAAAAGGCCATACTCCTATCTAACAGTATGGAAACAAATACCTTGTTAACTTTAAATGCTTCTCAATCCGAAACATTGAAAAAGATGTGTGCAGAGAGAGGTGTCTCCTCTCAAGGCACCAAATTGGATATGATCCAAAGAATCTTGGCATGGCAAGAAGCTCAGCTTGATGCTATTGCTTCCAAGGACAGTGCAGAAGGAGGTGGGGCTGCTCTCACTGGTAGAACTGAGAGTTCTGCCACTGCACTGGTCCACTGCGACCATGAGGACAGGGCGGATGAAATGTCCAATGTTTCCTCTGCCAGTGTTGATGGGGAGGCCATGCTTGAATTCAAGAAGCAAGAACTGCTGTTTAGGCAGAAGGAGCTTGATTTCAATATGGCCAAACTAAAAAACAGAAAGACAGGGATCACCAGTTGGAACTGACCAAGCTTCAGGTTGCTAATGGATCCAAGGGTCCTGGACATGGGTCTGAGGCCTCCTCTCATCCAAGGTTTCCAAAAAATCTGCTCAGTGTGTATGAGGAAAAGAATGACATTATGGACTGGCTGAATATGTTTGAGCATCAATGTGAAGCTCAACAAGTTGACAATGCTGATAAGATTGCCTGGTTACTCAGCAGACTGCCCCATTCTGGCTGCAGTGCCATTATGGAAATGTCGAAGGCTGAGCGAGCAGATTTTGCAATGTTGAAGCAAACTCTCATTTTAAAGTTTGGAAAGACTCCTGCCCAATATTTAAAACGACTCTGAGAGTATAAGAAAAAAGAAGGTGGTACTTGGGTATCTTATGTAACCGAATCCTTAAAAAACTTGACTGGCTGGGTCGAAGGTTATAAGGTTTCTACCTTTGAAGGTATGATAAGTCTTGTCATGCTGGAACATATTTTTACATCTTGTTCCCCTGAGTTTAAGCAGCATTTGGCAGATTCAAAGGAGATAGATCCTAAGAAGCTTGCCATTGCAGCAGATTTATGGGTGTCACATCGAGTGTCCCATAAGGACAAAACTCATCCTGGTAAGCAGAATGAAGGGAAAACGTCCAAAGATAAGGAAGGTGGAGAATCTGATAAATCTTCTTCACAAAAGGGCCACAAAAAGAAAAATAAGAGTAAGACACAAGAGAACTCACAGGGGCAAATGGTAGGAAGATCTTGGGAGGGCAATCAATCACCAGCTATGGGGTAAAATGTGCAGAGGGTTAAAAAAGTCTACACGATCATTGCAATACAGAATGCAGGCATTTAAGCTGCTCCACAGATGGCGCTACCCACCAACAACAATAGCAAAAATTTACCCAAGGACAAAGGCCTGCTACTACCACATGTGGAAATGCTCATTCATCCAGAATTTTTGGAAAGAGGTCCTGGGCTGGTTGAAAGGGGTGGATGGAATAACCAGACAGAGGGAACCTGGCTTGCTGCTGTTTGGGGTGGAGGAAGGGGAGGAAGAAAGCATCAAGGAGGATCACATGATTCACACCCTGTTAGTGGCAGCAAGATGCTGTATAGCCCAACAATGGAAGAGGGAGATGGTTACCACTCAGTGGGACTGGGTGCAAAAGGCGAGGTCCATTTACGACATGGAGTACCTGACTCATTTTTTTGACGAGACAAGGACAGATATAGAGGGGATTTGGCTGCCCCTTTTTGACAAATATGGTCGTTACCCCATCTGTGGAAACTGCTAAACCAGTGGAAGTGCAAGAGATTCCCAGTGAGATGGAAGGATATGGAAGAAGTGAAGGGTACCAGAGGAGCTGCATCCTGGGGGAGGTATAGGAGGAGGGTTGGGAGGCAATCCTTAGTTGTTGATGTAGTTGGTATTATTGTTGAAATGTTGAGATTGCAAAAAGAAATGCCAATAAAGAATTGATTTCCCTCCCAAAAAATATATAACATAAAAAATGCAATACATAGTTCGCATATGTACAGAGAAATACAGAGAAATACATGAGCTGGAGGCAAATCCCCAGCATATCTGCTGATTTTCAGCGCTATTACCGCCGGCAGTAATACCACCAGTGGTAATAGTGCCGAACATTCCCCATTGGGCCCAATAGGGAATGGGGAATTGCCGAATGGGCCCAATGGGGAATAGGGACTTATCGTTCCGCCAAACCCGTGATCCAGTGCTAATAGCGCCGGGGGGTTTGGCGGTAATGCTAATAGCCCCGGCGGTAACACTGCTGGGGTTACCGCCCAACTCGTGATGAGGCCCATTGTCCCTTCGTGCGACCTGACAATGCCACGAAAAGCCCTGGGGAAGCATGGAGCTCCTTGGTCCTATGAATGTAGAATTTGAGGACTTGCGCAACATCTAGCGAGTTCAGTGCTCTTTCTGTCCTTGAAGTTTGGTTGCTGAAAAAAGTAGGGAGCACAATAAGCTCAGAGAGTGTCATTTCCGATTCAACTTTCGATACAATTTGAGGATGTGTCCTGAGGATGACGCGGTCCTTCTGGAATAGGGTGAACAATGGTTCTGATGAGAGGGCTTTCAGTTTGCTGATCCTTCTAGACGATGTGATGGCTATTAGAAAGGCAGCTTTCCAGGAGAGACATTAAGGTCACACCTATGGATGGGTTCATAGGGTGACTCCATGTGTGCTGACAGAACTGTGTTTAGGCTCCAAGAAGGTACTGGTTCTGGCGTTGGTGGAAAAGTACGTAGTAACCCCTTGAGAAAAAATGTAATTGCTGGATTGGGGAGAAAGTATGCTTGATTAGGGTTTGTTGTAAAGGCCGATGTGGCAGACAGATGTACTTTAATCAAGGGCAAGTAGAGCCCCGTTCTTGTCAGGTGTAGCAGATATGGTAACACTTGCTCCACTGATGTAGTGAGCGGATCTATATGTGAAGTTTAACACAATTTAGTGAAACAGGTCCACTTCCAAACATATGTGGTACGTGTGGACGGAGCTCTAGATGCTTTGATTATGTCCCAGCATTCCGAAGGAAGCGTTAGGTTCGCTAATGTTCGCTGTTCAGGAACCATGCTTTGAGCGACAGGCTCGCTGGGTCTTTGTGGATAACCTTGTCATTCTGTTGCGTCAGCAAACTCTGATGCGCTCTGAGGCGAATTGATAACCCTTGGGAGAGGTGCCAGAGGGTCGGGTACCAGACTTGTCGAGCCCATTCCAGTGCTATGAGTATCATCCCGCTCCTTTACTCTGCATAGCACTCATGCTATCAATGGAGTTAGTTGGTGGAAAGGCATACAGGAACTTGCCTGTCCAGTTTACTGAGACTGCATATCCCAGTGACAGGTCATCTGGGTAGCTGGAACCGAACAGGTGGCATTTCTTGTTGTCGTTGGTGGGGAAGAGAACGATCTCCGGATGTTCCCACATGCGGAATATCCATTGAGTCTCTACCTTGTGTAATTCCCATTCGTGGGAGGTTGTGTAATCTCTGCTCAATTTGTCCGCTAGGACATTGGGGGTCATTCCGAGGTTGGTGCTAAGGGACAAACGATGCCGGTAAAGGATTACAGGCATCGCTTACCACTACAGGCTATTCTGACCAGCCAGACCGCTATTAGCGGCATCGTAAAGTACAGTGCCTCTAATAGTGGCATGGGCGCGGGCACGTTGGCCGTCATGCCGCCAATAGCAGCATGCCGTAAACAGGAGGAGATCACAAGTGAAGCGGACATGCAAATAACGGCATCATGAAGGCGTTAAAAGTGGTTACCGGCATGCCGTAAATACCGGAATCTCCGACCTACCGTAAAATGCCTTGAGCACTGTTCCCAATTGCCACAGGTGCACACAATCAGCACAGGTAGAGGCAATGGAGTCTGGCCCAGTACAAAATAAGCACACTCACACACCACAACCCCTCCCACACCAAGATGATTCCAATAGTAGTAGCATTACTGGAGCTGGAGGACATGCTTGCATTGCCACAACATCAACAACAACAACAGCCGGCCCTACAGAGGAGACGCAGGAGGAGAAGGAGGGTGAGACAGGTCCAGCAGGCCCCACCAGTGCAGCCACCATTACCACGCAGGCAGGCAGCCCCCAATCCCTCGTATCAGAGCCAGTCCTTTCAACGTAACCCCTGAGCAGATCCACACTCTGTACCGTCTGGCCCGGGACACCATCACCACCATTGTGGACAGTGTTAGGAAAGATTTCTTAATTGTAGGTAAGTTTCCTTCCATGTGGCCTAAACTTTTTGCTGTTGTTTTTCACCCTGATCTAGACTTTGCCAGAGAAGCGCAGCCTTCCGCCGCACTCCTCTGGGCGTTCGCTCCATTCTTGCGGGGAAACTGATATGCCCTTAAAACAGTCGGTACCGGGAAACGTTGTTTTCCGTAGTTCTTTTCTCATGTTGCAGATTTCGTGCAACATGGCACAAGAGAGCACTGTAACCTAAGTTACTGCTCTCTTGGGTCTCTAGTCACTCTACAGGCCCTAGACACTCTCTTTGGATTGTTAACGAACGGTGCAAGTGAATCACGGACGGGACTGGTGGCAGCGATTGTTTCTTTGTGTTTTGAGCTCCTTTTGGCTGTTCAAGCGCGTTTCTCGCACTTAGCCCAAAATGGTGGCCTGGCTCCCAAAATGGCCAGACCACAAGGCTCTTTTGTCCTGCCCGCTGACCGTCTTGCCCCCTTCACCTTCCCCAGGTTGAGCCGACCCAGGACCTTCCTTATTTGGGCATGTACTTTCCCACGAAACACAGATGCTTTCGCGGGCTTCTACAGGCCTTGTGTGTGTTTCCAGGATGTGGGCTGGGATGTCTGGTCTCAATACACATCCT
Source organism: Ambystoma mexicanum (assembly GCF_040938575.1). Taxonomy (NCBI): domain Eukaryota; kingdom Metazoa; phylum Chordata; class Amphibia; order Caudata; family Ambystomatidae; genus Ambystoma; species Ambystoma mexicanum. Next base: position 1,463,400,531 of record NC_090923.1, on the reverse strand, counting down.
GGGTGCCAGAGAGTCTAATGTGTCTTGAATGCCTCGGACCACCGTGGTCCGTGATAGGTCCACGTATGGTGTGAGTGTTTTGTGAGCAGATCTCCCATTGGGTCCCCTCCGTTTTGGCGCAAGGGGAACTCTGGATAAGAGGAGGCTGGAAACACCACTACCATG